>NW_017306650.1:560189-620389 GCF_000935625.1 Nanorana parkeri | reverse complement strand
AAAAAAAAAAGTTTTATTTTATGTTCTATTCTTAGTTCTATAATGGCATTGTAGTACTTTCAGGTGGAATACAGCTTTATAAGATATCAGCTAGGGAACTACAAGTCCCAGCATGCCCTCATTGCCCCTGTACAACAACCAGATATAACCGTTCCCTGTGTGATATGTGTGTGGGGGGGTGTACAGGGACAATGATGGCATGCTTGGACTTGTAGTTCCTTAGCTGATATATATGTGTGGGGGTGGGGGGTACAGTTCTAGTGGATGTTTATATAATATGGGGGGGGGGGAATGTTCTGCCCCGGGCGCCCATAACTCTGGTTATGTCACTGACTGACCAGCACAGTGACCCAAAATATGAACCACCCCTGATCACTAGTTATGATCAAGAGCTGGTGGGGATGGCTTCATGAACATATGACCACCGTAACAGTCAGTTACAGCAATCGCATGATCATGAAGCAGACAGCATTAAGCTTCCCTTAAATGGCCACCAACTTCAGCCAGAACTTTTTTTTAATATTGTTGATAAAGTGGGGAGGGTTAGAATCTCTTTTGAGTTTTATTGCTGTCTGTTTTTTTAAGTTATGGATAGAGTAGAGAGGAATTAGAACACCAGTCAGGTTTTTTATTGCTGTCTGTGCCTCCATTAGGGAAATTCTCCCTCTCCATTTGTCCTGGTGACCATTATCACTGAAAGTGAAAGAAAATACCAAATTTTGGGTTGTGGCAATGCTGACCAGCAAGGATTTTCCTCATTTTGGTGGGATATCTCACTTCCTGTTGTGGCTATCGGATAGGAAGTGAAGGGAACCACCAGGGATCGCTCTCACTTTGGAGGGATTTCTCACTTCCTGTTTTGGTATCGGACAGGAAGCAAAGGGAACCACCAGGTATTTCCCTGACTTTGGAGGGATTTCTCACTTCCTGTTGTGGCTATCGGAAGTGAAGGGTAATCTCTCCAATGGGACACGGAGAGCAAAAAAATAAAAATAAAGACAGGTGTTATAACCCTCCCTAATTCTACTCTAGGTAGAACTAAACAATTCTACTTTAAGTAAAGAAGATTGTACACTCACATTGTAATTGAAGCTATGAAATACTAAGGATGAGAAGTAGCAACACACAGGTTCTTGTTTTCATTTTATCATAATTTATCATTACAGACATACGGACGTTTTAAATCACCTTTTTTTATCTCATAGAAAGGGTTGTTTTTCTGAAAGTGCATTGTTAGTAGTTACGATAAAAATACATTGTAGCAGAACCTTTCTTTAAAGAAGGGCTATTGTCAAAATATTGCACTTGCTATTTATGGCTACACAAAGAGAGCCAGAAGATCTTTCCACCTACTGTTAAACTATGACTGCCCGTAAGCTCTTCTACACACTCCCCTCAGGCTGCAGCTTTCTATTGACGTATTCATTGTGAGGTCTATATTCGTGCTTAAGAAAAATTTGGCACCGCTGTGCCATCCTTGGAAGGATTTATATGTGCAAAAAAAGACAAGAAAAAAAACAACTGACTGGATCGCTGCCATTTCTTCCCTCGCGAAACCGTTAAATCAGCATTGCAAATAGTAAATCACACCTAACAACTATATCCTGCAAAAAAACAAAGAAATTAGCAGTCATTGCGCAAAGGCTGATTATAATAGAAACAAGTGCTCTTACCTTTCTTAAACCTTTACTCTGAAATAAATACAAATTTCATTTTCCAGAATGTGTTCAAATAAAAAAGCAGCTTTTACACAGAGAGCACCCATAGCAGGAGTCAGAGACCACTATAGGTTTTCTAACGAGAGTACGGCAGAAAATGTTTTTCTTCAGACTTTCTTTCTAAGGCTGGGCACACACCTTACAATCAAAAGTCTTGCGATGGTTGTAAGGTACTTAAAAAAACGTACGATCTGCCTATGTTGCATAGGCAGATCATACTTGCGATGATCGCAAGCCACGCCCCCGTGCGACCTTACAGTAGTAGAGGTCGCACGGCTTCCACACACCTTACGATAATCGTACGATCGCGGGATTTCCCGCGATTATCGTACGATAGTCGTAAGGTGTGTGGGGACCCTAAATCTAGCCTTACACCAGTTGAATTTAATTTCATTCAAAAAATTTGTTTTTTGAAATGTTTGATTTTCTAATAGATATTGGGGTCAAATCGATGATCGTTTTTGACCGCAGGGATGTAATATCTCTTTTCTCGAAAGAAAGAAATTCTAAGAGTGAATGCGGTTTTTGCTCAGAAAACCCTATTCTTTCCAAAAAGGTTTCTAGCAAGCTTCAGCAGGTTTTCGGAGCTTTGAAGTAGTGCTGAAAGCCTACTGAAGCTGGTAACCGAAAGGACTCTATTAAGATCTCTGCAGTGGAAGATATACTCACCAAAGCCCCTGTGCAAAAATAGTTTTGGGCACCTCATTCAACTACTGCCCAGGTTGGCTGATTCACAGTGCTAGATAGATAGATTAGCAGGTGGCTAAGTAGCTATATAGATACATGCAGATGGAGAGTAGCTTTACAGTACCCTGAACTCTTCCATGGTTCATAACATGCAACAGCAAACACTCACTTTCATTTCTAGGCCAAATGGTATCAGGAAGAAATAGGAGAAGCATCCGACATGTCTCACTGGTATTTAGGCTGGTGTTAAAGGATGTTCTCACTGCCCAACACCACTCGGATAATACAAACCAATAGCATGATCAGGACATCATGAAGAATATTTCCTAGAAATGAACAATGGCAAGGTCTACATGACAGGTAGAAGAATCCCAGAAGGGGATCCCAGCTCCAGCACGATCTACATCTAGTGTAAATGGGCAAATCTACAATAAGCCTTCAATAAGCTTTATTGCGTAATAAACAATAAATTAGCTGAAAAACATCAGCAACTGGGAGGGGGGTAAACAACTGAAGGTAAATAAGCCTAAGCCCTCGTTCACACCTGAACGTTTTGTAGCGCGTTCTACGCTCGAAGAACGCTCTACAAAACGCTCAAAAATATAAATTGCATTGGAGTCAATGGACTTGTTCCCACCTTGCCGTATTTCCGCCCGTCCCGAACGCGCTACAAAACGGCCCACGCCTGAAAAGGTACAGGCACTACTTTGGGCCGTTTTGTAGGGCGTTTTACATTGGAATACAGCCAAGTAGCCTTTGGAATCGCGGTAAAAAAACCGCGCGACGGTCGCGCTTTTGCAATACGCCTAGGTGTGAACCCAGGCTAACATGACATTGGACTTATTTACCTCCAGCTTTTTTTAATCTGATATGGTGGTATACAGAGGCGGCTCTTTAATTAAGCAAATTAGGCGGTCGCCGAAGGCCTCGCGCTCCCGAGGGCCTCGCGGGCGCCTAGTTTGCCCTGTCAGAAAGGCAGCCAGGTAGCGTTGTGAGCTCTCATCCCTGTAGCTGTCAAACTGAGACTCTCAGTTTGACAGTGGCAGGGCTGAGAGCTCATCCGTTACCTCGATCGTTGGTGCGGACCATCGGCTCGGTCTTCTGCACGGAGCTCCGCCCACCAGCCAATGAGAAGAGACCTCACCCCTCCCATCCACCACACGAGGATCTCTGGCTGTAAGGGCTGAGTTTAACTGCAGAAGCTGATGGAGGCGCCCGCAAGACACGGCCAGCACAACACACACAGTACTGTAGTGGCAGCCTGGAGAGCCTTGTGGAAAGCAGGTGAGAGCCCTGTGGAGAGCCCTGGTTTAACCAGGGCTCTTTGGGATCTCGCCCTGATGAGACCCCCACAGAACCATGCTACCCTGGTGAGGCCCCCTCAGAGCCCTGGTGAGACCCCCCAGAACCCTGCTACCCTGGTGAGGACCCCTCAGAGCCCTGGTGAGACCCCACAGAACCCTGCTACCCTGGTGAGGACCCCTCAGAGCCCTGGTGAGACCCCACAGATCCCAGGCTGGTGAGACCCCACAGAGCACCGGTGAGACCCTGTGGAGCCCTGGTGCTGTTGAGACCCAATCCTCGCCCTGGTGAGACGCCACAGAGTCCTGGTTTAACCAGGGCTCTGTGGGGTCTCATCAGGGCACTAAGGGGGTCTCATCAGGGCACTAAGGGGGTCTTCAGGGCACTAAAGGGGTCTCACCAGTGCTTTGAGGGGTCTCCCCAGGGCTCTGCGGGACTAACAAGGCTGGTTAGACCCCACAGAACCCTGCTACCCTGGTGAGGCCCCCTCAGAGCCCTGGTTTAACCAGGGCTTTGTGGGGTCTCACCAGGGCCCTGAAGGGGTCTAACCAGGCTTTTGAGACCTCACAGAGCACCGGTGAGACCCTACGGAGCCCTGGTGCTAGTGAGACCCTATCTCGCCCTGGTGAGACCAGACAGAGCCCTGGTGAGAACCCACAGTGCCCTGGTTTAACCAGTAGGGTGTCACCTGGGCTGTGTAGGGTCTCACCAGCACCAGGGCTATGTGGGGTCTCACCAGGGCCCTGAAGGGGTCTAACCAGGCTGGTGAGACCCCACAGAGCCATGATGAGACCCCACCAAGCCCTGGTGAGGCCCTGGTGCGACCCCACAGAGCCCTGGTTTAACTAGGGCTCTGAGGGGGTCTCACCAGGGCCCTGAAGGGGTCTAACCAGGCTGGTGAGACCCCACATAGCCCTGGTGAGACCCCACAGAGCCCTAGTGCTTGTGAGACCACATCTCGCCCTGGTGAGACCAGACAGAGCCCTGGTGAGACCCTACAGTGCCCTGTGGGGTCTCACCAGGGATCTGAGGGGCCTAACCAGGGTGGTGAGAGCCTACATAACCCTGCCAAGACCCTGGCAAAACTCTTCAGATCCCTGATGAGACCCTGCAGAGCCCTGATTAAATCAATAAATTTGGGGTCTCACCAGGGCACTGAGGGGTCTAACAAGACTGGTGAAACCGCACAGAGCCCTGGTAAAACCCTACAGAGCCCTAATTTATTCAGGGCTCTGTGGGGTCTCACCAGGGCTCTGCGGGGTCTCACCAGCCTGGTTAAACCCCACAGAGCCCTGGTAAGACCCCACAGGCCTGAGTGGGCCCTCATGTTTAGGTTTCGCCTAAGGCCTTGCAAACTCTAGAGCCGCCTCTGGTGGTATATTTTAATTTGTCTAATAGCCTTCTTATGACTGCAGTACCACCAGAAATCTGTTGCAAATGCTATATTGAATCGTCCCCACTGTTCTCATAGAAAATGAATCCTATGGATACTAGTCTTTATATCTCTCTGCCATCTAATTTATGTAAGCCAGGTGTGCACAGATCATCTGTTAGCATACAGATCACTACTGTCCTCTGTGCTGCCCTGATTTAACTCTCTTTTCTCTACCTGAATAGGGTATGACACAAACTTAACCTGGGGACATGGAGGTGAAGACAGCCATCAGCAAAAATCAAATGTCTTATTGTAAGCACAATAACAATTAGTTGCTCCTAACAAAAGCTTTCACTGTCCTACAGTTATATAACCATTATCACATTTTTATGCTTAGTAGTTGGTCTTCATCACACCTTTGATTGTCAGAAGCCTTCTTCTGTGATTTTCTTTAACACATTTAAACTAGCATACGTCTGCTTTACGCCACGTTTAAGCTGAACAAAAAGAACTGGAGCGAAGAAGAGTGCTGCTGTTGTAGGGTATGCTTTCATCTACTAACCTGTACTGGTAAATGATATCTGGGTTATGATTGGTTGTTTCTGGCAGCAGCTCCATTCATTGTTCTCCAGTTTTTATATATCGGTCAAAATAAAAAATAATAAATATGGATATATTGGATATATTGAGTTATGGATTTTCCATAACTTTTCATACTAGACACTGGGCACCAGTATCTATAGTGAGTTTGAATCTCCCCAGCAGACACACACAGCAGCAAAACATGACATGACTAAAACCAAAGTATAAAGTTTTAACTTTACATACACTTCATTGTACTTAATTTTGGTTCTATTATCCACTGCTGCCAGATTACACATTTCACCTCAGAGGGGCACCAAGAGTGTACACCATGAAGCCTGGGCCTACCTCTACATCACCTTTCAGATTCAGCTTTCCGGGGCCAGTTTAGATTTGGTAGCTGCAAGAAATTTAGCACTGACAGTTTTCTTTTCACACAAGGCTTTTTTAAATGGAAGATAAACCAAGTAGCCTGCAGTGTGTGTTCAGAATTGCTCTCCTGCATTAATATGTGGTATCCTCAAATCACCAAATCACAGGCAAAAAGGAATGGCATGGACTGTTGTAAAATAGCAATGCTTAGAAGAAAAAAGTGAGGTACTGAGAAGCTAGGTTTTGCTCCCTTTATACATCTCAAGGTTAAATTTCTAACTATAACTAACTAACTTCATAGTGATTCTGTGGTCAGCTATGACAAAAAAAATGTCTTATGCACGACTGGATTTACTTTACACAATTTCTTTGGAATATTCATGTAATTGAATCCTCCCTATACTGAATGAACTATGAATGCATCATTCATCTACAGCAATACTGGAAATTATCATTTTGTATGTATTTTTTAAATGACAAGTATGATGATAGTGAGATCTGATGAACCCCAAACTATGTGGAGAAAATGGAGGAATAGCACTGAAGACTGACATTTTCCCCAGAATTTGCAGGTCAGTAAAACAATATCATGTCTGTGCTAGGCATTAATGGAAGGTGACACATTTAACAAAGGACATTCCTACTGTAACATACTTAGAAGTAATGCAGGGCATCATCTGCAAAGGACTTCTGATGAGGTCCTTTAAAAAATAGTCTGGTATGCAACTGAGAAATACATATTTATAGGCCTTGTGTGCCTCAACAGCTCTGGGTTCTCATTTATCATCGAAACTACAAAGGATAAAGAGTCACGTTTCTGAGGGCCACTGGCTCTGCTATATCAGATTGGACTTACTCTGTAAGCAATCCAAATTTGTAAAATCTTTTCTGTACATATTTCTTGCACCATTTTCCTTTTCTAATCATTAAAATTATATTTAAAAATAATTTAGCTGAATCTCTAAATGCTCTAATTAGAAATTACAAGCTATGCCTCTGTGCCTCTGTGAAGCAGCTACTGTAGTGTAAACTCTGTTACATTCCTGTCTGGACATGGCAGTGAGTAATACATACATATTTACAGGACAGAATTGCAGCAGATGTTGCAAACGGTACATGTTTCCTGTTAAAGTATGTGGCTACCTCATGTCTGTGTAAAAGGTTAACTGCACAGTTAACCTGCCCCAGCGGCAAATACCTCTCAGTCTTCTGGTGCTTTGATTGTTGTCTCATGAGCTAGAACATTTCTGCACAGAGAAGACTGAGTGGAAACCTTATCCAGGTTTCTTTGGTCCAGTCTGTTGACAGCACATGTTCTCTTACCCTCTTCTTCTGAACTGAGCCTAAATGTTACAGAGCATGATGAAGTGGCTCTCTGTAATTCCAGGGTGGGAGACAAAGTCTTGATGACCTAGTCTCAAAGGAAGTGGGTTCCAACTGGACCTGGCTTTAGAGAATAATAGACATATCTGCCTTTAGGCAGGCATAGCTATTATTCTTTATTACCAAGCCCTGCCAATTCAAGATTTTAAAGGGCTGCTGGAAGTGTAGGAGAATCCCTTGGAAGGCCTTGCAATGTACACATGAAGCGTTCTGTATTTCTGTGGACCTTTTTCATGTGGGGACTAGACAGAATCCAACTTATGCGTTTAAGGGTACATTTTCCAGCCAAGAGTACTTCTGATTCAGTTTCTGATTTGTCATGTAGGCGTGTCTGCTGTTGTAAATTGTCAGCTCTGCAGCCCAGCCCCACACCCAGGAAAAATGCTGTGTCTTTTAAAGTGGCAGGACAACACAGCTATTGTAAATTGTAAGCTCAGCAGCCTAGTCCCACCCCCAGGAAGAGTGCTGTGTCTGTTCAAGTAGCAAGACCATACAACTGTTGTAAATGTTAAGATCAGTGGTCACGCCCCCCCTCTGAGGAAAAATGCTGTGTCTTTTCAAGTAGCAGGACCAGATAGCTATTGTAAATTGTAAGCTCAGCAGTCCAGCCCCACTCCCAGAAAAAGTGCTGTGTCTGATCAAGTAACAGGACCACACAGCTATTGTAAATTGTAAGCTCAGCAGTCCAGCCCAACTCCCAGGAAAGGTGCTGTGTCTGATCAAGTAACAGGACCACACAGCTATTGTAAATTGTAAGTTCAGCGGTCCAGCCCACCTCCCAGGAAAAGTGCTGTGCCTGATCAAGTAACAGGACCACACAGCTATTGTAAATTGTAAGCTCAGCGGTCCAGCCCAACTCCCAGGAAAAGTACTGTGTCTGATCAAGTAACAGGGCCACACAGCTATTGTAAATTGTAAGCTCAGCGGTCCAGCCCAACTCCCAGGAAAAGTACTGTGTCTTTTCCTGGGAGCAAGGCCATACAGCGGCGGTAAATTTTAAGATCAGTGGTCCAGCTCCACTCTCAGGGAAAGTGCTGTGTCTTTTCAAGTAGCAGGACCAGACAGCTATTGTAAATTGTAAGCTCAGCGGTCCAGCCCCACATCCAACAAAAGTGCTGTGTCTGTTCAAGTAACAGGACCACACAGCTATTGTAAATTGTAAGCTCAGCGGTCCAGCCCCACATCCAACAAAAGTGCTGTGTCTGATCAAGTGGCAGGACCACACAGCTGCTGAAAACTTCCAAAAGCATTTTCCTTTTTTACGACGAGCAGCGTCACCGAAACTGCGCTCATTCAATTTATCGCTGGAAGCCCTGCTTACAGCTGCCAGCCATTCCAAGATGCAGAGCAGAGTATTAAACATCTTATAAAGCATTCTGCAGCACCTAGGATGTTACAACTGAACAACGGCCAGCTTGCCAGAATTCCAAATGGACAGCAGCATTGTCACTGCCAGCGCAGTGGGCAGAGCAGCTTTTACTTTTTAGGAACACTGGCTGCACAAGTGATAACACAGAGAGAATCCCTTACTGACTATATGTAGCATCACTTATTTATAAAACAGATTTACTGCAGAGCTGCAGAACTGGAAGAATGCAGCTGCAAAAGTAGAATCACCCCCTTCTCTTACCCATGTCAGCAAAAAAACTTTCCTGCAGTCAATGAAGTACAATTATATGCATGGCATCAATAAACAATGAAGTACAATTATATGCATGACATCAATAAACAATGAAGTACAATTATATGCATGGCATCAATAAACAGTAGGCATATGCCAGTAGCAGTATGTACTTATTGCAGCCCTAGAAATGATCAGGCAGAATGCACAGAGCTTGTGCTTTGCAGATCCTGGCACTCACCTCAAAGAAACTGATTCTGCTGCTCATGATCGTTCTGTGGGGAAGTCCTCGCCAGCAAGCCATGCATATCCAGCCGGTGTAGGCACAGCGCAGCCCGAGGACTATGCAGCCAATGGGGACACCAGAATAAGGGGATCCCTGCCAGGAGAAGCCGGGGGTTACACAGCAGCAGCTCTCGTGTTTCGTGTCGGAAAGTGATGAGCATCAGCAGCACTGCACCTCATCCCGGGAGGATACACAGAGCTTATCATAGCAAGCCTGGATCGGGAAGTCAGCCAGCTCTGGGGAGCCTGACTGATACGACTGAGTCCTCTGACTGCGAGGAATACACTCAATGGATGTTCCGGCTCCCAGCCTCTACTTATAAGACTTTCTACTAGTCACATCACATCATCATGATGTCTACACATCCATCTACATCCCAAATCAAAGGGCTGGCAAGCATGGAAGGTGGTACTCTTCCAAGAATTTAAAGGGATATTAAAGGCAAAACGTTGTTTAACCCTTTGATGACCTCCTTCCTGGCCATGGCATTTTTCAGTATTCAGAGCTGCGGTATTTCGACTGACGTGTATTCCGTCATGCAACGCTGTACTAAAATTAATTTTATTCCATTTGTTGGGGACAGATAGAGCTTTCTTTTGGTAGTATGTAATCACCACTGGGGGGGGTTTCATTTTTTACTATATAAATGGAAAAAGTACCGAAAAAAATTTGAAAAAAAAAAAAGTGTTTCCTACGTTATGTTATGTAACATTTATTATTTTGCAGTTTTTTGGTAAAATATAAAAGGCGGGGTCACGTAGGTAAAATAGACACCAAACATGTCAAGCCTTAAAATAGTGCACGCCTGTGAAATTGTAAAAAACTACCATACCCAAAATTGGCCATAGGCAACACTTTAAAAGCTTTTCCTGCTCATCAGTTTAGTGTTATCAGTGATTGATGGCCCTACAATTATTGCTCGCACTCTGACGTTCGCGGAGATATGTAACATGTGCAGAACAATAGCCGTTTATGCACGTAGGTGCACCCGACACATAGTTACGTTTGTATGTGCATATACGTGAGGGCGGGAGACTTTAAAAAAAAAATTTTTTACATTTTTTATACGTGACTTTAATTTTTTTGACTTTTTTTTTCTTTTTTACACTTAATGTTATTGCTATCACATAGGGGGATAACAAGCCCCCTATGTAGAGGCAAAGGGGCACACTGACAGAACCTCTTTATGAAGACATCAGAGTGGGAGAGTGCTGATCTCCCTGCAGTCTTATAGCAGAAACCCGCCCAGTTGGTCCTAGGCCTGCAGAGGGGATGGCGGAGCCCGGGTAAGCCAGTAACAGCAGTGGAGGATGAGGGGGGGGTCAGCACTGAAAGAGGGGGGGCGCACACTGCTGAGCACCATACAAGTGATCGGACGACTATAGAGCTGCACGAACGCTTGTATATGTAACATCAGTTACCAGCTGTTTACATCTGTCAACGTGTTCTGCTAGTGCACATGCTAGGGGGCACGTGCGAGCAGAAAAAAAAAGCCGTATATTTACAGTCACTCGCTGGAGCGAGCTTGCCATCCGTCCATTTATTTACAGCAGACGGACAGCAATCGGTTAAAGTAATGTTAAAGAGGAACTCCAGAATTTTAAAAAGTTAACCCCACACTGCAAGAGTTAACTGCTCCTTTTGGTCTAGGGGAAAAATAAAGCAAATATACTTACCTGATCCTTGATCTGGCTGCTAGACCCATCTCTGCAACCTCTTCTCACCCAGGCTAACAACCCCCCTATGTGATAGCACATTAGAGATGACAGGTTTTAAGGAGACATTAGGGTCCCTTAATGTCACCTTTGCACTCCAGTGAAGCTAATTAGGGACAGATCATGCTTGATCAGCTTTTTCCATGTCCGCTATGGCTAGGTAGTGACAGCTCTAAACCCGGAAGTTATAAAATCATCATCACTTCCAGGGTTAATCCATGTTGTCCTCCTGGGATATTGCAGCCTAGTAAAATCTGCTTACATACTATGCAAGAAGTCAGTGCAGTATTTATAGCCATAGCCTCTAAAATAAAATACTGTAATTTTGTTATGATAAATCATGCCTGTTCCCTCCCTGTTGAATTGCAGTCTAATAACGTTTAATACAGCTGTTTATGTACTCTGCATCCACTACACAGATCGGCACTATCGATCATGAAGTGAGCAGAAACATGCCGCCGATCCGCTCATTTCCCGATCGTCTCCCTGCAATGAACGGTGACTGTCAGTCACGGCTCCCCGCAGGGATTTCCCGTCCCTCTCTCCAATTCTCCAGCACTGACTGGAGGATTGAACGGGGGAGGGGGCGGGCACAGCTGACTCTGCCTCTAGACAGGCAGAGCCAGATGTCACTCATGCAGCTGGGTGGATCTCGACAGTATTGTTGGGATCCGTCCCGGCTGCGGCACTCTCAGTATGTCACGGGCAATAGCACGCGATATACTGAGCTTTGGGTCACGGGAGGAGGTTAGTATATGTCCTCCAATGACCCTAAAGAGAACTATTGGGAAAAACACTTACCGCATAGTTCTCTTTTAAGGCTAAATTCAGCAGGAGTTTTATGTCAGAAAACCATGTGCAGATGGCACCAAGAGAACGCCTTGTCACCATCATCACCTCTGAAAGGCTGGTGTCTAAGCTGGTAGCCTTATCTTCCAAGGAACACATTGTTTGAATGTTTGCATAGGGACAAGGTGCTGCTTAGGCTTGTTAGTTTTTTTTTGGAAGGTAGGGCTCAGGTTGCATCGCTGTCCCTGCCAGTGTTTTCCTCATGGCAGAGATATAATAACTTAATGGGATCTATGGTAAATGAGGTGGGGTGAGGGTCCAAATAGGAGGTAGTTGTGCACACACCACTGTTGCACAGAGGATGGATGCAGCCATGGTGAGGAAATGCAGCACAAAGTTTATTTGCCAGATTGTCTCAGATTAGTACAATTCGTGATCCCTCTTGTTTGGTAAGAGAAGATGCCCACATAATTTTCCCCATGTGTCTGGAAGGAATGAAACATACCCCTTGAAGCTCCCCCAAAATTACTCCTGCTTCTCACTGGAAGCACCCCAACATTCCTCCTCCAAATTGCCAGCATGATTTCACTTCTCCCAGCCTATGGTTAAAGGTTTTGCCCTTGCAGAAATGCCTGCAGTGTGAAGGATCTTTGCACCTTCATGAAATGCTGAAAAGAGGTTGTCGCAGATCACATCCTCAAAATGGGGAATGTTGTCTCCCGTTGTGATGATGGCAGTAGATCCCCAGATTTCCCACTTGTATCAGGGAGGGAGGAAACATCCCCTTGAAGATGCCGCAAATTTCCTCCAACAATTTACAATTCTCCTCCTCCCATTGTGCCTTTGGCGGGAGTAGCAGAAAAAGAGGAGGAGGAAAAAAAAGGTATATTATCAGTCCTCAAAAAAATGTCTACTATGCACCCTTGAAGAGGCAGCCAACATTAAGAGTCTATATAAAATGGCTGATATGCACGTCTGTATGGGAGGATGAGGAAAAGGATGCATTAGCAGGCCAAAAAACATGGCTGCTATGCACCCTCTAAGAATGAGGAGGAAGAAGATGATGGGTAACAATAATGAGGTCCGTTGAACCCCAAAATGAGTAAGGAGAATACAGAAGTTGGGTGGCACGCCATGCCATTCTCATTTCTCCTAAAAATGGCCAGAATTGATTTTCAGGATTCACCCCTCATTGACTTCAATAGGGTTTGGATTACAGTTTGCAATGTACTGCTTTTTCGATGGGTTTGGCATGAGCATGGTGCAATGATAGACAAATATGGTGGATTTTCATATGGGAGAATTATTACAAACATAAACTAATTTTCCAGTGAGCCCTTTATAAATTACCCGTGGATATTTACAAATAGTTTTTAGGTTGCTCTTCACGGGTTTAGTTCTTTATTGAGCCGTTTACCAGGACATCACATTTTGGAAAAGTTCTTCTCCCATGTGAATAACATGAAATGGCTTTTATTTGTCTCAAAATGTACCAGATGCTGTTAGATTTGTTACATTGCTGTCCTGCGGTCATAAGTGCATTCACAGATTACAAAATGCTTAACAAAGCATTTATCATGCTTGTGAGAAAAGCTCTGCCACATATCTTTAGCATTGAGCTCTCTTGTCCTATTATAAATGCAGTGTGCTCATTCTGATGAGTGAGTTCAACCTCCACTTGTGAAAAGAGTTCTTTAGGTCCTGACTCATATTCTAAAGAATTGCAGTTCTTTATGAATGATCCGGAATTACAACAAAATTCATTTATTAGATTCTGATGTTGCGGCGTCTCAGTATACCGCGAGCTGCAGCTCGCGGTATAATGAGCCTAGGGTGACGGGAGGACGATAGCTTGTGTCCTACCGTTACCCTAAGGAGAAATATGGGGAAAAGCCTTAACCCCATAGTTCTCCTTTAAAAGCCTTAACCCCATAGTTCTCTAAGTGAGGACATTGATGACCCACCAATGTCCTCACGTCACTGAAGAGCACCACATGAATGTTTACATAACACTGACCTTTCTTTCATTTTAAATAAAATATTTAAAAAAGATTTTTAGGGAATAAGAAGAAAAATGGATTCTAAATAGCAAATTGAAAAATATAGATAGAACACAAGCACACATCCAGCATTAAAGTGCAAAGACTGCTATTTTTCATCCTATTTTCCCATAATGTCTGAAAAACCTCAAATAACAACAAAATGCACTAAGGGGTCTATGTATAAATCTTTTCACACAAAATTTGCATAATGTTCACACAAGATTCACACATTTTTATATTTGGCTTTAATTGGTTGTATGAATCTTGTGTGAAAACATGTATAGATAGAACCCTAAAAACAATCAAAGCAACAAAAAAAAGAAACATTTTTGGGGTATTTTATTTCTATGTTACTTTTTTATCACAGCATCATGATTACAAATGCTGTGATGAAAAAAGAATGAGGCCTGGTTCACACACACGCAAAACACAGATTCGTGTTCAACTCAATGGAGGCCATTCACACCTTTGTGTTTTGCCGCGTGGGCAAAATCACCTGTCGTGCAAAAAAGGTGCAGGAGCAATTTTTGGGCGGGTTATCGCGTGGTTGTGGTCCCACAGACATCCCTATATGACCGCGATTTTAAAGCAAAATTATGCAAGAAGAAATGCGCAACAAACACACAAACAGCTCAAAAGCTCAATCGCAGTGTGATCTTAAAATTAATTTAGAAATGTCTACAAAATTGGGAGAGGGGGGGCATTTTTCAAGAATTTCTTTATGTTTTTTGGGTGTTTTTTTGTTTTTCAAACATCCAAATAGCAACTAAAAAATTAAAAGAGAGTACAATTTTTTTTATATTTTATTGTTTTTTGTTTAAAAAAGAAGAAAAACAAATTGTATACTGTCTTTTTATATTGTTCAAGTTGCTATTCAGACTGAAAATTGTTTTTTTTTAAACAAATATTATCCAAAACTAAAAAAAAAAAGAAGAAATTTCTTTACATACACTTTATCTATGTTTCTGACTATTGTGTTTTTTCATATTTGTGTTTCATGATGCCACCCTAAAGATCACTGATGCATGAACATGAGAAATATTTGTCAATTTGACCTAAAAGGTAAAGCATACCGAACACTACACTCTCTGTATTTGCAATTGGAAACTAGAGCTAAATGGGGAGCTTTAGGGATCCAGGCTCCAACATAGATGAGAGCACGTAATACTGGCAGTACTAGGCAGGCATACTGAAATCCTCTTAGTTCTTTATGGGAAACCAAGCCAGTGGGTGTTCACAAGATCTTTCTTGTCATTTCATAACTGTCAACTACAGAATAGCAGAAGGTGGAACCAGAAATGATATGTAGGGACAGAAACCTACCACTAGGGGTAGACATGTCATTAGTTCTTTCTTTAAAAAAATACTTCCTCATGTATTGTTTACTTCAAATATTTCACACAGAAGGTTTGCAATATCCGGTTTCTCCGGGTTTTATACATGTGGGCTAATTCAATAAAATAGAGCAGGGAGCTAATTGCAAAAGGCAGAATCCATTTTGTACTGGTCATGCTTCAGTAATACAAACATTTCCAATGGGTTATTGTAGCAAGTGATTTGCTCCCTGCACTATTTATAGAATAAGGTTGTAAGCGTCAGTCGGTTTACATTTTCCTTTGTGTGCAAAATGAAGCTGTATTTACACGTGGAGTTCATTTTTGACAATTACACAGAAAGCCCTCTCGAAGGACATACACATGTAAAATAATTTGTTATGACAAGTTCACTCTGCCTATAACACAAATGTGCTGCAAATGTGTTTGGCAATCACAGTGTATACATTAGTTCCAAAAATATGTTCTAATTCACAAGCTCAGCACAAGATTTGACAAGTGTTCTTAGAGGTGTGCAATGAAATGCCTCTACTATTCCTATTTAAATATAGCTCTGATTCCCAGGATGTGGTTAATTCATTATCAGCATGAATATGTTACATTGGTTAAAAAAAAAAGTTTCACTGTAAGTAAAAATATGTACTAGACATCCTTACTAGTACTAGGAGAATTTCTTAAAATGTCCTTTGCAGATAGTCCCACCTTGTGGTGGATAAAATGTGGTGGACCACTATTTTTTGGTGGATAATAAATATCCTCTTATTAGTTTTGGATCTTCTCTATGCAAACAGATAAATGCAAAGGTTAAATGAAATTGATGTTCAAAGCTTGGAACCTGCTAGATTTTACCCACATGTTGGCTGTTTTGTGCCAATGTATTGTACCGATTACCCATTCATAGCCCACATATTATATACCGATATATTGTAAGGGTTGTAATTTTTTGTTTACATATTGTCAAGACAGTGCTGTTTGATTAGAGAGGGTCATATTACCTTAATTTAATTCCCCAAAGGTTTATCACTATCAAACTATGTCTCTATTTTCTCCATGTTTCACCACTATTAATCTCTTCCATCCTCCAATCCATGGTACATGCCCTGCTACCAACCCGACAATTGATCACAGAATGCTGGCATCTGGCACCCATGCCATGCTTATCTATCTTAACAAGATTAAAAAAAAACAACATTTTTTTCCCCAGTTGTGGATAGAGAAGAGTTTAAAACCAAATCAGGTAATTTTTTTGCCATCTGTATTCCATTGGAGAGATTTCCCTTCTCTTCCTGTTTGGAGATGCAAAAGGAAGTGAGAGGAAATCTCCCAACATTTACAGAATTTCCCCTTTTTTTATAGATGTCACCAGAGCAGGAGTCCTTCTTTCATGATTTTCACTCATCTCATTTTGGGGTATTTTACAATGTTGTGTTTCCCATCACTTTAATTTTTTTGGTAAAAATGATCACCAGGACAAACAGAGGGATACATCTCCTCAGTGGGGACTCAAACAGCAATAAAAATTTAACAGATGGTCTAACCTTTCCCCACTCTATTTATAACTTAAGATATGTTGCCTTTATGCACCCTACAGGGAATAGCTGGTGACAGGCTGTGTATGCACAGTCATAGGAAAGATTTCTATCAAAACACAAGACAAACATTGTGTTGACATGCATTAACATAAGAACTTTGGGGACTCCTTGAGATAAAACAGGGAGTGTGAAAATGACACAGGCCAGCTCTAAATTTCTGATGCAAGTGTAGCCCCTGTACAGTTGCTACATTACTAAAGCCTTTTTTGTCCTGTAAAGAGTTAATTATCACCATCAGGACTTGTGAGGCATAAGTCAGACTGGGTAACACAAATGGTCGATGGCCTCTCACCACTCCTGCAGCAGATGGACCTGGATGACGAATTCCTTCGCTGGACAGTGACTGGGGCATGTAGTGCTAAGATTGAAAGAGATCATGTTGACTTGCACAGAAAAAACTGCAGTTCCCATGAGGCTTTGACAACCTGAAGGAGGTGTGGACTCTGAGGGAGCTGGGGGAGAATGAGGAAGATACTGAAAGTGTCCAGACCTGTTGCTGGATGCTGTCTGATTTGTCACTCCAGAGAGAGACCTAGCATTTGTTATAACAGTGGCTGCTGTGAAATAGCTGTGGACATCGGTGAGTAGACTGCCTGATCTTCTGAACTGCGACTACCATTTCTGCTGTTGTGGGGAAGCTACCTGCTGTACCATAGACAGACAACGCTGCCTTCCTGAATGAACGAACATTGCAGAGACCACTTGGCTGTCACTGCTGGAGAGATAGAGATTGGCTGCTTCAACAACCCTGACCACCTCCAGAGCCCAGGGAATAGCCTGCTGGAAAGCGGGATGTCCCTTTCACTGGCCAGCAAGGGAATCACCATCCAGGTCCATCTGCTGCAGGAGTGGAGATAGGTCATCAGTCGAGTCTGACTTATTCTCGCAAGTAAGACCTTGGGCCCCAACGCTGGCTAGCCAATTCAAATACCACTGGCCAGTAGCTTAGAGGCCTGAGTATAATTGGACTGAGACTTCATCTTCACGGTTTGCTATAGTCTGACAGAGTTACTTCTAGTCAGTTTAGTACTGCATGTGGTTAAGATTAGACAGCCACAGCTGAGTGGAAATCTGACTGCATGAATGTGTTATGTTACATGTATATCCTATTCTGAATCTACTGGGTATAGGTATCTGCTCACTGTACCTTCAAGCCATAGTTTACTCAGTACAAGTTCTATCAAAGAAGCCTACAAGGCGTGTTGATGTGCTGCGGATCTAGTCTGGGTGATTTCGGGTTCTTCTGTGTGGCACAGAAGAACCCTAAAGATACGGCGGCTCCCTCAGGGGTGAGCACTAGTTACATAGTTACATAGTATTTGAGGTTGAATAAAGACATTAGTCCATCAAGTCCAACCTATTGGGATCTCATTCTAGGAGTACCCGTACCCCTGTATATTACGGTCCCTTAAGAAATCGTCCAAAAGTTTCTTGAACAATTCCACATTCTTTGCTGAAATCACTGTCTGTGGCAGTGAGTTCCAGACCCTAACTGATCTTACTGTGAAGAACCCCCTTCGCCCCTTGTGCACTACACAATCAATAAGTATTTTGTTGAACTTATCAAACAGATATAACAAAATTCTTTCAATAGTAAATCTAAATGACCAAAAGGGAGCAAAAAAGAGAAGTTCTTGGCTACAATTTACACTTTAATATCACCAAGTACACATATTTTACAGTGCTTTGACCATTCACATCATTCTAATTCATACAAGCAGTAATTTTCGTTTTTTAATATACTTTGACATTTTTTCTCCTGCATCAGAAGTTAGCCGCAGGCCTTCTACGGGGTGTCTCTTGGGAATATTAATGCTGATTGATATTACTTTATTGCACTACCAGCGTCCATACTAAGCAAGGCAGTGATTTCTTTTAAATGGCTTTTTCTCTCTTGCCTCTTTACTAAACAGTTTTTTTTGCAACTGTTCCACTTTGCCTTGTGCTGACTTCCAATATGTTGAAACCGTGTCAGGAGTAGGTCTGCAGGACGGGTAATATAGAAATCATTAGATTTATTGCCACGTTGTTGTGTCCAGTGTTTTAACATACACTGCCCCCCTAGCACATTTAGTAATAGTTGTTTATTATATTATATTCTATTATATTATTGTGCCGTGCTTCTCTAAGGAAATTCTTTGGTTCATGTGTCTGGAAACTGCATATTTATGTTCACCTGTATATTTTGATTTTTGAAGCCAGAGTAGCAAAAATAAAAAAATAAAAATATAAATGATAAAAATAATATTTTTCAGAACAATGGCAAGGTCTTATTTCTCTTCTCTTCTGTTCTAATTGACTACAGTGTGTTCCACTAAAATTGCTCACCCCTTTTCAGGAGTAAAAAATAAAATGTTTACATTTTTTTACATTGTTTTTATTATTTAGATGATCAAATATTGCACTATGTATTTCACATTTACCCTTTGCTGCAATTATGAAAAGAGGCGTGAGTCTACTTCTCAAATATTTCAGATAGCCAGTCTACAGCTGTACTGTACAGACCTGAATAGCAAGATCTTAGTTTAAACTCAGCGGATTAACTCAGAGGAGGGTCACCCGCTCCTTTTCCTCGAAGAGAGATGATATTCCTTAATATACAATCTTGTAAGATGTTCTGGTGGAAAAGATTTGGTACCAGCACCTAGGGCTTACTGTGGAGTAAGAAATGTATTATTAGGGTGGCGCTAACAACATATCAATGGTTACTTCCAGCCCCTATGTCACATCCGGATCCATAGGGGCCAGTGGGAAGAATCCCAACACACAAGGGGGGGGTGAAATGATGAATTCTTTACTGCTTGAAGACAACAGAGTTTGGACTCACCAACCGTCACAGAGGTAAGCATTCAGTGTCTCCAATTACAGTTGTCAGGCTTTGCATTATTTTAGAGTGACATGGTGCAAAAATGGAAAAAAGGGCCTCAGTCATGAAGGGGTTAATATTTTATATAATTAATATGTAAGAATATGAAATGCTAATGTAATAATTTCCCTCTACTGAGTATTGTAAAAAAGAAAAGCGATAATGAAACAAGTCCAAACTTTATGCGGCCACCCACGACTCTTAGCTTGCAGGCCATAATGAGAGAAGTGGTGGGATACTCAAAGGGAAACCTCTCTACTATGGTATTTAGGATTTTAAAGCAAATTTCCAGTTTTGTATTATTTTTAAAATAATCAGATTTTTCCGGCTTAGTTTAAATCAATCTCTATGTGATCACGCGTGGCGGCCATATTATATTCGCTTACATTCCCACATCTTTCTTCAGAGAAATACCCCAGTGCACGCTTAGCATAATCATTTTGTAGACTAGTTAACCAAACAATAGTAAGGATATTAAAGGATATGGAGAGAGTGAAATATACTGATCCCCATAATTAGAGCCGACTTGTGACACTGAAGCTGTCATAGATCGGCTCTATGGATCGAGAACTGAGCAATCACATACCACCGATCGCTCAGTTCCCGATCTTCTCCCTGCAGAGAGCGGTGACTGTCAGTTACCGCTCCTTGCTGGGATTCCACCCTCTCCGATCCTTCAGCACTGACTGGAGAGATAGACGGGGCAGAGGGCAGGCACAGCTGGCTTTGGATCTAGAGAGGCAGTGCCAGGTGTCACTCAGGTGGCGGGGTAAATGCTAACAATATTGTCGGGATTTCTCCCAGACACAGCAAAGTAACGTAAATGTCCTCCTGTGACCCTAAAGAGAACTGTGGCCAAAAAGCGTTGAGCGATAGTTCTCTTTGAAAAAAAATCTTAGCTGTTGTCACTAAACAAAACAGAAGGCTAAGGAAAGGATAAGTAGAACTAACACACATAAAGGTACATGGATTACCATGAATAAAAGGTATGTAAACCAAATAGATCATGTGATGACAGGTGGGAGGCATAATAGTGACATACAGTACATTGAGTAAAATGTAGTATTGTGGAATGTGTCATTCATCACTATAGGATAAGATATAAACACAAGATTAAGATAAAGAAAAACTAGTGAGAAGAGAAAGAAATATTATATGGCCAGGGGTGAGAGGATAGGATAAACAGGAAGGAGAATATAAAGAACTCTTTCCCACTCCGTCTGAATATAAAGAACATTTTTTCATTTCAAACGGAGTGGGAAAAAGTTAGAACCTTTTTAAACTTTTCATTGCCAGGTCATGCCCCCTCATTTCCTGTCCCAATGACCAGAACAAGGAAAGAAGGGAAATTGATGACAGCAATAAAAAGGATAAACAGGGATACTAACACCCCTCCCACATCCAAAACGTAAAACCTATCTCCACCCTTTGGAGTTTGTTAGACATTACTCATTACTCACTCACACATTACTGAATGTACTAAATAGATGCACTAAATGGATATACTAAAATAGGATGGAAATACTGAATTCTAGAATGGATCGGTCCACCCGAAGGATCTTATTTGGGTACATGCAGCTCGTGGTCTCAAGCAATATGTCAGGATTTTCCTTTTTCCTGGGTCAGTATACTGAAACTATTAGGCAGTCCAGAATTTAGCAATGGCAGCTTCAATCAGAGGCCTCTAAGACAGGTAAATTATAATAGTTTTATTGATAATAGTGTCCATTTAACAGCTATGAAGCTGGCCATACAACAGTAACATTTAATTCGAAAAAAAAAAAATTTCAGAACGTTTGTTTCATTTTCTAATAGTTAATGGGGTCAAATTGGCGATCAGTTTGACCCAAAAAATGAAAGAAGCAGGATGGACATTTTTTTGTGAACAAAATTCTAACAGTGAATGTGGTTTCTGTTCGAGAAACTTTAGTCCTTCTAAAATCGCATTTTAAAAACAAACAAACTTTTGAATTAAATTTTGCCAAGTCTCTGATGGCATTATCAAATGTTCTGATGAAATTGTACATATGAAAGTTCTTCCGAATGTTCAGTCTACCAGTGTATGGGCAACTTAAGTAGCAATAAGTGAAGCTGGCCATACAGTGTTATATTATTTCACTCAAACTGCGGCATGAATAAAAGAAAAATAACAGATTCTTCCATCCACACTCAATAGCGTGGATGGACAAAGAATACCTGCACAGTGACAGCTGCTAATTGGTGGCCATCACCGTTCATATAACTTACTTTAGGTGCAGGCAGGGAGGGGACTCAATAACTTACTTTAGGCGCAGGCAGAGAAGGGATTCAATAACTTACTTTAGGTGCAGGCAGGGAGGGGACTCAATAACTTACTTTAGGCGCAGGCAGGGAGGGGACTCAATAACTTACTTTAGGCGCAGTCAAAGACGTGATTGAATAACTTACTTTAGGGGCAGGCAGGGTGCCGCAGTCCCGGAATTACTGCACCTGAGTGGAGAGGAATGATCAAATAGTCCCTCCTCTTTCCGGGCCCCCTTTCTGAACTGATGGGGCAGAGAGAGAGAGAGGGGGGGGATTAATTTTAGAAACTGCGGTTCCCAACAATAAAAATGAAAGTTCCGGCCTGCACAGGGCTGCCTGGATCAAAGTATTGGTGTACAAGAAGAGGGGGAAATAGTTAGTGGTAAGATCAGACCTTGAGACCTTGTTTACATGGGTGGCAGCCTCCACTGCTCTCTGAAAACTGGTTCACGGTAGATCGTTTTCAGTGGTTGGTGGGCTAACGCGATAGAGTAACGGATTTTCTACTGCAATACCGTGCCACGAAGACATACCCACGAGGTTGCGGCACTTTTATTTCAATTATCTGGTTTGACAAGCAACAGCGCCCGTCAAATGCAACAAGCTGCATATTTTTTGCCACGGCGCTGTAAGGGGTTCCTGGGACAACGAGCGGCGAGAGTGCGTTCCACCGTGGAACGCACAAGGAAGAGAAGTACCGCAGTCACGCCCCCTCACTAGGACGCCATCCGATGCGTTCCACGGTGGAACGTGGAAGCGGAACTGGCGTTATGCCGCTTTTCCCGCGCCTGCAGGCTATTTAAACAAACCTATAATGCTAGCAGGGGGTTCCACTATTGGGGATCAAACGCCCTGCTACTTCCCTAAGAGAACCTGCGATCTGGAGCATATTGCCCTAATATTTACCTCAGGACATCTGAGCCACATCTCTCTCTACCAGGAGGACTGTCTTCAGCACCATTCCTTCTCAAAACTGCAAGTACGCTGCACCTGATCCTGCAGTCCATTATCACTGTGCAAGTTCATTGACTATGTTACTCTATATTAAATACACTGCACCTGATCCTGCAGTCCATTATCACTGTGCATGTTCATTGCCTATGTTACTCTAAAAGGACTACTTGACGTTATTTTGTTACCTACGTTACCTATTCATTACTGTCAACTATCCTGTTACACGAACTATCGTAACCTTCAGGTTGCATCTAGAAATTTGAGTTACGTCAACTTGTTTAATCAACCAAGCTGTGGTCTATGACGTAATAGCCACTACTAAGGACTTTGTTTTATGTACGGCCTATGAAGCACGAACCTCTAACTCACCTTAAGCTTGTGAGTGACGCCAGAGGTTCAAGCCTGAATTGCCGTTACACTACTCACCCTGAGCTTTGCTCCCTCTAGCTCCGCAGCTGCGATCCTACTCCTAAAACTCGCTAGACCTGGGCGTGACAGATGCAAAAAAATCACGGCAGTTGCATTGTATGCAGCACTGTTCACAGTGTCGCAACAGTTGACCGGGGGGAGGCGGTAAATCCACAACAGATCAACCGACTAGCTTTATTGCCCTCTTGCTGGGGGGTGGGCTCTTTCAGGTATGCTGTACGGGGCCCAATGATTGGTATTGGCAATCCTGAGTGTATGGCCAGCTTGAGTCAGTGAATTATCTCATCCCATTAAAACCTTTCTAGGAAGAGAGGATAAGATGCATTATGTTACACTAGGTCCAGTCAATCAAACCATGTTAAGAAGTTCAAATGTCTCCAATATAACGCTGCAAATATTTTTCCATTTAAATAAATTTTCAATCTCTATATGCAGCGCAGTCAGCAGTAGTGATTCATAGAACAGATTTCTGTGACATAGAATTTCTATAACATTTTCATTTTCCTCAGAAACATAATCCACTTCCTGAGCAGATATCATAAAGCGTACTAGCAGCTGTTTATTCTAGTGTGTACCACGTACCATAGAATCAAGCATATTAAAGGTCATCTTATATTAAAGTGAAATGCAGCCAAGTTGGGACACATTATTAGATTTCACAAGAACATATGCAATGCATACAAACATTTATATGATAAGAAACTGTACAAGTCCAGTTTTCTAGTGACTGGACCTGAATTTAAATTGTGGATATACTGAGTGGCAAAGCACATTTAAACTGTGTGACTAACATGGGAGCATGCTTGGGATAAAAAATGTGAGCGAGCAATACAATAACATCTTATTTTCACATAAGCTTTCCAATCATTAACCTAACAGAACATTTACTTTGCCAAGTTACAATTCTCTACTCCTTTAATAAATAAACGCCATTGTATTAATACTAAACCAGGCAGTGTAACAGAAGCAAGGCACAATGAAATCACGTTGTAGAGTGCTGTTTTATATACAAAGGGCTCTCCATTATTAAGAAGGTCTAACTCCTAATATCCTATATTCAGAACAATATGACTAACTGATTCTTAAGCACAGAATGAAATGTATTTCTTCTTTAGTTCATATTTTATATATAATTACTTACTTTGTGAAAGAAAGAAAGAAAGAAAGAAAGAAAGAAAGAAAGAAAGAAAGAAAGAAAGAAAGAAAGAAAGAAAGAAAGAAAGAAAGAATGTTTTTGCTTCGTAGCAATCCTTTTGTCTTCTGGAAAGCTTCACTAATTTCTAAACTAAACTACCTTTCTCATGTGTATTCCATTTGTGAGTGCAACAGTCAGGAGCATGTAATGTACAGCACAGCAGCGGTCAGGAGTATGTCAAGGCTTTGCCTCAGGGGCTGACTGGCAACTTTTAGCCCATATCAGAGAGGCCCGGGGGGCAATTGCCACCCTGCCCCCCGGCCCAGTCCGCCCCTGCTTTGCCTTGTGTAGAGTGGTCAGGCCACTCTACACAAAGCCCCCTTTGTTGGTCAGTTTGATGTGCCCCTTGTGTAGGTGGTCTGTGTTAAGCTCTCCCTTTCATTGGTATTAATTGGCTTTCAGTGATGAGTGTCCCTGACCCTTACATTGGTGGTCAGTGGTAACGGCTGTCTTTCACAGTGGTGAGTGCTTCCTTTCATTGGTGGTCAGTAGTTTTTCAATGTTTCCTGTAACAAAGCAAATGTTCACTTTTTAAAGAACTCTGGGTATGTACAAAATTAACCCTTAAAGTGGGGATACCCCTGCCCTGCAAGGATTCATTTTTTTGGTCTAGGGTCTAACCCAGGGGCATAACTAGAAATCACAGGGCTCCATAGCAAAATTTTGTATGGGGCCCTGCAATTTCTAGTTACGCCCCTTGCAGAGCCCACCTGAGATCCCACACAGCGCACCTGAGAGTGACCCTGCAGAGCCCACCATAGAGTCTCTATGGTGGGCTCTGCAGAGTCTCAGGTGGGCTGGGCACACCTCTTACCTGTCAGCCCCGTTCCACTGTCAGCCTCCTCCACCGCCGGGCCCCAGCCTTTGCCGCGGTCGCCAGTGGACCCCACCTCCTCCACCGGGTCTGGCCTTTTTCTCCTCCTCCACCGCTGCCAGGCCCTGGCCTCCTCCACCATAGCTGCTGGCTGTCACTGACTCGGCAGTTCCTCCTTACAGCCGCCAGTGACAGCCAGCAACCTGAGATGCCATAGCGACCCAGCACGGCGTCAGGGGGACCCCTTTGTTTCATGTCCTGGCCAGGCCCACCTGTGCCCAAGGCCCAAAAGCGGCCACCTAGGTCCCTATGGCAATAGTTCCACCACTGCTCTTTTCCCCTCCTCTCCAGCTGTGGAAAGTCCCTCTGCGTCCTCACGTTCCAATGCAAGTCAATGGACGTGATGACATCACAGGTCCTTACACCACCGGTGCCCGGGGAAGAAGAGGCTGTGGGGATCAGTCTAGCAGCTAATTGGGATCGAGGATCGGATGAGTAGATCTTTCTTATTTTAGACCTAGACCAAAACCAGCACTTAACCCTTGCAGTGCAGGAGTAGCCCCACTACAAGGGGTAATTTTAATATGGCCAGAGTTCTTCTTTAGGTTCAATCCCATTTTAAAGCCTATCTGAATGGGAAAGGGTTTCCGTCCGGGTTTAAATGTTGTCTTCTCTCCTGTTCTGTCACCTGAACAGGAAGTGAGTGTAAATCCCCCTCCCCGGGACATGGACAGTTTTATAATCCTGGTCAGCCCCGTTCTAGAATTGTACAGCACGGTGAGGATGATGTAAGTGACACTCCCGGACAACAGGGGGCGCCGCTCCACTCTGCCGCCTCATTCTAATACAAGCGGTGTGTGGTATCAGTGTGAGGCGCACATGTCGCGGTGCCCGGGGCTGGCAGGGAGAGGGGGCCGCTGGTGGTGAGTCATTATTACGCAGCACTTTTACTGTGGAGTCACCGTGCTGCAGCTTTTATAGCGGAAGGAAGAGAGACACCGGTGAGCAGACCGTGCACGGCACAGGAGAGAAGAGGAGCTCAGCCTACTGTACACAGCACCGAGCAGACATGGGCACCGACACTGCCAGGAGCATGCTGGGCACCGCGAACACCCTCATCCTACACACCGGCAACCTGATGAACTGGGGCCGCCTGAAGAAGAAGTGCACTGTCACCCCCAGCGAGGAGGTCAGACCCCCTATCACCTTTCTATGTAGACTGTGTGTGTGTACTTGTGTTAAGGGCAAATAGACCTAAAAGTCAGACTTTCATTTCGGATGGTGGCAGCAATTTCTGTGACTTTCCCGCTTTTGATCTCTTAGTATTGAGAGTTTACATCAAGAGATATGGCTGCAGCCGGTGGTTGACCATACACTATACAACCTTGACACTCCAGCTGTTGTGGAACTACAAGTCCCATGAGGCATTGCAAGACTGAGTTGCTGCAGGCATCACTCCCAGAGGCAGAAGCATGCTGGGATTTGTAGTCTCACAGATGGAGTGCTGAAGTTGCCAACCCCTCCACTATACAATCTAATTGTACAATTGCCTTAAAGATGGCCATATACTATACAGTTTAAGCTTGCCACACATTATGGTCTGTGCAATCTTCTTAGAGTTAGCCATGTACTATACAATCTAGTTAGACAGTGATTGCATGATCTTCTTAAAGGTCACCACATGCTGCAATTTGATTGTATGATCTACCAACATCTATGTAGTGCAAGAGCCTGCCTGGATACACATTGATGGATAGTTTAGGTAGATCTTTATATTACATCGTTTGGTAAACCTACCAGATTGTAATGTGCATGGTGACCAAAACAATATATTATGAGGGCGAGCCTAAACATTTTATTGCATTAGTGTTAAATCAGATGAGACCTTGTATTGCATAGTACAATCCCATTTAGATCTACCATAAACTATCCGATTGTATAGTGTATGGTCACCTTTTAGATCTAACACACGGGTGGGCAACTCCAGCTGTGCTTTGTCTACAAATCCCAACATGCTTTGGCCTCTGGGAGTCATGCCTGCAACTGTCAGTCTTGCACGGTATCATGGAACTTGTAGTTCCACAACAGCTGGAGTTGCCCAGCCTGATCTAACATCAACTTTGTGATGCAAGAGCCTGTCTGATTTGATACTAATTGAATAGATTGCTTTGGTTTGACCTCGTATGACATTGTTTTGGTGACAAAGAAAATTGTACAAGAAGATAGTGTAGTGTATGTGGTTTGTATATCTCCAATTACACAACACATGAGAGGGGCGGTGCCATGTGTCAGAGGACACTCTCATTGGCCGGTCAGTGGGCACACCTTCAATGTATGGGTAAGTGTGTGCTCACAGAAGGGTAATCCCCGGCTTTATAGATGTTCAGCAGTAGAAATAACAGAAGACGGTGGAGATGAAAGGAGTATGCGGTTTTATATGATGTTTGACATCTGCAGATCAACATAGGACAGTCATAGTGGAATTAAATGATATGTAAAGAGCACAGGTTTACTGTAGCCAGATATTACTGGGTCTGTGTGTTCCATCTCCTGGCTATAGCCCTCTTGTCTGTCTTACTATAATCTCAGTCTGATCAGGAGGGTATCTGTGCACGGATCCCCTGCTGTTCTTGCGATGAAGGGGAAAAACTGAAATTACCGGACCCCATGTCGGTCTATGGAGAGGCAGATGTAAACAGACATGTGTCACTTTACATCAGATTACCCCCAATCTGGCACAGTCGGATCCTGTGAAATAGAACCCTGATCCATTTGTCTTTCCAGACCTGGCCAGAGCCGGGGGGGTATACAGATGTAAACGGACACCTTTCCATTTAGAACCTTCAGCCCATAGAGTAACATCAAGCTTCCGATCAGATCTGTATGAAATACTGACATGTGGATCTGATTGAACGGAGGGCTCTAAAACGTTACTGACTGTCATTGCCTGAAGTTGGATTTGGTATTTAATCAGAAATTATTTTCGGCTGGTTTTCTAGCACGCTCCTTAGACAAAAGACGTGCGACCATATAGTAGGAACGGTCACACACCTTCATTCACACTGCACTGCATTTCCCGCGATTCTCGTACGAGAATCGTGCAGTGTATGGGCACCTTAAGGCTCCTTTCACACAGGCTTTCCGATTTTAGGTCCACCTGTCAGGTAAACCTGATCGGAAGCCCGATGTTTATGGGTATTTTTAAGGAGCATTGGCTACCTGACTTCTGGAATATATCCACCCCCTGCCCTAGTGCCATAATATCAAGGTGCATCCATGCACGTAAGGGTGGCTTTGTGGGACCCAGCAAATCATAGGAATGTCCAAAAAAGTCACCTGCATCCCAAGGTCCAATGTGTCTTTTATTCAGACGTTATGCAAACATGGTGGCACAGTGTAAAAGCAATGTTTCGGGACCAAACGTGGTCCCTTCATCAAGCAACACACAGTCACCTGATAAAGGGACCATGTTCGGTCCCGAAACATTGCTTTTACACTGCCACCATGTTTGCATAACGTCTGAATAAAAGAGGGTCGTTCAACACATTTGATCTTGGAGTGCAGGTGACTTTTTTGGACATTCTTGTGATAACACGGTGCCATCCGCAGGTAGTACCAGCACCCAACCCAGCTATCTTATGGGATCCCGGTCAGCAGTGCTGTGAATTACACATTACCAGCAAATCATAGGGGACACTAGAAAACAGGAAAGTTTGGGGCAGCAATTATGGGTCCGGCAGGGACCGTTGTAAAGGCAAACTTGGAAAAAAAAAGAGGCAGCATACAAGATCAGTAAAGACATTTTCACATGAAGTGTAAAAGCAAAAAAAGGATTTGGTAGTTAATCACGTGATAGATGTTGTAGATCTTTTACTAGACATTGGCTTTTCTAAAGGTTAATTTATTCCCTTTAACAAGGAATGTGTGATTGAGGAATGTTTCAGTGATACATATACAAACAACACTGGATGAAACTTTACTTTTACTTTCCTTAGTTACTTCCTGTGTCAGGATGACTTGCTGTTTTTGCTTGTCTTCCGCTTTTTTTCTATGTTGATATGCTGTGTAGTGTATGCACGCTGTCATATTCTTCTATATGTTAAACAATTAAAGAAGAACTCTTGATTGGAACGTTTTCTAACTGGAAAGCTGTTTAGGTCTCTAAATAGATTATATGGAATAAATTGTCTCAGTTTCCAAAGCAGGGTGGGCTAATATTCAAACTGGCTAATAATCAAGATGGCTGATTTCCTAATCCAGAGAGCCAGGATAATTGTCTGTGCCCATCCTACATTAACCTGGCATGAAAATGGAAGGCGGTGGCAGAAGCAATCTCGTTATTTCAGTGAAGACAGGTTCCTTTTACACTCTCCCTATGTTTTTTTTTTTTTTATTGGCACGTGGACATGTTCTTAAATAGAAATACCACAATATTCCCCCTGCTTTCTTCAATGTATGTTATTTAAAATTACAGGGAAAAAAATCTAAACATAATCATTGCCGGATTGATTGGGAAATGATTGTGTATTGGAAGCCACCTATCTGTACAGGTATCCCTTGGCTGACTGATCTCAGCCAAGGGGAAGAGGCTTCAGGAAGATTTAAATTAAAAAGAGATTTTGTGGCGCTGAAAACCCCTACTGTGTCAAACTACCAGTAATTATCTAAACAAAACAACTGACTCATATGTGCTGTGATCAATATAAATTCTATATCAGTGAAAACCTCTCCTCTAGAGCTGTCAATCTAAAATTGTATATGTGGAAAAAAGAACCAAAAGACCAAGTGGTCTCTTGAGATTGTGATAACTAAATGAATAAATAAACAGTGTGAACACTGACCAAAAACATTAAAGGAGAACTATGGGGTCAGTGTTTTCCCCCATAGTTCTCCTTGGGGTAACGGGAGGACACAAACTAGCGTCCTCCCGTTACCCTAAGCTCAGTATACCGCGAGCTACAGCTCGCGGTATACTGAGACGCCGCACCTGGAAAGGATCCAGACTTAGATGACAGGATCCGCCCAGCTGCGTGAGTGACAGCTGGCTCTGCCTATCTAGAGGCAGAGCCAGCTGTACCCGCCCCCTCCCCGTCCGTTCCGCCAGTCAGCGCTGGCAGATCGGAGCGGGGAGAGGGGAATCCAGCCCCTCCCCCTGTCACGGCAGAGAGCCGTGACAGGATCGAGAGGTGAGGGAACACGGTATGTGTTCGCTCACCTCCCGATCTACTGAGCCAACATGTGACAGTCTCATTGTCACAGGTTGGCTTAGAACTATGAGGTGAGTGGAAATCACTCATGTCATAGTTCTCCTTTAATGACTTAAATGAATTGATAAAAATTAAAATATACAGTCACTTTGCAAGTGATAGTGATGTGTTGTCTGATTATACAGACCTCTCGACATACAAAGAAACCGTGAACAACTGGTGATCAATTGAAAAAACAACAATCAGTTCAATCTGAATTCATATAGTGATAAAAAAATTTTTTTATAAACGTCCTCCAATCTCTTAAATAACGTGCTGGTGTCTCCACTATTGGTGCATAACATGATCTTCAGAGTGTTTCACACGAACAAAACCCCCTAGGCAGTGCTCACTCACCGCATACAAATCCTTCTGAACTTTTGCAGTCAGTATGAGGCAGGTATAGGATCAGATATATCTCTCTGGTACTTCCTCCAGGTGTTTAGCCGAATGATGTTACCCAGAAATCATAAAATCAAGAGGGACTCCTCATGGTGAAGCATATTAAAACCATTTAATAAAAAACATATACCGGTATCCAAACTTACATTTAAAAGTCATGTACGTTTGACTTTTAAATGTAAGTTTGGATATATTTTTTTTAATGGTTTTAATATGCTTCACCATGAGGAGTCCCTCTTGATTTTATGATCAACAGTTATCATTTTTTAGGAAGATTTCACCAGGGCTGGACAAATCCCAGGAACCAGGTAGTCCGTGCACCTAGTGCTGAACTTTTAACGTTTTCTCTAGTTGTCGGTGCAGCTGGCATCTAAATTGGACAGACTGGCTCCTGAATTGTATTTTCATTTGTCCACCCTCGGATTTCACCAGTCCCCTGTGTTGCTTCAAGATAAGACCCCATGCACTTCATTATACATGCACTTCCACCAGTGCAAATACAAATTCCCAGCACTTACTATCCTGTTATAACATCAGCATTGTACTAGGAATACATAGTAGAGTTGTTTTTGATAATGAAATCAAAGCTTACATGAAAAAATCCCTTTTATGTGGTGAGTGTTGCCTTCTATCTGCTCATCACTTTCACCAACTTCCTGGATTCCTAGTGTGCTTTGTGTCTCTTTCTCTACTGCTTGATGTGGTGCAATCTGGCTTTCTCAAGACTACATATCCCATCATGCATTGCTTCCAGCAAGCAATGATAACGTTACATTATGGGAAGCTCGGAGGTTGAGTTGCAGTTCAGTCAGTGAGCTTAGAGTTGTGACATAAGCAAATGCATATTCACAGAGCTGAGTGAAATTGTGTCAGTGCATTGAGGAAGTCAATCCTGTGGGCATCTTCAGTATTAAGTTTACAAACTTCTAGATGGATATGGTTATTAGGAGTGGGATAGAACTCACAGAAATGCAATATACACATTTATTTTTATTTTTTTAATATAGATGCCCTTTAACGTGTGTTGCAGTAAAGTAACCTTTCCATTCTGAATGGGCCGCCAATGCACCACAATACAGGTTCTCATTGACTTGCAGCATTTTGGTCAATGTAGTGTGCCCAACACACCGATGTGTCGAAAATAAAACATTGCCTAGATCAAAATGAATGACTTCACCACGCTGTGTATTGTGCATTACTACAACCCACTAGTGAGAATGGCCTAAGTTCAAGTCTAGCAAGTCACCATGTGCTGTTTATACTGCTGGCTGGTGACACAATCATACGAAGCTGCAAGCTGATTGGTTTATTTTTATCAATGTATTTGTGAATGGCAGTTTTTGTTGTTGTACACTAGGAAGCTGCTTGTAACCCTTAGTTTGTAGTAAAGTATAGAAGTAGTTATGTCAAATACAGGAAGCCAAAACTGTGCTGTCATGATGATATGGCATTGCAAGGAGAGTTACATAATGCCGTGACCTATAGTAATCAGACGTGCATACAGAGATTACATTCCTGACATCTAGGGTTTGGTACTATAGCATCCAGGGGAAGACAACTGTGGGTTGATATGCATCAGTTAATATACAGAGTTACTTCTAAAAAAGAACATCCCTGCTTCTTGTCTAATGCTTAAACATGCAGAGTTATAATATTGGGTTGGATGTTCCAACCAGTTTTTGTCATTTAATGCAGAAGAAAGGGAGGAGAGACCACTGTGACTCTGCATTCCATGACCCCCCTGCCGTGCCCCCGCTGCCCACTCTTCTTACAATCAACTGTCCACTGCTGATAAGTCTCCCATTCAGCAGCAATAACCAGCCTGCTATTGGCTATTTTAAATTGCAATAGCCAATGCAGGCTGACTATTGCAAATGCCCACTGCCTGCTGTCAATCAGCAGAGGAAGACCTGAAGGAGAACTTTCTCCTTCAGTTCCAGTGGGAAATAAATAGCCAACAGCAGGCCGGCTGTTGCTCCCAGCCACTGCCTGCTCTGTTTACATTCAGTTGTCTCAGCAGACAGCTGTCATTTCCCCAGGTAAAAGCTATTGAAGTGGAAAGGTGACATTAGGGGTCTAATAGACCCCTAATGTCAACTTAGAGAGAATATGTCATCTCCAATGAGTAACAAAAGAAAAATACCAAAAAAAATGTAATGTCCCCGGGGAAAATACATGGCGCCTACATTTTTTAGCTGGCACCTGGATTTCAAGAAAATGTGTCAAGCCCACAGTTCAGGTACTTGAATGCATTTTTAAGATCTAACTCCTGTGTTTAGTGTCACTTTTAATTTAGCTGATGGGTGTTCATCGCCAGTCCTAGTGCAGCACAGCATTCAATGCAAGGATCTTCAAGTAGAGCTATGGTGAAAATCATGCTTCATGGGATAAAATGGGACACGTGTCAGCATTACATCATCTCATTCTTATGTTGGGTAAAAGAATGTAACGTCCTTGTCATGAATAAAACACTATGTACATATACAGATCGGGTGTCCCAGGTCATGTGTTCTCTGGCTGTCACTCATTCTTGCTGACTCTGTTGATTTTAATCAACAATGAGATAAGGGGATGAAAAGTGCTGGCCACATGTAAATAGATCGTCACACACCATTCATACAAAGCTTTTTAGGAGCCGTTACATTACTCTTATCCTTTTCTTGTGTATATCTTTAAAAAACAAAACTGTAGCCTTTTATACTGTAGAAGCTTGCATGCCTGTGTGCACAGCAGACAGCTCGGTGTTACCTTCTCTTGGAGAACAATCCTGCTATCCAGGGAATGTTTTACAGATTTTGTTTACCTCACTTCCTGTCTGGTAAAACCATGCTGCCTGGGAAAGGAAGAGAGGGAAAATCTACAGCAAGGACACAGATGGAAAAAAGAAGCCAATGGGATTCTAGCCTACCCCAACTTCACTGGAGAAAAAAAAGCAATTCTATTTTTCTTTCTTGCTGTTGCACTACTTTGTAGAGACCTGTGTCCAAGGGCGTGCTTCTGTACCTGTACACATGTGCAGGTTGGGGTCGGTGTGCAGCCGCATCTTGTAGAGTACATGGCTACAGCATCACCTGCCCCTCCCAGGTGCAGGTCTCTGCATTCTGCACGTCCGTGTGAATGAGGCCTTATCCTCATTTCCTGTTTGTTGAAACCATTTTCACCAGGACTGAGGGAAATCTCTCCTAAAGGAGGCTCGTATACCTGTGAAAACCTAACAAGGTTTATAATTCTTCATCAATCTATTTAAGGAGGAATCTTTAAAATGACAGCAAAACAGATACTTCTAGATAATTGCCGAATTTTTATTCTTTGCATATCATATTTTTCTTTTGCTCCCCATTCTTCTCACAGTGGCCATTTTTACTAAGGGAAGATCGGTACTTTTACTTCCTGGAACTCTGGCACATGTGACTAGAACATGTGACCATGAACATCATCTCAGAGGAAAACTACCTTTCCCTGAGATCTTATGAGATTACATATGGGATTTCCCAAAAATGCACAGTGGGGTAACCTTGCTAGGATGCATCTCTAGGCATGGGCGCCTAAGAGGACCAGGAAGTGGAAAAAACTGTAATTGGAAAAAGAAAAAAGCAAAAAATGTTTATTTAACTAATGAAAATTGATTTCAAATCAGCATGCAGAATGCTGATGTGATTTTTAGTCAAAGGGGGGTAGAGGTCCACTTTGACTTAAAAACATAATGTATTGACTGACATCATGGATGTGTTATATGGCTTTTCAATGTCTATAGACTAATTCTTAGGTGAGCTTCCACTTTAAGGTTGTCTGAAATTGGTTGAGACCTTCCAAATGCTTTGTAAAAGCCTGATGTAGACAAGCTGAAGCTTGTATGTACAAGGCCTGAGAGGAGTCTGCTGTGGTCTTTTGCACTCCCACAAACCAAGCTATTGGGATTTTATGAAATGTATAGTTGTCTGTATTCATACAATGGTATGTAATGAACATTATTACACAGCATAAAAGACTACTTTTTATAAATATTTAATAAAGTATTTTTCTTTACAGTTGGGTGATAGCATCAGGATAACACTGAATGAATGGAGCTTGAAAGCCAGCCCAGAACATGTACAGGTACTTTGTTTACATCTATGTTCTTATCTGGTGGATGAATGGTTCAAGTTGTCGCTTTTTCTGTTTAACTGTTTCATTGCCCCATAACCCTGAAGACTGCTGCGGGTTACAGTTTTAATTGTCTCTTTCTCCTGGTGGCTCACCACCCCTGCAGATACTCATTATTATACTCGCAATGCCTGTATAAGTATACCATCATGATAAGAATAGAAAAGTACAGTGGAGTCCGAAAATAATGATTTTCCAAAATAAAATGATTCAGACACTTCCTAAAGCTGGCCATATGTTGGGAGTATTTTTAATACCCTGCGGGCTGAACAAAAAAAAAACACTGGGCCCCGCAGCTGTCGGAATACCCGAAGAGTGACTGCAGCTTATTGGCTCTGCCGAAATTTGAGCTTTAGAAACCACAATGGTGGAAGCTGTACAGGTAATCGCAAAACAATCCTTAGATGAAAACGGCATCCCCATCTACAGTTGGAGTGCGCTTCTTGCTGCCAATGCCTGCAGGTGATTGGGGGCTTGCCTGCATATTTGCAGGGGGTGTTATTCGATCACATTAAATATTTCCAAGAAGCCCTGAAAATAAAGAAAGTGACTTTAATTTATTGTACATAGTCCCACAATCTCACTTATATGCATGCAAATGTAATGACTACATTATATATTCCTGGATGCAAAGTGCGCAAATGTAAAGTTTATTCCACCTGTATAACTTGGATTAAATGCAGGAGGAGTGATTAGATTGTAACGGATATTGTGCCACGCCCCCCACTTCATAGATGTAGGTTTGGTTTGATCATTCACCCCATGTCCACATACATAGTTTTATTGGATATAACCACTCCTTTGTTTTACAGCAAAGTAAACAATATGCTCCTAGATCTATCGTGATTGGGAATGCCAAGTTCCAGTTTACAAAATACAGATTTTGATCTCCCAGTATACCTCTTCTGGTACCAGGTGCTACCATATCTGTGCTACCATATCTGTTGAGTACAGACAGACCCAGAAGGGAGCGAATGTAGCAAATAGCTCAGCCCCTTACCTCTTGCCATGTTTTCCTTCAGGATTATACTTGTGATGGACAAATTAGTTGTCCAACAGAGAGATACTAAAAAGTAACATGGCAGAACTCCCAATCTCAGGAGCCTCTCCAGATTCACAAAAAAAAATAGCAGTCTGGGGTTTGGTGCACCTAGGTACTGTACAGGGCATGCAGACCTGAATGCAGGTGCTTATTGGTGTGTCTCTATTGGCCCATCACAATGTGTGGCTTCACAACCCAACCAGTAGTGTGCTGGGAGGGGGTGGGCCAAAGTCATCAACCGGTTGCTGGCCTTTGTCATCATCATAAGAGCCCCCAACTTTTTGGGAAAACATATTGAATAGATGCAGGACCTGGATGTGCCAACTACAGTATGACAATCTCTGTTGCATATTTTTGTCTGGCCACAGATTAACCTGAAGAATGTTGTTTTCTTAGCTTAATGATTATGGTAAACATGGATATCTGTTAACTTTTAATCAGATTATGAATAGGCATTTAAAATATTCCTACAATGAAGTTGTCATAAGTGAGACTTTGGTATTATGCACTGAGAACCTGTCATTTAATAATCTGCATTTTGCCTTTAGTCTGAGGGACATCTCCTGAGAATTCAGTGCTGCAGCTCAGTGGGTTGAGTTCATGGTACATGCAGTCTGTATAGTATGTGATATTGCTAGCATTAGTTTTGAGTGTAGGTGGACAGGGAGTAGAGTGGGTTGTCTCTGTACGCTTGCCAGCAGCGTAGTTATGATTCCAACTGGCTTCTGTGTGTATTTGCAATTCCATATGGATGGAAGCCCAGCTAAAGCTTTTGTTTACAAAAGTTACTTTCCTATTCCTTCTCTATATGACTGCAGGGAAAATGCTAGGCAATGCATAGATCACTACTGTGTAAAGTACAGCATTATTTTCTAGCCTTCATGATCGGCCACTCTTTAGTGTTCGCTTTTTATTCCTACTAGGTTTTCCAGGGCTGTGTATGGGCTTTAGTGCTAATAATGGTGAGGACCTTACTAAAATACGTGGGATTTAGATTGTAAAAAAGTTTAACCTTCTTGGCGGTAATCCCGAGTGTGGCTCAGGGGTAAATTTTCCGTACCAAAAGCGGTACCCCCGAGCCACACTCAGGCGTCTTCCGGGTTCCTTCCCTGCAAACGCCAGCATTGCAGGCGGGCGGAACCGGGCGAGAAATTCAAAAGTAAAAATAAGAAAAAATACTGAGATCACACCGCCAAGGAGGTTAAATTGGCATTTTATTTTTCTACACATGTCCATCGAGTTCACCCGATAGAGATATGAAGAAAAAAAGAAAAGACTAAACAAAACACTATGCCCACAATTACCCACTGTTGATCCAGAGGAAGGCAAAAAAATCACTATAAAGCATGGTTCAATTTGCTCTAACAGGGGAAAAAAAATCAATCAACAATCTCTGAGGCTTAATGTACCTATAAGAACTCAATATCCAGTAATATTCTGTGCATTTAGGAATACATCCAGATTTTTTTTAAACAGTTAACTGAGCTAGCTCCTGGGGGAGTCTATTCCACATTTTCACAGCTCTAAATTTTGTTTTAAAATTTTGTCTTGGAAATGTGATTTATAAAATGTACCTGATGATGTGACTGGGCCAACCAAAACCGATATATATATATAGATGGTTGCTGATGAGTTGAGTGGCCAACAGGCTTCTTATATCTCAGGAATTCAGCAGTGATTTCTCCCTGGTTGAGTGCGACTTTCCTCCCCATCCCAAAAACTTTAGGCACAGACAGAATGGAGTGAGGAACAGCCCCATAGTATGTATTGTGAAAATTTGGAATACCTGTCCTATAACTACTATTTTTGTCATTGAGTAATAATGGAAGCAATTTGAAGGGGCAGGTAGTTGCCAAATTTGTGTTTTTTATAGTTGGAGAGTTGGTGCTTAGGGCAGAAAAAAAACAAAACTAGTTCTACCTTTTTTTGTAGGAATGTAAATGACCTCCCTGCAGGTTATCTGCAGTATATGGAGTGCTGCTTATACAGAAGTGACATTTCTTAGATTTGCTAGATTCATGTGTATACGTATTCCACATTGGAAGGACAGGCTTTGACCTTTGGATTTTTGTTACACTGTGCTGCATAGCATTTTTATTAATCTGTAACTTTAGCTTCTGCTTTTGGACAAAAAGCATGCCAAAATAATAACTGAGACCCAAATAAATGCTTCAACATGGTTATTTAACTTCTGCTTCCAATCCTGTGTAAATTCAGCATAAGTATGGCCAGAGAAGGTAAGACAAACTACAGCGTGGGATGAAGACTGCAGTGTTTCCCTGTGGAGGGGTGGGGGATAAAAGACAGAAGCAATGGCTTATTGTGTGAAGTAAAATAGCATTTGTAACACCCCCACCCCACCCCCAATAAGACATGATATCATTGCTGCATCGATCAGAAAGTAGCTGGATCATGCAACTTTCTTCTCATGTCTGGATATCTTAGGGAGTCTGTTACTTTGCCCATTTAGTGACGGTTTCTCTTGCGTCCACCTATCCACTGATACTCTCCTATGCTCCGCTCCCCCTCCTCTCCATTCATCTGTTGGATCATTTGGAAATGCCGGCTTGTCTGGGTATGAGGGAGCATGTGATATCCTCTTCTCCAAGCATGCAGTGCTTAGCCATTAGTGGCCAGTCACCAGGCTGAAACACCTATGTTGTGCATAGTGGCAGGCTAGTAATCCTGTGTAAGCTCCGACACATACTGACACAGTATGGAAAAATACTTCCTGCAAGCTGACTGATTCCTTCCTTTGCTGTGCAGCGGGGGAAAGTATCAGAGGACCACTATGGGCATCAGAAGAGGATAGTGGCCGCTTCCTGTGTTTTGTCGACTTGTATTAATATGAGCCATTCTCCTCACAACGATATTTAGATATTGGAGAGAATGGTGTTTTAGAAGTTCTCTGAAATCCTAGCTATTTTTCTATAATAACAGAACTTTGGCATCCTGCCATCCTTCTAGTGTGATTTTTAGAGTCCTATTTGTGATCTTTGAGAAAGAATAACCCTTAGAAGGGTAATAGACACGGACTTAGACATTATAACATTACAGGAGGACCTGGATAAAATAGGGGAGTGGGCAACTATATGGCAGATGAGGTTTAGTGTTGAAAAATGTAAAGTAATGCATTTTGGGGTTAAAAATAGGCAAGAAGAATACATATTATTGGGTACTCCACTAGGGAAGTCAGAAATAGAAAAAGATTTGGGGGTCATAGTAGACCATAGATTGAATAACAGCAGGCAATGCAAGGCTGCGGCAAACAAAGCGAGCAGAGTGCTGTCTTGTATTAAAAAGGGAATGTACTGTACACAAAGCAATAATTTTGCCACTTTATAGTTCATTGGTTCGGCCTCATCTGGAGTATGTGGTTCAGTTTTGGTCACCAATCCACAGAAAAGATGTCCTTGAGCTGGAAAGAGTCAAGAGAAGGGCAACCAAACTAATTAAGGGGCTGGAGGATCATAGCTATGAGACGAGGATACTTAATTTAAACTTGTTCATGCTGGAAGAGAGATTTAGAGGGGACATGATTCTGATGTACAAACTGTTTAGTGGTGATGGCAACATCAGCAATAAACTGTGTACAGTAAACGCCATAACAAAGACTAGAGGGCACCGCCTAAAACTGGTGGAGAAAAGATTTAACCACAAGGGGCGTAGGGGCTTTTGTTTCCCAGTTAGATCGGTTAAAGTCTGGAACTCGCTGCCACAAGCAGCGATATCAGCTGAGAGCATTGAATCATTCAAAAAAATCAGTTGGATACCTTCCTCAGGGACCGTAACATACAGGTACACTTAAAAACAAGATCTCACAGGGGCTCGTGTACACACATACACAGACACACAAAGGTTGAACTTGATGGACCTGTGTCTTTATTCAACCGCAAATACTATGTAACATGTAAAGCAGCTATTTGAGATCAGGGATGGCTGATCATAAAGTTATTTTACTGCTTGTTAAGAATATGTAAATAGTTTTATGTCGATAGTCTGGTCACAGGTGCACTGTAAAGTGAGTCTTGTTGTCATCGTGTGAGTATAGTTATATATCTTGTGTCATTGTACCTTTCTTGCTTACGTCCTAATTATGTGCATCATAAATCTGATCTGCACTGCATAGACCTCTCACTAAATTTTCTACCCCACATATTAGTTTCATTACAAAGAGTTTTTCTGCTCATAAACCAGAATGTCTTGTAGTTGGAAGTATTTGGATAGCCTGTCTGCAGTGATGGATAGCTGGTATGTAACAGGTCTTTTGTTTCAGCCCAGTTATTTTTACCCAGGCATGGCTTGTCAGTGTGTGTGTGTTAGCTGAAAGGAATTTTTTTTCTCATCCCTGCCACTGTAATCACTATTTTGGATCACACATTAATTGACAATGCCAGTGAAAAATGTTCACATTTTTATGGCCTTGTTTGTCAAAGTTACACAAAAGACATGCTACTAAAATAATTTAAGCAAATCTTGCACTTATAGTCCACTGTTTAAACCATCAGAATTCACATTTTATATTTTTGTGTCTCGGGGTCAACTCTTAACACCCAAAGTCTACATGCACATGCTTTTGATATCTTTTAAAGAGTAGTTCTTCTGAAACCAGTCAGTGGGGTATTAATGCTATCCAGGGAACACCGAAACTGTGCTAAAGTAAAACATAAAATGCATAATTCATGTTTAAAATCAACTCCAGCAAAAAAAATTTTTTGTAATTTGGTAGGATATCCTTTTGGTCTTAATATCTGCATCCCCATTGGCTAGACATCCTCTCGCCTCCTGTGCTGACACAGAAAGTGAGGGGGAAGTTTCCCCAACAGGATGGGAAAACAAATCCAAACCAGGCTGAAGTTTAAACCCTTCCCCAATCTACTTTTAAAAAAACTGAACACCTTGTTATGGCTGACACCCATCAAAAACACAGGAAATGAACTTCTACACGCTCAATCAAAAAACTGGTGGACTACTAGGGTAAAGCTGGCCATACACCTATAGGTTTTCTTCACATGTTCTATGGTCATATGGAAAAAGTGCAACAGATTCCTCCATCTACGCTAAACTGTGTGGAAGGAAGAATCTCCCACTGGCCAAGCTTCAGTATCTTGCTACCTGAACAATGCCAATCCCAGGTTCAGGTATTTTGACAGCCAGCGGAGCCGCCTTGCTAGATACTGAAGCTTGGCCCAGTGGGAGATTCCTCCATCCACACAGTGTAGCGTAGATGGAGGAATCTGTTGCACTTTTACCATCTGACCATAGAAAATCTGCAGATAATCTATAGGTCTATGGCCAGCTTTAGTCAATTTTCTGTGTATTCTACTCTACTCTAACCAAATTTTAAAAAGCTTCTCAAAAGTGAGGTGTATGGATCTGAAGCCTGTGTATGGATCTGAAGCCTGTGTATGGATCTGAAGCCTGTGCATGGATCTGAAGCCTGTGTATGGATCTGAAGCCTGTACAATTTCCTCTCTTTTGCTTTATTACAAATCCAGTTCTGGCTTCTAGAACCAGGCATATTTTGACTGATGACTTGGTTCACCCACTGAAAGGGAAGAAACATACCCCTGAAGTGGATGTTATGGGCATTTATGTATAAATCACACATGGTTAAAGATAGATGCATAAGAAACAATTAAATACACATTTGAAACATGCAAACTGCTTACCTGTCAAATAATTTGTATTTATTTGCATCTAGTCTTAAAATCCACAAAACCCTGCCAGATGGCATAGTTAGGTCCTTGATTTTATTATATCAACAGCAGCACAGTTTGGTCAGGAACATACACCCAGCCTGCTGATTGGCCAATTAAGGAGCACAGTCATGCCCTGTCTGCATGTGCAGCAGAGTCTGATTGGCTACTAGTGACAGCCCTACCCCTTCTTCTAGACTCCTCAGAGTCCTATTGTATAACAGGAATTCAACTAATTGTGTATTATGTTATTTGGTATTCCAACAAGTTAAAAAAAACATAGTTGATGTATATTGTTTTTAGTTTCCTGGTCATAAATTGGTATTTTCACACATTTTTAGGACTCTTCACAGACCGTGGAGTGTGCTGTTACTCAGGCTATGGAGACCATAAACCCTGAAGAAAGAGAGGAGATGAAAGTATCCGGTAAGTACTCACAAGAGGTGTATCAAATAAGTGATTTATTTTACCTTACTGATTGTATGAGTTGGATGGTCTTGGCTTTTATATCTGGCTGCATTGACCTAGAGCTGTTACTTTTACAAGGAACAAAGTACGGTAAACTCCCCATTATCAGGCATTCAAGCAACAAAACAAAAATAAATCGAGGACATCATATGTCCTCAATGTTTTTTTGCAAGTTGCTTGATAGACATGTGCACACTAAGTAATTTTGTTAGCAACTACATTTATTTAGTTGCTAATGAGATTCTCTGATTACATCTGGTTCCGCAGATGGGCAGAGGGCATGTGCTATTGGCTATGGCAAATTGAAATAGATGATAGCAGAAGATGAAGATAGCCAATAGATGAATGGGGGGCGGGGTTGTTGCTTGAGAGTTAACAGTAACTCTCAAGCAACCAGAAACTCTCTCTCCTCCCTCTCCCTCTCCCTCTCCCTCCCCCGACACCGGTCTGCAGTGTTGTGAACAGGTTGTAGTAGGGATGTCCCGATGCCTAGCGGGGTCATCTGGCAGTCTCCGGCCACCTAAATTAGGACCCGGAGACTGCCAGATGACCCCGCTCGGAGCGCCGCCCACCGGAGCAGCAGTGACGCGACGCTCGGCGAGGTAAGTAAGAAGGAAAAAAAAAACACATAGCGCAAGCTTCGACGCTAGGCTTCGGGGCATTTTGACAAGTACTTGTCAAAATGCCCTGTATCGGGCCCGATTCCGATGCTAGCATCGGTATCGGGACATCCCTAGGTTGTAGGCATTTTTTGTAAGTGAAGTCTCCATTTTGCATGCGGTCACTATGTCATAGCGGATATAATGTTTGCATAATGGAGAAGCACTCTTATTAGTTCCTGAATATCATTGGAGACTGGATTGGGAGTGATTTGCCATGCAAAATGTCATCTCATGTCTATGAAAGGGAAGATATTTATTTAATGAATACCCAGCATGGAACTTGGTGCTGGGAAATGGTCAAAACTTGGATTGCAGTGAGAAGGGATTAAAGGAGTTTTGCTAGATGATTCTTACATCTGCCCCATAAAATGTTTTAACAGAAAATGAGATGCTTGAGGTGCAGTGTTAATCAGATTACATCATGTACTCCACCGCCTATATGGGGTCAGTGTTCATTGTCCGCAGTGGGCCTTATCTATAGTAAGAGAAGAAAATGTAAAAAAGTCAAATTGACCACAAAACATGTCATTGGTTGTTGAGAAGCCTATTATCTTTAGATGTTTTTGCACCTCCAGACCTTGCTCTTTATGTAACAGATATGAACTGAGAGCATCGGTATGAAGTGTTACCATTAGCAGAATCTTGACCTTCTTAACCCTGTTAGTTTTAGATTGTTGTGCAATTCTGCATATGCTGAAAGTCCATTTGATAAGGAAACGTGAGCCTTAGATGCTTTCTGATACACAAGCAAAGTACTCTTCATGAATCTCATGTTTGTCTGACCTCCTGTCCTTCTGTTTTTTTTATACTCTACAGCAAAACTGTTTATTTTGGATTCTGGTCTTTCATCAATTAGGCATGCAGTAGATATGGGTAAGTGAATCATTTTGAGCAGTTATATAGTTCTCTTAACGTTTCTTTTTATATTTGATCATGTATTTGTGCCCTTTGGTCATAATCATTTTATTTTATACATGAGATTATAAAGGGTTCTAAATTTGTTGTGGTACCTATGGCAGGCTAGATGATTTCAGTAAGCTTCCTAACCCATTGAAGCCAATGATCTTATTGTGGACAGCATTCTCTTGTGCTGCCGTGTACATAGAGCTGCAAGACTTACCTTATTTGAACTTCGTCCCTCTTTACGCTAAAGCCTGTTGTGGTCAGAGGGATGGAAATGGTGATGTAAACCACGTTGAAAATAAACAGCTATTTGGCAGATCATGTGGCTGGCTTCAACACTAAAGACTCAGAGCAGCAAAGATTAGCAAACACATGTTGGTAATGCTGTATACAAGTTCAGATTCCATGAGTGTCTGCCAAAAAGGCTTGGAGGCCATTGAATCCCTAGCCTTTGTGATTAAACCGTTTGCTGAGTTAGATGTACTGGGAACAGAAGTTCAGATTGTTTCCCGTGCAATGTAATAGCCTAAAGGGAATCAATAAAGTTTACTAATGTATATACTATGTAGGTCAAGGTCACCATAGGCTGTATTTAAAGACTGCATTCATGTTTACAAATGGTTACCAAAAGTAGCTTGCTTGTAAAGGGTCTTTTATTCTTGTAAGATGTCTAGTCTTTTTTTAAAGCTAATAGATAATTTCAACAGTATTTTCTCTTTACACTCATTGTGATACGTTCAGAATACTGATGATTTTAACAGTTTCAAAGACTTCTATCTATAAAACTTTGTATGATATTTGTAGATTTTAATCCAGTTTATGCTCTAATCAGCTGTGCACATATGGTCAGAATTGTACAGGGAATGCCAATTAAATGGGTAACATTGATTGCACTCGGTCTAAGAATACAAAATATGTTTACAGGGAAAACTGAGGGAAGAATTTATAATGGGTATAGGACAGAAAGAAAAGGATCACATTTCTACAATCCTTGTTTAACTTTAGTCTAGATCAGCGTCTCTTAACCTTTTTTCCAGTCACTGCACCCTTTAAAAGTATGCAAAATTTTGAGGCACCCCAGTCTAAAATGTAAAAGCCGTAAATGTTAAAAAAATGTGGCCCGTGCAAAATACATATATTTTTCCAAGATAGGTGTCTGGTATGGATTTTAAGAGGGGACCCCATGCAAAACGCACACAAAATAGGGTCCCCCTTTCACATCAAAGTCCCCCTTCTTTCACATCAGGGTCACCCTCATTCTGTTTGAGAAGGGCTACTATAGAGTATGTAATGAGAAAAATAACGGATAACCCTAAGGCATCATAATACAGCAGTACAGTACCTAGCATATGCCAAATATATTGCAACGGTGAGAAATCAGGGCTTTCTAACTGAAGAGAAAAACTAAAGGAAAGACCAAGGAAATGTGGATAGTGAATTATGGAAGATGTATGAGCTCATGGGGTCTTTAATAGATAAAGACACAAGATTTCTTGGCATAGAAAAGCGAGAGCAGTTGGAGAGAAATGTTGTTATAAGATTCAGGATTATGTCACAGATATCAAAAATTCAGGCTTACTGAGCCATTCTTTCAGAGACCTCCGTACAAATAAAGATGTTTTTTCAAATGGAAATCAGAAGGAAGAAGAAAAAGGAGCAGACCGAAAAGAATATAGATTACTGATAGAGTAGAGGACACGAAATTGGAGGGAGTCAAAAAATGGAAATTGAATGCAGCGGGTCGAGTGGTATGGGCTAAAGTCAGGGCTCTAGCCCATACCACATGTTATACCTGAATACCTGGTACAGGTATAACATTCTTCAGCCGAAACATATGAGCAGCTATTTATTATTTATTACATGAATTTATATAGCACCGACAATTTACGCTGCGCTTTACATAGTTGCACATTCACCTCAGTCCCTGCCCTCAAGGAACTTACAATTTAAGGTCGCCTTCTCACATACAGAGCCAATTAACCTACCAGCACGTCTTTGGAGTGTGGGAGGAAACCGGAGTACCCGAGGGAAACCCACGCAAGCACAGGGAGAACATGCAAACTCCTTGCAGATAGTGACCTGGCCAGGATTCGAACCTGGGGACCCCCAGTGCTGCAAGGCAGAAGTGCTAACCACTAAAGACAAGCTATGCTTGTCTAACTGGCTTTCCGAAGTCACTTTTTCTATAATCCCTCTTTGTTTAGCTCTGAGGGCATGACCTAGGCTTGTCCTTATCTTAATGAGTACAGGCGTTATGAACGTTGTGCATTTAAAGCTGATCTGCATTGTGGGAACAAGTAGAACTCGGAAATGTGCATAAAGCTCTTGGGTCTCATTTCAAGCCAGGTAGACTTTTAATCTTGAGAATTCTGTTATCCCACTTTACATGGTTATATTGTCATCTTCTTGTTTGGCACACATTATATTAAAGAAGTTTTCAATATAAAGTTAGTTACAATAACTTTTGTAGTAATTCTAAAATAAAGTTCAGATAAGCCTGGTATTTATGCTGTATATGTGGAAAATCTAATGGAAACTGCCCAGTTTCTCATCTGCTTAGGAAAATGTTGACCATTCTCTACTACTCCATATCTTCTCCTTTATTTGAACTTTGATATCTCTTATATGAATGTAAATAAGAGCTGTTGTATTGCTCCTGGTACCTACTGTCTTATGCCTCAACGTTCATACCATCTAGCTTTTTTTATACTTCTATACAATATAATCTGTAAATTTTATTTAATTTTCTCTCTCACACATTAAACATAAATTATGGCTGCTAACGCTCCAATAATTCCAGCTCATTTCCTCGTACAAATGTTTGATTCTGCTCTCATGTAAACCTTTACATTTACTCCCTAACCGACTCCTGTTGTTCCACTTTCAAGTGTATTCCACATCTGTCTTTTCCTTAAACTCAATACAACTAAAATGTCAGTGCATGCCCTCATCGTACCCCAGCTTGATTGTTGTAACCCATTCAGCTCATCTCTATTTCTTCTCACTCTACCAATGCTGCTTTTTGTTTGTCTATCCCTCCACTGGTTGCCATTTACTGAGATATTTCATACCTCTAACTTGTGAATCTCTAAGTAGTCTGGCCCCTCCATACATTTCCTTGCCAATTTCCAGGTGCCATCCTAAACACAACCTCATTCGTGCACATGACCATCTCTACTCTAATGTAGTATCGTTTCACACTCAGGCTCAGGGCTCATTGTGAGTGATTCTCTGGGATCCCCGCACATGTAACCTGCAAATCTTCAGATGCACCCTTCAAAAAATCAAGCATATTGTCTGAAGTAAAGTCTTATGTTTGGTAATTAATCCATCACTGCTTCCTTGTCTGAAAAGACCCTGCTGTCACCCACATAAGCAGATCCTTTACTTCCCTTACTTGTTATTACTATGCTTTGCTAAACAACTGTATGTACTAGTGTCTGGCACTTTTTATGTATTGTATTACATGCACTACCCTCTCTTCCTTGTTACAACATTTACTTTGTGCAGCGTCATTGGATGTAATGTTGAGGCTATAGAAATCATAACCGACATGATCCCAAATGTCACGAAGCACCATCATTGTGCCATAGCAGGCACCCTTTATGTACCCATTGAGACAAAACCTGGTTTAATTTGTTTAAATCTTCTCTTCGGATATCTGAAATGCTTGAGAAAGACCATTGAAAAAGGTTTTTTCTTTTCCTGTACAGCCCTTCAGTTACTATGTGCCCCTGCAATAGCAAGTGTGTAAAGGTTCTGTGTTATTTCACTGCCTGATAATCTGCTTATGTGCCTCTAATTGTTCTTCTAGCATGTTCCACCCTGGCTGTTGCCCAGTTGGATTCGGTGATCATTGCACCACCCCCTCTGGAAGATGGAGTCATTCTTACCTTGGAACATTTACAGCCTTACTGGAGAGAGCTGGAAAGTCTCGTCCAAGACAATAAAGTTGTTGCTATAGGAACATCGGATTTAGATAAACCACTCTTGGAACAGCTTTACCTCTGGGCACAGGTGAGGCTCGGCACCCACTGGTAGTCATAAGAGTGAAAAGAACATGTCACATTCTTTATAATTTATGGAGATCTTGATAGCATTAAAGAGGCAGCTACCTGTTCCATTGCATACAGTTTTCAGATGTTCCACTATAGGACCAAATAAGTATTCTACATACTGTATACACTTTATTTGTAAATGTTCAAAATCCTTGTATATAAAATAAAGTTATCATTTTAGGTTTACTGACCATTTAACCAGTAACTGCCTTAGAATCGGTTCATAAAAGCATATATGTATATCCATTTTTTTTGCATAAAAAGTTCTGCTATTCTGACAGTAAAAAAGTTTGGGAGGAGCATGGCGTTGGTAACAGTCGTGTATGGTTTGTACAAGTGATTAGTTAGGATGGCTTCTTTATGTATTTTTCATTTTTTTGAAGATAGGCTGAATGCCTGTCAAATGTGGTAGTCATGGCACTGTGCTGCTCAGTATTACTAGTTGGTTGTATGAATGGTTTTTAATTTTTAACAATGTATTTCTGCCTTTAAACAAGTTTTTTTTTTTTTTCAGATAAAGCCAAGTAGTAACCAAGTGAATCTTGCATCGTGCTGTATAATGCCTCCTGATCTAACTGCATTTGCCAAGGAGTTTGACATTCAGTTACTAACGCACAGCGATTCTAAAGGTAACTGAGAAATGTTTGTTTTTGCTTTATAGGTCTCCAATAAGCAATGGTCATATAATGTCCTTGCTTGGCTTCTATTGTGCTGGAAGAGGTAGAGATGCGTCCTGAGCTATACATCGCTCTGGTCACATAATCCGCCCCCTTCATTCACAAAATGTCTTGTATTTTGTTTAAAGAATACAAGATATTCTGTGATTGGAGGAGGGGGGCAAAAATGTAAAACATCTCCTCCAATCACAGCTACCCTCTGGGAGCTACGTGTTTTGTGCGGGGAGACCATGCTGCAAGGTAAGATTTTTCTACTTTGCAGCCACCCTCTGCACATAATGTCCAACTTTTTAATGAAGATTTACACACCCAGCGTGGTGTGTAAATGATCATTCTGCCCAGAGTGTGACTTTACATTAAAGGTTTGCAGTTACTGTAACCTGGAGCTTACCTCTCACCTGCCAAGATTTTTCAGAAGAGATTTTACATAACGAGATGTTTCATTGAGAGCAGAGGTCTATAAGACATCTGCATGTTCTCCATTATGTAACAACGGATGGTTGTTATTGCACGTTAATAAGGCTGAGTGTTTGGTTTACCTTAATATTTCTCTTATATAACATTTGTTTTTTTCCTGCTTCTTCTTTTTTCACAATGCAGAAATCCTCCCCGAAGAAAGTTTTCAAGAAGTTCTGAGAGACACTGTTGAGGGAAGTGATGCGGATGCTTGGTCGCCTGTATGGGTCCTCAGATACTCAGTCATTGTTAAAACCCGTGGGATTATCAAATCAAAAGGCTACACGGTGCAAGCGAAGAGGAAAGCTCCCTACTAACAATTTTTCTGGACAAACCACTGAAATGTTTTACGAGAGGCACACAAACATCTTTACACATAGAAAGCGATGTTACTAAGACCAAATGACTAGGACACCAATGTCAATGCAATATCTGCGGTCACAGTGATGTTTACAAGCTCCAATCTGCAGAGGGATAAACAAAAATATTACAAAAATATTATCTCTGACAAAGGGTCCATTGTGTTTATATTGATATCACCAGGTGCCTCTGTTTTAAATGATTGTTTGGAGGGAACATCCCTATTGTTCAGGGCATTACTTGTTTTTTTTTGTTTTTTTTTACTTATCTCCAGTACTTGGCTGCTGAGCTGTTCCATGATTTTGTATAATGTGACAAGTCACAACCATGTTTTTAATAGCTTCAAAACATCCCGCATGTTAAGCGTGACCTCGCTTACACTCAAATTCAACTGGGAGTGAGAGAGAAACTTGTAATGAGGCATAGATGAAGACAACCATTGCTGACCTCCTTCTGAAAGTAGTAGTTGCCTGGCTGAGTATTTCTGAAGGTGTCAGTGCCAATATATCAGCAAGCCAGCCAACTAGGATTTACAGATAGAAGGGCCAGCCGTAGTAGCCATATTTCCAGGTTTTTATTAAAGTGACTGTCGTCCCTCCCTCCCCCCCGAGCAACTGATACCTTGCCAGTGCGCCCCTGCTGCTCCTTCCTGCATCCCCACAAGCAACAATATCTGGTATTTCTGGGTATGTCGGGGGGGGGGCATGGGATCTCCACCCATTTGACCGTGATGTGACCATCTGTCACATGACGGGGGAGTGATGTCACTACACCCCTTAACCTAAGGCACCAGATGACACTGGGAATTTATGTGCCAGCTGTGAGGGAGCACTGTTGAGTTGAGTGAAATGGGGCCCTGAATGAGCAAGGTGGGGGTTTCTTTAAGTATGAAAATGGCACCCAAAAACAGTTATAAAACTGGCTTTAGCCCTATAATCTATCAGCGAAGCCCGGTAAAAGTTTTATAATACTCAGTAATAGTTGTGAGGGCAGCATTAGAGGATTCCAAAGTCTATTTTAGATAGATATATATATATATATAATATTTTTTTTCTCCATCTAACCTGCAGAGAATAATTCTGCTTTGGGTGCCGTTATTCTACGGATCTAACTCTAAGGATCTAATTAGAAGCTTTTCTAGCATGCTAGAGACCTTTTTAAGACAACTCATGGTTGGTTTAAGAGTGTAAGAAATATGGTAAGCTCTTCTTGTAACAATATGGTCCTCCCCATCTCTTATCCGGTTTTGGAGCTTTAAAGCTGGCCATATACAAATCTTTTTTTTATGGTTCAGCCCTGTGGTTGATTCCCCCTATCCATGCTAAATGACATGGATGGAGGAATCCCCCTGGGCTTTTGCATTTTAACAGCTGCACTCCTGCCGCTGTCAGAATATCCACACAGTGACTGCAGTCACTGTACAGCTGAGGATTTTCAGGCCGCCTCCTTTGAAAAACGTTGATTGATATATTGGGTTTTGTCGAAGGAAGGGTGCTGACGGGGCACACGACTCAGATTTTGTCAGATTCACCAGGACTCTGCCCAAACTCAAACAGTGTATGGCCAGTTTTTGTTCCACGTTGATTTAAAGTGAACAGATCTATTAACATTTGTATTACCGCAGGAAGCCTTAAGGTACAATGTAAACATTACGTTTTGAAGGTTAGTCTGGTATTCTTGTCCTTATCTCCGAAGCTGTATAATCTTATTATCATGACCTTAGTACTTATCTAGAAAACAAGTCTTTGATTATTTAAAGACCTGACTGACAATTTAGCTTTTATTTCTCCTGGCTTGTATGAGTTGTTTATCACTCCACCTCTACCAGATACTGGCTGGAAAACAACCCTACTCAGTTACCTCCAGTGAACTCCCTATCTTTTAATTGAGTGTCCGAGAGGTAGTGACTGAGCAAACTTTCCCAACCCGATACATACATTTTTTCTTATGCATTCATACCTTGTGCTCATCTGTGTTGAGTCAAGTTATTGAGCTACGATAATCCATACCGAAATGATCTACTCAGATGTATCACAGTGCAAAATACTTCAATATTAACTCTAAAGAAAAGTTACTGGAAACAAAATATGCTTTAAACCTCTTTTTATTAAAAGCTCTCTTGGCAGAAACTGAAGCAAAGAAAATAAGCTGCTATAACCTTTTAGACAAAGCCGACGTAATACACGTTTGTGGCTGTTGCATGCTGAGAGTGGAATTAGCAATAGAGACAGTTGAGGATTATTTTACATATATTATATCCTGGAGAGATTTGCTTGACCCCCCCCTCTCCTGTTGATCTAGCCACCTAAGAAAGGAACATTGAGTGGGTACGACTATATCCTAGTCTGACGGCTTGCACAGGCTGCTGCAGATGTTCCTGTTTTCAGTCTGAACTTGTTAATATAATTAATGTTAATTGTTTTATATGGCAGATTATGTACATGAGAACTGATTGTGCTGCCAGAATCCTGCAGCACCATAGTAGTTAAAGGTATTTTATTATTATTACATCAAAGATAACCTGTTTGTGTATATGTGGAAAATATGTATTGTCAAGCTAGTGCTTATTTGTATCAATAGCCTTCGGTAATTTTGCTGCTTGTTCAATATAAAGGTGTTTTTGTTGTTTATTACAAAGGGTGTTAATGTATTTAAAAATGACAAATGTAAAGGTGTTGCATACACTCAGTTGATCTGACCTGTACTGAACAAAATCAGCTGGAATCTGGTTGCAAAAGGCAACACCTCATCTGTTTCTGCTTGTAGTTTATAGACATCCTCAGTGTTGGGCAGATGTGTTGTGGGATGAAGGAAAATTCATTCTACCAAATGGTCCAGTGATCACATGAACGGAAACCTGTACTGAGGACAAATTTAGGGTATTATTGCTGACTACTTCTTCTGACAAGACTAGTTGCCTGGGTGACATGATCTACTGAATTCAGTACCTTCTACGTCACTGACATGCAACAAGTATATAGATCGTGTTCGGACATCTCTTGCTGCTTACTTGTTACGGGTAAAATAAAATGACAGTAGGCAGCTAGCATTTTCAGGAAGAAGTCAACAGCAGGTCCTGTATTCCCGCGGTCAGTAATGTGCACTCTTGTCAAAGTTGTGTGCTTGTCTGCAGCCCTCTCTCTGGCGAGGCCATGGGAGTAGCATGCAAATGCGGCCAATGTCTGCGGGGTTGAACTGCAAAATGTCAATGTTTTTGGCTACAGCATGAGTAACGTCATTGCTCTGGCATTAGAATCCAGCGGGTAATTGGACATATTTGCATACCGAGTACACAGCGCCTAGTGCACAAAGCATGACAGCTACAGTGTCTCCCAACCCATTAAAGGACCTGTAGTCTAATGAGAGCTGGAGACATTAGCATTAACTTATTGATTCTATAATTACTCCAAACTTTTTAAAGTGGCAGTTTTATCCATGGATAATTTTGTTCCTTTTTTCCAGATGAGGAGCTCACCATGACTAGTACGTTCACTGTTTTTGTGTAGCTCTTACCATTTTAGATCATTAGGTATCTGTCTTTTGGCTTTGGGAATCAAAATTAAAATCTGGGTACCACTGCTTGTTTTTAAAATGTTTTCTGCTTTACAATGTAAATTGAGCTTTGATGCAACCATTGCCTGTTGCACTTCTTCACCATACATTAAACTACCCAACAGGCTCCTTGATTACAGGACAGTCCTTAAAGGCCGTGGAATCCTCGGCCACTATTAAGGTGCCCATATACTGTGCAAATTTTCAGCCAGTTTTTGGGGAACCGGCTGAAATTTGCAGTGTGCGCTGCTGTTGGCACCCTTTCGGTTGACATCCCTCAATCGGCTGATCGAAGGAGATGGCTGGAAACTTTTTGTACGATAGCAGCTGGCAGCCAATGAGCTGTGGGCTCTGGTTGGGTATTATGACAGCGGACGCTGTAAAAATGCAATGCATACAGCGGGATTCCTTGATTGACACGCTGGTAGGGTTGATGGAAGAATCTGCTCTATTTTTCTCATTGCACCTGTGGACTGAACGAGAAAAATAGATCAGTGTATGGCCAGTCCTACTCTGTAGCCCATACATTCAAGCTTATAGTGCTTCAAGCTATACTTTGTTCTTGTTCCTTTATACTACCATTACCCCCTCTTGCAGGGGTAGGCAAGCTCCGGCCCTCCAGCTGAGGTTAAGAGAACTATGGCCCAACCTTTTTAGGCCATAGTTCTCTTTAAAGTCACAGAAGGACATTCACTATGTCCTCCTGTGACCCAAAACTCATCATATAGCGTGCTATTGCCTGCTATATGCTGACAGCATATAGCGGGCTATTGCCTGCTATATGCTGACAGCATATAGCGGGCTGATGCCTGCTATATGCTGACAGCAGAGATCTGCGCTGTGGCCGGGAAAGATCACGACAATATTGTTGGGATCCACTCGATCGACAGCTGGCTCTGCGCCTCTAGAGGCAGAGCTAGCTGTGCCCGCCCCCTTCCCTGTCTGTCCTTACAATCAGCGCTGGAGGAACAGAAAGGGGATGGGGGAATCCCTGTGGGGAGCGGAGACTGAGAGTCACTGTTGTCTACAGGAAGATCAGGAACTGAGCGATCAGCGGTGTGTGATCGCTCAGCTCTTGATCTATTGAGCTGACATGTGACAACTTCAGTGTCACATGTCGGCTCTAATTATGGGGATGAGTGTATTTCACTCTCCTCATAATTCTCCTTTTTGAACTACATATCCCATCATGCATCTGCCGCTGGGAGTCGTGGTTGTCAGTTTAGCAATTCCTAATGGGATTTGTAGTTGCACCACAGCTGGAGGGTCGAAGTTTGCCTTCATATGGGAATGTACTGCTCAAACGAAATAACCAGAGATCATCCATTGTGATGGAACCTGAAATCACCGTCTGGCTGTGGACAGGTCAGGCAATGAGAATGCACAAAGGGTATGTTTTATTGTTGTGTATACCTAATGATGAGGAGGAGGGGATAGGGGGCATTTACTAGTGTTGATTCCTGAATCTAAATGGACCTTACTTGGCATGTCTGGGGAAACATTTTGAAATGAGGCCTGATGTCTTGTATGTGAGCACACTTCTGTTAAATGTAGATGAATGGATGTTAATGATTGCTTCTTGTACTGGACGTGTATAATATTGAACGTTTAGTTGGTTGCATTGCATTTGGTCATCAGAAACTGTACCATTGAGCAGGGGGCACATTACATTTAGTGCTGGTGGTGTGGTTACCTGCCAGTGTGCAACAAAACTGGTAAGAGAATAGTTTAGCCATCTATTGCAGACTACAGACTCAGCGCTATACGGCTACTATTGCAGACTACAGCTTGAACATTTTCTTCTTTCCTCACGTGTCGCCAAGAAAATCGATTTGATTGTTTTGCAAATAATTTATTACGTTTTAATTTTGAAATATTGGTGTTCTGTAAGCTTTGTGTCTTTTTCCTGCTTAATAAAAGGCCACTAAACCTTGCAAGTTTCCACTTTAATCTGGTATGTTGTAACTTTTAGATGAGTTCAAAAAAACGAAAAGCAAATGTGTAGTAGTTTTGTACATATATTTTATATGTAAAGTGACACTAAACTCGGGAGTTAAACCTTAAAAATTTAATCCAGTACCTTTTTAACTATTACACAAATAAGATACATTTGTGTTATCACTCGGCTGTAGATCCTCAAATCATCTCTGAATTCATGCTGACACCTTCCATCTGGAGGATGGCCATTTGTGTTCCCCATGGTCCCTACGTGTGCTGTAAAGTAGCCACCGCTCCAAGCTCACTGGCCTGATGAACTACAATCTCAATACAAATAAGTAAAGTATACATTAGAATGTAGGCCATCACGGGAGTGAACTTGAAGCGGTGGCTACTTCACAACACCCACTGGAACATTGCACTTCCGTTAGCATCCGTCGAAAAACGGATCACGATGCAACGGATCCGGTGTGAATGGGCCCTAACATGGAGGAACCCTTAAAATTATTTTCGAATGTCATGGAACCAAATATATATCACATTCCTTTTGCTCACACCAATGTTCCCCAAGTTGTAGATTCAGTACTTATTATCAGGAACCCCTGATAAGTACTGAATCTACAACTTGGGGAACATTGGTGTGAGAAAAAGGAATGCGATATATATTTGATAACCCGGGCTGCACTATACAACTTGTTTTCAGTAAAACAATTTAAACAAAAACCAGTAAAGTCATGAAAAGAAATGCAGAGTGAAAATCATAATGTCCAGATTGGTGGAAAATGCCGGCAACCAGCATTTTCAGCTCCGCAGCGGCCTCTTTTGCATTTATCTCAATAGTGGGAGCTGTCATCGCTAACATGAGAGATGTGTCTTTGATGTGTAAATCAATCTACAGTGTGTGTGTGGAATCTTATATCTCCGGTTCTTCAGAGATTTTTCAAAACAGCTGGATTATTGATCTGTGAAAACTCCTGCACCCTCTATTCCTTGTACGAGTGTCACAGGCAATAGATGTGAGGAAAAATCTGCTGAATGGGGGAACTGGAGTTAGTCTTTTTTTCTTTAATAGTCCTTATACTTCCATTGCAGTGTGGACATCAAGTGCGGGTTACATCGGCAAATGATCAGATAAATGGCCATTTCCCACATAATAATAATTACACAATTGAGCTTTCTATTACAATGGGTGAATGTGTAAATGGAATACACTCCCTGGGTGATGCTCTTATCTTAGGTCAGAAGATTGAGTGAACGAAAATCCATCCCCTGGCTTCTCCAAACAGCTCAGTCAAAGTGTCTGTTCATCATTGTTCTATAATGGCAGCATGTCAATCTATGACAAACTTCCCACATTTCTGATCTAGGAACACCTTTGAGGGCACACACATCTTTTGGCAAAGAACAGGTTCCCAGTCACACCTCCACTACATACAAACCATAAAGTATTCATGTAGGAAGGACACGTTTTTATTCATGTAGAGAACTACAAGGGTCAGAATCAATAAAAAGAAAATAGGTATTGGAGGAGTGCTGGACCCAAAGATAGGTATGATCTGGTGTCATTTCCAACCTTTGAGAATGCTCTCTACCTACAACATGAGTGTTGGTGGAGCACTGGACCCAAAGATAAGTATGATCTGGTGTAACTTCCAGTCTTAGGCCCTGTTCACGCCATCACGTTCCATAAACATGTGTCACGGTGACGCACATGCATTTGTGGACTTTTTTTTGTCATGCTTAAAATGCATGGGAAAACCGTGTGTTTGCCTGGCTGCGTTTGGGGTGCCATTAACTAGTAATGCCACCACAAGTGCATTGTATGTTTTTTACACCTTCCGTGGACGCGTGTCAAAGCGAGTGATTTTCCCCAAGTTTGGCATGCAGTCACGGAACGCGTAGGTGTGAACGAGGACTTAAGACACTGCTCTTTACCTATAAAATGGGTGTTGGTGGAGCGCTGGACCCAAAGGCAAGCATGATCTGGTATAATGCCAGTCTTAGAGACTGCTCTCTACCTTCAAAATGGGTGTTTGTGGAGCACTGGTCGCATAGGCAAGCATGATCTGGTACAATTTTCAGTCCTAAGAGTCAGTCTATCTCCCAAACGGGGGCCCATACTATGATCATTCTAATTGTTGTGCGGCCGGTGTCTTTCCTCCCACACCGTACAGTTCCAGTGGTTGTTTATATAATGGGGGGGCGAAAAAAAAATTCTGCCCCGGGCGCCCAGAACTCTGGTTACGCCACTGTTGTTGAACCATTGCTTACATTGTCCTGTATTTTCTCCGATCACTGCTAGCATCCAAACCCTGATGAAGGGGGAGTTGTAAACCACCGAAAAGCATTTGGCTTTACACACTGATTTTTAGTTTAACCACTTCCCGGCCGTAAAAAAACGGCGCTCGCGAGCGGGAAAAGGCCGATTTTTTTTTTTTAAAAACAGGCAGCGATGCCTGTTAACATACAAGCTTGTATGAGGTCCCGGTACGTGCGCTCCCCTCCCGCTGGTCCCGGGCTCCACTGTGCCCGGTGCGAGCCCGGGACCAGCATAGTGCCACTCCAATGGGATTAGAGGGAGGTCGGTTCACGAGCTCCCTCCGGTCCCCTCTCCGGTGTCAGAATGAGGAACTGATGTATATTACATCACTTCCGCATTCTTGTGTCACTCTCCAGCTTCACTCTGACAGGGGATCAGAGGGAGGTCGGTACACTCTCCAGCTTTAGACGCTGGAGAGAAGCTGATGAAGCCGACCTCCGCTTCATCAGCTTCTTCAGGGGGGTCCTAGGTGACATTAGGAGTCTTGGAGACCCCTGATGTCTCCATAAAGAGGACCTGTCACTTCTTTTGCTATCACATAATGGGGTTACTTAGCCCCCTATGGGATAGCAATAAAGTTAAGGGGGAAAAAATTTAAAGTTACACATAAAAAAGAATTACAAAAAACTTTTTTGTTTTTTAAAGTCCCTCCCCCCCCCCATACATGCATGCAAACGGGCGTTGGGTGCGCATACATGCGAAAACGACGATTGCGCCCCCTTACGCCACACATGTTGCATATCGTCGCGAATGTCAAAATGAGAGCAATAATCCTAGGGCCATCTATCACTGATGACACTAAACTGATGAGTGCTAAAAGCTTTTAAAGCGTCGCCTATGGTCAATTTTGGGTATGATAGTTTTTTTGCGATTTCGCTGGTGCGCGCAATTTTAAAGACTGACATGTTTGGTGTCTATTTACCCAACTTGACCCGATCTTTTATATTTTACCAAAAATATGGGTAATAATCATTGTTTTCTCATATAATGAAAAAATTACTTATTTTTTTCAAAATTTTCAATAATTTTTCCTTAATATAGTTAAAAAAAAATGTTTTATATTTATGATGGACACAGACATAAATAGGAGTATGGACCCATATACTGTATGAAATGGGGCAAGCAGCAAGCATGCGCAGTGTTCGCACGGCGAGTACTTTGTACAATGAAAGGCTATAAAGCACAGGGTAAGGTTGTACATTGGAGATCTCTGTAGCGGGACTGCAGATATATATTTTTCACTGGGGATTACACAGGAAGTGAGGGGGTGACTGTTAGGGCTTGTTCACACCGAAAGCGTGTGCGTTCCAAAGCGGAACGCACTGCGATTGCTAAGAAACTTCCCCCTGCGTTCTGGGGCAGGAGGGGTCGTGGCGGTGCATTGAATTCAATGGCACCGCTTCCCGCAGTGCGATCGGACACGTGGCAATCGGACCGGGGGGAAGTTTCTTAAAGGAGAACTATGGGGTCAGGGCTTTTCCCCATAGTTCTCCTTAGGGTAACGGGAGGACACAAACTAGCGTCCTCCTGTTACCCTAAGCTCAGTATACCGCGAGCTACAGCTCGCGGTATACTGAGATGCCGCAGCGGATCCCGACATCGATGTCGAGATCCGCCCAGCTGCGTGAGTGACAGCTGGCTCTGCCTATCTAGAGGCAGAGCCAGCTGTACCCGCCCCCGTCCGTATGGAGCTGTACCCGCCCCCTCCCCCGTCCGTGGCGGAGTGGGGAATCCAGCCCCTCCCCTGTCACGGCAGAGAGCTGTGACAGGATCGAGAAGTGAGCGAACGCCGGTATGTGTTCGCTCACCTCCCGATCTACTGAGCCGACCTGTGACAGTCTCATTGTCACAGGTCGGCTAGAACTATGAGGTGAGTGAGAAGCACTCGCCTCATAGTTCTCCTTTAAAGACCGCGGTGCGTTCCAGCATCTACCGCTCTAGGGCGCACACGCTTTCGGTGTGAACAAGCCCTAAAGAACAACTTTACTAAGGCTGCCTTCACATGTTTTATTGTTACATGTTAACACATATGATGTGTTGTGGTGTTATTTAAGATTGGCACCCCAACACACAAGTACAGTATCCTGCGATGCATCCTGGATTGTGGCGTGCTAAAAATTGTTGCAGAGATGTTTTTTTTTTAATTCTGTTGCCATGTGCTGGCAGCCCATTCTAAATAAATACGGTGGATTAGCACAATGCGTGTGAGTGTGCGTGCGTTTGGGTTGCAACAGAATGTGCAAGTGTGGAGAGGAGCTCAATGTGCAGTTGTACTTTGAATAGAAAACCATTGATACAGATTGATGAATAGGGTTGCCACCAGTCCGGTTGTGAACAGTTTTTGGTGTTTTATTTTACCGCTGTCCGGTTCTTTCATTACGATGCAGAGTTTTGGCACCCTTCATAGCAAACTGCTCTTCTTCCCCTGGCCTCTCCCACAAAATAAATCTTGCAGTCACCTTAGTTCCCAGATGGCATAAATAATTTAAAGAAAAACTCCAGTAAAATAAAATCTTACCCCTTGCAGTGGGGTTACATTTTTTTAAATTATAAATGTTCTATACATGGTGATACCGATTGCACATAAAATATCTAGATTGTGTTGGCATGCATATTTCTGTGTGTTGGCATATTTGTTTTTTGCAAAACAAGCATGAAAACATCAACACAAATAGGATGGCTGCAATAACTGCAGCACAAATTCTGCACAGGCAGAGCAGCAGAACACAACAATTTGACAGTCCTGGTCATGTAATCCACATATTAAATCTACTTTTTAATCTAACCTTGTCCTATGTTCTTGTTCGAACTACCGTGCCAATGCTATGATTTGTATCAATGATAAACATTCAGAAATCCAACAGACAGTCATCAATTAATAAATCATTTAATAAAAAAAAAAAAAAAAAATCCCCGCGACTCCCCCGGGACTCGA
>NW_017306650.1:558859-559953 GCF_000935625.1 Nanorana parkeri | reverse complement strand
AAAAGCACCCCGACTCCGCCGGGACTCGAACCCGGAACCTTTGAATGCCTTCATCCACTAGAAGTCCAATGCGCTATCCATTGCGCCACGGAGCCACCTGTTGGATGTGGAGGAAATAATACACATCAACGAAACTTCAATTATATATCGGCATTACAATTCTAATAGATTTCAGCTCTGCCAATTCAGGAAATAAAGGTGTCGCGGTGATCACGCTGATGTCATCTTCCTGATCCTCGCCATGGAATCCAATCGGAACTGATTCAGCTGTTCAAAATAATTCCACGGCAAGAGAAGTTAGCTCGTCCTGATTTCGCAACAGACAATGAATGGAGCATGCGCAGTGCTTCACTGTTAAATGCAGTCTTCACGACGCATGCGCATTTGACGACGAGCGCCTAATGGTTGCATTTTTGCCCTGCAAAGAAGACATTTTTATGTGGTTGCTGACAATAATTCACAGAATGTTGGTCTCCAGGAAAATGTCCCCGAAATAAGTGGCTTTTCTGTTCATGGGTAAAGCTTCAGTTACAGCGAACGGACCGCTAGAGGGCGTCCGCCCAACTGTATATACGCAAAACCTGCTGTGTGTTCTAACTGAGACTGTATAGTCACAAATAGTAAATAATGTTGCATTAATACAGCACGTGCAAGGCTGGATTAATCTTTAAGCAAAATTAGCTCATGGCAACCAGTGACATCAGAGAGCTGGAGGTAGGGTTGCCACTTTTTCTTCAAGTGAATCCCGAACACTCCAGCGACGTGCGGACATTTTTTGGGGGAGAATGAGTCATGGCTTATTCAAATGTAAATAGTGCCACCCATTCATATGTAAATATCAAAATTGAGACTATTTTCAGTGGGGGGCCAGTAGCCCCTGTCTTAATTTTGGTTGCCCCGGTCTGTCTGACATCTTGTGTCCGGGTTTTAGCTGCCATTAAACCTGGACACAGCATTCAAAACCCGAACTGTCCAGGTGAATCCTAGACAGGTGGCATCCCTAGCTGGAGGGCACTTCAGGCAGAGCCGCTGATAGCGCAATCTGGCGTTCGCCCCCCCCAACAACACAACAAATCAGCACAACTGCGCACCCA
>NW_017306650.1:556695-558639 GCF_000935625.1 Nanorana parkeri | reverse complement strand
ACACCTTCCCCCCTCCCCTCCCCTTCACCAATGCAAAATTCTACCACAGCTCCTCTTCCGTGCCATCTTCTTCTTCTGTTCCACATGTGCACAGATGTTCCACAAGTCTCTGCTAGGTATTCAGGACCTCAATTAGAACAAAGACACAGAGGCGCCACCAGACAACGAAGAGTCAAAGGAGATTTTATTGGTAACAATGAAAACATCAAAGTGCCAATGCATTTCGGGGGCAAGACTCCCTTCATCAGGGATTCAGGTGATATTCAACTGGGGAATGGAGTCAGGGAAAATTACAATGATAGTGACCACAAATACAAGGACTCATGCAGCAGTTAGCAATTGGCAAGCTGTATTCAGGACCTGGCAGATACTGGTGGCATGTCTGCACACACTTGAACGCGCACACATACCATTGGTTTCGGGTATACCATTGTAGAATCTTGTGGCATGTGTACACAAGGGCAGGAATCCCCTGTGCATGCGCATACATGCTGAGAGCCTCTGCAAGGTCACAAGTACCTGGGGGAGACTAGCGTCATGTGTGCGCATGCACCCTCCGTAAAACACTGCAAGAATGACATAGTGACTGATGCATCCGCAGTGGCGTCACAAGGGGGGTGCGACCTGCACCCGGGTGCCACCATTAGTGGGGTGACACCAAAATGACTGACAGTCATTTTGGTGTCACCCACTATAAAAAGTGTCAGGAGAGAGGAGGGGACCCGGCGGCATACCTCATCCCGCCGGGTGAACGTCCCCTCCTCTCTCTGTCGGCGTCCATCACGAAGATGGCCGCCGGCAGACGTCAATAAGATGACCGCGCATGCGCGATGACGTCATCGCACATATAGCAACGTCATGAGCATGTGCGATGACGTCACAGCGAGGTGTCACTCAGTCTCTGCTCCGGGTGTCACCCAGCCTCGGGACGCCGCTGGGAATCAGAGTATCTATGTCATTCTTGCCTAGACAAGAAAGCAGGAAATGTTGGGCTGCAGCTCAGAAAAAACTACTAAGGGCCTCACCAAATAATGGAATGTTCTGCAATTGTATAAGGGGGGAGGAGGGGAGGAAACAGAGGAGAGAAAGTTGTTTTGCTGAGTGAAGGTACGTTTTAAAACAAAGTGCACTCATCCTTTTTTCCCTGAGCTAACCAATGGCACTCTCCCCTTCCACTAATGTATACCTACTGAGATCCAACCGCTACGGCCTCCATAGTTGCAGCCCTTAGCGCATTACAGCCCTATAGACTTCAAGACTTCAGTTACATAAGAAACATAAAGATATGTAACTTAACATAAATAACAACTTCATAAAAAATAAACTTACAGTGTAGTAAAAGGAGAACTATGGGGTTAGGGCTTTTCCCCATAGTTCTCCTTAGGGTAACGGGAGGACACAAACTAGCATCCTCCTGTCACCCTAAGCTCAGTATACCTAGCTCGCGGTATACTGAGACGCTGCAGTATACCGCGAGCTGCAGCTCGCGGTATACTGAGACACCGCAACTGAAGCTGATCCCGGCAATTCTCTCTGGATACACCCAGCTGCGGGATTAACAGCTTGCTCTGCCTATCCAGAGGCAGAGCCAGCTGTGCCCGCCCCCTCCCCCGTCCGTTCCGCCAGTCAGCGCTGGAGGATCGGAGAGGGGGGGAATCCCTGCAGAGTGCCGTGAGTGACAGTTACGGCTCTCTGCAGGAATAGATCAAGAAGTGAGCGAGCAACGGTATGTGTTCGCTTACTTCCCGATCTATTGAGCCGACCTGTGACAGTTTCATTGTCACAGGTCGGCTCAGATTATAATTCTCCTTTAGGCCTGTGACACACTACATGCAAAGCCATAGTGGGTCACAGCCTGAGGGCCCAGTCACACCATAAAGAGTGCGTTCGGACTCTGTAACGCACTAGAACGAAACCCAGCCAGCTCACTGTGTTTTGGGGCGG
>NW_017306650.1:551919-556455 GCF_000935625.1 Nanorana parkeri | reverse complement strand
GATCCACCCAGCTGCAGGATTAACAGCTGGCTATGCGTAGCCAGAGGCAGAGCCAGCTGTGCCCGCCCCCTCCCCCGTCCGTTCCGCCAGTCAGCGCTGGAGGATCGGAGAGGGGGGGAATCCCTGCAGAGTGCCGTGAGTGACAGTTACGGCTCTCTGCAGGAATAGATCAAGAAGTGAGCGAGCAACGGTATGTGTTCGCTTACTTCCCGATCTATTGAGCCGACCTGTGACAGTTTCATTGTCACAGGTCGGCTCAGATTATAATTCTCCTTTAGGCCTGTGACACACTACATGCAAAGCCATGCAGAGCAAAGCAAAGCTGTCAGGCATGGAGCTTCGCATGCAGTGTGTGAGCTGAGTGTGTCCAACTGGCGGAATACCAGTGTCCTGGCTGCACCCCCACCCAGCCTGCACCCGAGGCGAGTGCCTCACTCGCCTCGCCTTCCTACGGCCCTGGGGGATGCCGAGGGACTAGTTGCCCATCAGGTACACTCAGCTGCTGATTGATGGCAGGCAGTGGCAATAGCAGGTTGGCTATTGGCTATATAATATGTTTACTGCGTACCTGATGAGGAACTATCAGGTCCTGCCCCCACTGTCAGCATCACTGGCCCAACATGTTTACCGACTTTTGGACATCCTCACTTCTCCTGAAGAAGTCTAAAAGTGATGAAACAAGTTGGACATCTTCTCCTCTTTGCTCCAGTGGTCTATGGACCACTGTGGTCATCACATCTAATGTAGGTTCCAAAGATTTGCATTAGACGTGAGGATGCCAAGGAACAGTCTACAGCCTGGAGCGGAGGGGAAAGAAGTGAGCGCTGACCTCCAAGGGAGCGGGATCAGGTACGTAAAAGTGCTTTATTCCTGTCCCCTAGGCATACATGAGCACTTATCCGTAGCAGTTCAGAGGTAGTCCGAGTGCAAAGGGAGTCTTGGTTATCCTAGAGATGGCCTTTAATACTTGATTTTCTCGCAATGATGGCGCCTTTCATTTTTAATTTCAGTCATCACATCAGATTTATAAGATCCCAGTTATGACTGTTCACATTTTTTTCAGAATAAACATGATATCAATATTGTATACATTTGTGAACATGGACATATTTATTAACATAGACGGTGCAATTCTCTGCTGTATCTCCTAGCAACCAATAAGAGATCAGTGTTTAACTGTTAGGTGTGGCTATATGTGAAAGCTGCCTTGCTATTATTTGTCAATGGATTTTGCATTCTATCGTTATTTGAGCCATGTTAACTAAGTCAAGTTCCCTGTGGAGCAAAGCCATTTGGACATTCTGCAGATAATTAGAGTTGCAACTGACATTTACTTAGTATCTAAACCCAGGAACAAAAATGTAATATATTGCAGGTAACCAGTCCTTATATGCGGTGGCTGCATGTTTCCTTTCTTCAGCATGGTTTTCCTTTATGTTTACCTGGTGATCCTGCCAGCAACACACTTACTGTCCTAGTGTGACGCTCACCCACTGTACTGTATCTATGGAGTGTTGTCACCTTAGGACCGGAAGTGTGTTAGAACTACAAAACAAATATCCATCTTCTCATATCTTTAACTTAGGGAGAGGTGTTCTGTAGTCCTCAGAGAAAACTCAAAACAATGCACTATAACTAAGGAAAAAAAAGTCAGCAGAGGAAGTTATGAGCTAATGGGATCTGACAGGATCAGCAGGCTTTTTAAAAAGTTTGATAACAAGTATAACAAAACTGTTTCAAAGGAATAGTTAACGTGAACTAAACTCAGAAGGTCCAGTATTGTTAACAGTTCAGGTACTTGAAGGCATTTTTACGGTATAACTCCTGAGTTTAGTGTCACTTTATCACACCAAAAAGGAGCAAATACAAGTTCATTGTTAGGGTTGTCATACACTTCAACTTCCACTAGGTGGCAATATAACACAACCTAAATTATTTTAGTCCTTTTTAAAGGATAAGTAGCAAAATGTGAGTCTTCCATCAATAGCTGTTTGGGATTCATTTGTTGTTGCTGTGTATCTAAATTAGTTTTATCTTTCTATATTACATGTTGTGACGCTAAATTTAAACATTTAAAGGAAACATTAATAACTATCAGTCACTGAAAACCCTTCATCTATGTACAAAACAGGATTAGTACAGTAATTCTAATAATGACATCATTTATCAAATGAAAACGTTATTCATACATTAAACTGAGAGCCATCTGGGGTCATTTTTTTCCTCGATTATATCACCTTCCATGTTATATATTAGCCCGTAACGCACTAATGGAATTCCTGTGGCTGAAAATACTATAGCATGACTTTATTTGCAAAGGCTGCCAGCACAGGGCTCTTCTACGGTACTAATACCCACAGGAAAGTGCTAACATCTGATTGGTTGGTATTGGGAACTGTCACTTTTCTCTAGTCCAGGGAAAGGCAACTGTGATACACTAGCTGTAGTCAATTTACAAATCCCATCATGCTTCTGCCTCTGGGAATCATGTCTTTGACTGCCAGAGTCTTGCGATGCTTCACGCGACTTGTAGTTCCTCCACAGCTGGCGTGCCCTGGTCTATTCTTTTCTAAATTAGTGTTTGAGTCTCAAAGTTATAAGGAGAGAACCATTTTTGCTGGGATTTCCACTCTTCCCCCTTTGTCATGAATTTAAAGCTATCCTGAAATGCCAATTACTATTTGATCAGCACAGCATTATAATCAGAAATGTGTATAGCGGTCTATACTCCTGGTGGTGAAGGGGAAAAGACTCTTACCTGAACTGTTTGCCCACTCACATGCAGGGAAAATGGAAAACACTGGGGAGGGGGGTTTAGTTATGATGGACATAAAGCATGAAAAGGGGTTAGGAGGGTGAGGAAAAGGTATTGCTAACAATAGCTACATGTACCAGCATGATCAGGTCCAGCTACACAATATAAATGCACAAATATCTACCATGGTCTGGTAGATATACAGTGACACCCACATAGTGTGGATGGGATTGGACACTTTGTTCTGTTGCACACATTTAAACTCTTTTAGTGCACATTCAAGGATTTGTCCATTGCTTTTTCTGGATGTATGTTGGATTCAGTTCTTTGGGGGACAATATCAACATATGTCCTTGTTATAGCAGTATGACTAGAATTGCACTAATATGATTGATTCTGAGGATCTGGACTCTTGTACTTGGAGAGCGGAGGTGGTACCACCGTTGTGTATGCCTTGGGATGCGCATAAAGTAGCGATGCATTGAAGCTGAACTCCAGGATAAGCAAATATTGTCTAAATACATGAGGCAGTTATAAAAGGAACTTCTGCTAAGTCTAGGATGACATGGTCCCCTTGGGATGAATCTATGTGTTCTGATGAATATCGTGTTTATATGAGCAATTAATTGGGTTTCCCATTTCATTCTTTGTTGTCGTAGAATCCTTTTATTTTATATTGGGTTCCACCCTTTTTTTATTTTGTTTTTGTATTTGTTGGTTATTACGCAGCACAGGATATATGAGTGCGCAGTTTATTCGTTTTTCTTCACAATTGCTTGTAATAGATACGTTGAAGTATTGATTTGTTTCTTTACGTGGCTTATGTTTTATGTTTTTTCTTTAATTTGTAAAAAATTGTTAAATAAAGAAAAAAAAGAGGCAGGTATTTTATATTCTCACTTGAATCTTGCTGTGCTTTGTCTATTTTTTTCAGATCTGTGCAGTAATCCTTTGTGAAACTTTCCCCCTGTGCAGGAACTTCCTGTAATAAAGACCAGATACTGTTGCTCTCTCTTCTTATGCAGGGTGACTGGTCTTGTATCTTCCCCTTCCTGTAGTTTTCTTCTATTACAGCCTGTAGTGGGTGGGGCCTGCTGGGTCCCTCCCACAGCTCTGCTCTCTGCTCAGACTATGTGCTGCCCATTGATGATGTCATTGCTCCATTTATAAGGCAATAACTGGGTTTCCAAAGGCATTTGTTACATGCAAAGTGAATTTATATTTTTTGTGGTTATTGAGAATTATGTTTAAAATGAAAATGTTTGTGCCCAAATTTTAGCTTTAAGGACCCTTCCAATGTATCCATATACATGTTTAAACTATGACAAGTGCATTGATCACTTATCATCAGGAGCGGTGGTTCATTGCCACGTATGGATTCATCAATTTATGCAGAGAATTTATATGTGCATATAATGGGGGTCCTCGTACAAAGTATTAATGTATTACTATTTCTATTTCTTATACTAGTATACTTAAAGTGAGATATTAAAGTCCATTTTGTGGAGGTGGTGTGTGTGGATCAGTTCTGGATCCTTTCTTACACTTATATCGAGGGTCAGGTTGAGCCACCTTTGAGTATGGTTTTGTTTTCTAGTTTATATTCACGCTCCCCTATTCTCTGATAAACATTTATGAGTAAGTGAAGGCATATGCTAGAGTAGGGGACCTCGAACTACGGCCCGCGGGCCAGATCCGGCCCGCCAGGGTCCTTGGCCCGGCCCGTTCTGCCGGGCCAAGCTCCCTAGATCAGCCACGTCCACTCGCGCGCCGTGCGGCGC
>NW_017306650.1:509963-551847 GCF_000935625.1 Nanorana parkeri | reverse complement strand
GGAAATACAGCCAATTTGAAAACAGGCAGCCATGTCTGTTAATATGCAAGCGATCCGCCAGCTATAGAGCCGGCGGATCGCTTGTATGGGCGGTCGGCCCGTGTCCCCTCCCTCCGCGGCCCCTCTTTCCGTTACATAGTTACATAGTATTTGGGGTTGAATAAAGACATACATCCATCAAGTCCAACCCATATAGGTCCACGCATCATCTCATTCTTAGGGATACTGGTATCCCTGGATATTACGGTCCCTTAAGAAATTGTCCAAACGTTTCTTGAATAAATCTACACTCTTGGCTGAAATCACTGTGGATGGCAGTGAGTTCCAGACCCTAACCGCTCTTACTGTAAAGAACCCTCTTCGCCCATTGTGCTGGAATATTTTCTCCACCAACTTTAGTTGGTGGCCTCTAGTCTTTGTAATGGAGTTAATCTCAAACAGTTTGTTGCCAATGTTGCTGTCACCATTGAACATCTTGTACATGAAAATCATATCCCCCCTTAATCTCCTTAATTCCAGCGTAAACATGTTTAAGGCCAGAAGCCTTGTCTCATAGCCCTGGTCCTCCATTCCCCTAATTAGTTTTGTTGCCCTACGCAGGACTATCTCCAGTTCAAGGACATCCCTTCTCAGTACCTGCGACCAAAACTGGAGCGCGTACTCCAGATGTGGCCGAACCAACGATCTATATAGAGGCACAATTATAGACTTGTCCCTGCAATACATCCCCTTCTTAATACAGGACAAGACCCTGCTAGCTTTGTTTACCGCAGCTTGGCACTGCAAGCTACCATTAAGTTTGTGGTCTACAATGACCCCCAAATCTTTTTCTACATACAGTATGTCATGCTGATCCCAGGCTCCGGTGTGAGCCCGGGACCAGCACAGTGCCACTCTGACAGGGGATCAGAGGGAGGTCGGTACACTCTCCAGCTTTAGACCCTGGAGAGAAGCTGATGAAGCCGACCTCCGCTTCATCAGCTTCTTCGGGGGTCCTAGGTGACATTAGGGGTCCTGGAGACCCCTGATGTCTCCATAAAGAGGACCTGTCACATCTTTTGCTATCACATAGGAGGGATTTCATAGCCCCCTCATACATACAATCCCCACCCATACATACACGCATGCAAACATGCGTCGTGTGCGCATACGTGCGAAAACAGCGATTGCGCCCATTATGCTGCACATGTTACATATCACCACGAACGTCGCAGTGAGAGCAATAATTCTAGGGCCATCAATCACTGATAACACTAAACTGATGAGCGGTAAAAGCTTTTAAAGCATCGCCTATGGCCAATTTTGGGTATAGCGTTTTTTTTGCGATTTCGCGGGTGCGTGCAGTTTTAAAGCTTGACAATTTTGGTGTCTATTTACCCGACATGACCCCGTCTTTTATGTTTTACCAAACAAATGAGTAATAATAATTGATTCCAAACATAATGGAAAAAAGTTATTTATTTTTTCACATTTTTTTGTAATTTTTCCTTAATATAGTAAAAAATAAAACCCGTAGTGGTGATTAAATACCACCAAAAGAAAGCTCTATCTGTCCCCAAAAAATGGTATAAAATTAATTTCAGTACAGCGTTGTATGACGGAATAAATGTCAGTCAAAGTACTGCAGCGCTGAATACTGAAAAATGGCCTGGCCAGGAAGGGGGTGTAAACACCTGGTTAAACATACATAGATAGGCATGTTCCACTTGTGTCACCATCGGAAATGCCCTGACAAATGCCATGCAGCCATAGCTGGAGTCAATGCGGAAGTGTCTACAAAGAAGCCACAGGAGATCAATACTACAGCAAATACAATAAATGATGACATACGGGGAAATCAAGTATATCATTGAAAAAGGCAATTGCTTATAATAGACAGTGTTTCATCAAAGTAAATGATATTCATTTAGGGTTTGCATGTATTTAATGTTTACTGTAGATGTCTGTGACGCTTTCTGTCCAATAAAAGGGACATATTTATCTTTACTACTGAGTGCTGGTGATTTCCTGACTTTACTGTAGAGCAGTGACGTGCGGTACATCTTGCTCCGGGAAGCCCCACCGCCGGATGAGGCCGCAACCTGTCCACAAGCTAGTGTAAAGGAGGAAGGGAGGAGACAGGGAGGAGCCTCCTTGTCCCTCACTTGCTCCTCACTGCTGAGGCGCTCCATCCATGGCAGGTTACATTTCCCTGCTGTGCAACCTGTTGGATGCCGATCTGAATGGAGAAAAAGCTGTCAGCTTCAGACATGAAGCTGACAGCTTTTTCCTCCATAATTCTAGGTGAGGCTCTGCCTCACCTGCCTCCCCTGACCGCACGTCCCTGCTGTAGAGTCAGTCCTTGGTTCTTCCATTGTTCACCATGCATCTTCTTTACCCAAAGAGTGTTTTGGAGGTGTTTTGCCCTCTAATTTGTCTGTGTACTTGCCTTTGCACTTACCATTACCACCACTCCCACAACCACATACATAAGATTATTGGAGTCAGCATTTATTAAATTCTCAGAGACTGCAAATGAGAGTCTATATTTAGATGCAACTGTGAGGACAATTTGAAATTTTTATCATATGCAGAGAATGCTGGAATCTAATATGATTATTAGATGATGATGATGGTAAAGATGATAATGATTATTATTAATATTATTATTATATTATTATTAATACAATATTTCTTTTCCTTTTTAAGCTTACTCTTGAAGTCCATTTTGCTGTATTTTATGATTATAGCAAACGTATTGTTTATATGTTTGTTGTAATCCTCTGACTGTGTGAATTAAACTATTTGAAAGTAATGTAATATGTTACTATCATGTTTAAACTCATACCGCACTCCTAGAATTCTTGTAAACTCTAGCAATATCCGCCAGGCCTAAATGGTACTTTCCTTCCTTGAAGCATTTCGAAATATTAATATAAAGACTGTAACTTGTAACTGGTCAGATGTGCTTTAAATTCATTTAAAAGAAATAGTTTTTCTTCAGCCTCCAATTGCTCTGATCTTCTGTTTGCTCCCCTGAGATGTACAATAGCGGTAGGATTCCTCTATAGCTTTACAATTAATTAGGTCACTCCTATGAAAAAAGTAAAAAGCCACAGCAGCCAAGCAAAAATCATGTTTCAATGTTTGAACTGCACTGTACAAATGAACACAAGTACCATAATGTTTCTGAATTTTTATACAAATACGGACTTTATATAAGAATTTGCAAAGACCTCATGGGAGGGGTTGGGGGAGCGGTCCCCATGTGCCAATATCCAGAAGTATCCATGTCACCATAGGCAGATTGGGACAGTGGAGCAATAGTGCAGGGAGGGGCAGGCAGTTTATGATGTTTGCTGTGTAGCCCAGAGTTGATACCAAATAGAGACTAGGGAAACGACTTCATAGGCCAGCCCCTAGGAAGTGAGAAATAATATAAAACGTTGTATGCAAGATATGAGGGGCACGTAATTCATATTGTGGAGGCATTACATTTTAATGCCTCCTCATTATGTTTGATTTGAGTTTGCCTAGTTTGGGTACAGGCTTGGATTAAACTTTAGCTTTGGGTTTTAATGCATAGATTAAAACATTTTTGTCAAATCTTGCTTACATCTGTCAGATCAGTTGGTTCTTGTTATAATTAGGGGTGCCAGTAGATTAAAACAGACACTTGTCAGATAATTGTCCAGTAGCTGGGGAGAAGAATCTATTGGCTGAGTTCACTTTCCCTGGTAATCAGTACTGTTGTATAAGAGAGCTGGCATCAGGGACGTTAGCTTAATACATCATAAACCTACCTAATAGAGCAATAAAACAATCTATATTTATCATTAGAAGGAAAAAGGTCAGTCAAATATTATTGCCATCAGATGTCCCTTTTCAAAGTAAACGTATCATATCAAAGAGGTACTAAAGCTAACATAAAAAGTTAAAAGAAGACTGGCATTGTATATTGTAAAGCGCTCCGCAAACTGTTGGCGCTATATAAATCCTGAATAATAATTATAATAAAAATAACAAGAATCTATCTGTAGTTTCCTAAGTCCCCAGGAGCCCCTAAAACTGGTACATTCAATTTACAAATATGAACTTCCAGCTCCAAACTCAGAGCTCCGGTACAACTCCTGTCTACAATGTTAACCTCTATAAAGGTTAGTGAGGCTGCTCTGTGGAAATTCCATTTGAATATAGAGTCTCCTAGGTAGGGGAGGGCTACCGGGGTTCAGATGGTATGTGCAAGCATCCCTTGATGCCTGCCATTACTTCATTTTCCAGTTTTCTATACGTCTTACATAAACTATTATTTATAAAGGCATAGGTAGTGGTTCTGTACATATTTTCTTTATTTCCTATGGATAGGACCAATAAATGTACAAATATTCTATCTTTTTTTATCACTCTGTAATCTCTCGTACCTTAAACTGCAGCCTGGGCTGATTCACAAGACTGGCAGGTATAGGTATGGCTGGATTTCACATGCTGATTGATATAGTAGCTGCACAGCAAGTCCCTGCCCAGCCTTCTAATTAATCTTTCTATGTACAGTAGCTGTACTCAGGCCAACTCCCAATGCATTTCCTAGCCCAAGGTTTCAGTCTGTGTTTGCTCCTGCACTCTTGTATTTCACCTGCCCTGGTGAAGATCTGGTGGCAAGTTCTTAAACACTGTACCTCAGGCCCTTTTTAGGGACCACACACCAACGCGCAGATAGCATAGAGGGGCCACTATCCACTATTGCCTATTATTATTATATGATTTTTTTTTGTGTTAGTGACTAACTAACTACTACTAGTACTATGTGTCCCCAGTTATGAATGAACAGCATGTGATTTACATCACAGCCCGTTCATTCAAGATTTCCTAAATGGGGAGAAGCACTCAGTACAGAGGTTCCTCCCCATTCAGAACCTGCTGATAGTAAATATTTTACTATCAGTGTCGGAATGGATGGGAAGCCTCTGTACTGAGTGCTTCCCATTCATTGACTGCTGAGGCTGCTGAAAAAGAAATTGAGGATTTGGTGTCCTCAATTTCTTTTGAGGACACCACACACATATATTATTAGACATGTGCGAAGACAAAAAATTAATTTCAGATGCCATGAATGAAAATTAAAAATGTTTCATTCGTTTCATCAAACAAAACAAATGTATTTGTTATTTTGAATTCAGCCATTGGCGTGCTCTGGAGGCAGGGCGCATGACGTCATATAACACCGCACGTGCTGGGCGCCACCATCTTGGTGTATATCTAGTTATACACCAAGATGGTGGGGCCAATATCGGTGTGTGACGTCACCTGACACCACGCATGCATGGCGTCATGTAACGTCATGCTCCCCGCCTCCAAGATGGTGGCACGCACTCACAGAACACGCCGGTGGCCAACATGGCCACTGAACATTCTCAAACAAATTGTTATGTGCCTGAATACATGTTACGTATATTCGGACATAAAGTAATTCATTAATTTTACATGTAGTCTAGGTTTTGTGTTCTGTTTTCTATTTTTACTTTTCTAGATGCACTTACTTGAAGAAAGGGTCGGCATGACATCCTGACACTTTATTTTTATAGACTCTATTTTAGTTTGACATTTATTGTTTACCTTCTGTTGTTTTATGTAATAAGACCACTTATATTGTGCCGACAAGTTTAATACCTTTGAATAAAAGATTAATTTTTATCATACTTTTTAATATGTTTCTTTGTGGCTTAACAAAATAGGAGTCTTTAAATGGTGCGGATATTGTGGGAAAATGGGTGTGGTTACTGGGGGTGTGGTCACCGAAGGGTGTGGCCACTGAGGGGTGTGGTCACTGAGGGGCGCTGAGAAAATATATATTTACAGTTAAAAAAATCTAATCAAATAACCCAAATCACCAGGGGCGTAACTAGAAATCACAGGGCCCCAATAGCAAAATTTTGTAAAGGTCCCCCCCCCCACAACAAAACCCCCACCCCCATTTTAATAGAAATGCGCTAATCAGCAAGTTTTTGAGCGTTTTTAATTGCGTTTTAGCGCTGAAACGCGACTAAAAACAGCCAAAAATGCTCTTTCAAAAATCGTGCGGAAACTACGTTGAAACGCTTCCGCCCTGGTGTGAATGGCGCCTGAATGAGGCCTAACACTTTACTTTAATACTGCCACACCAATGAAAGGGTGAGGAAAGAGGGAATATAAAAAAATGAAGGAACACTAAACTGTAAATAAGCGATTTATGTTATAAATGGTTTTTGCGCTGTGTTGGTGTTTGTGTTGTGATAAAATGATACAGGCAAATATTTAAATACAACACAAGGTATCACAACGCACGGCAATGCGTCACAAAGCTTTGCCATGCGCTGCCACAGTTAAATTAATGTTTTTTTTACAAAAGAAAAAAATCATGCACTGCGATGTGTTCTAACAACGCACAGCAGCGCATGTGCCTGGCGTACACCACAATATGGTGCATGTGTATGTTATGTGTGTGTGGGGGAGGGGGGGGTTTGTGCTTTAACAAAAAAAATATTTACACATTTTTAATGTATTTTACTATTTTGTAATTATTCTTTATTATTATTGTACTGTTGGGGGGCATCTGGAAAATATTTGGGGTCTAAACAGACCCCTGACATTTCCCTTTTGAAATAGAAAAAGACATTGAGGACACAGAGTCCTCGATGTCTTTTTCTGCAGCCTCAGCACTCAGTGAATGGGAAGCACTCAGTACAGAGGCTTCCCATTCATTCACAAACTGCTGATAGTATGATATTTACTATCAAGCAGATTCTCAATGGGGAAAAGCCTCTGTACTGAGTGCTTCTCCCCATTGAGAAATTCATGAATGAACAGGAAGTGATGTAAATCACAGCATGTTCATTCATAACTTGGGACAAATAGTGCTATGTGTCCCCAGTTATTTACAAACACTCTGTGTGCTGCACACGGAGGATCGGTAAATATCATTGATATTTACCGATCCTCCGCTCGGCCACACACACAGCCGCTGTCATCCTGAAACAGACAGGAGGACAGCGGCTCCACTCTCCTCCCCGCCTTTCCGCTCGATCACGATGATCCAGCGGCAGGCGGGGAGGAGAGCAGAGCCGCTGTCATCGTGTCAGTTTCAGGACGGCAGCGGCTCCTCCGCCATCCTTTTTTTTTACGGATCCCCGCTGCCTCAGCCCATACAAGCGGGGGGAGAGCAGCGGGGATCCGGGCCCCCCCATTGCCGCGGGCCCATAGCGACCGCATCGGTCGCTATGGTGGTAGTTCCGCCACTGCAAACCACTATTTCTTACTTTTAAGGATCTTTACCTTGGTGCATGAAGATACTGTACTTTCATCAGAACCAAAACCTTAAAGTATTTCTAATTTCAAAATCTTTTTTTCTTCATTTTGGATAGAGCAGAAAATGGGTAAAACGGGTGTCAGAATTATTTAGGCCCTCTGTGCCTGATTGGGCAAAATGTATCTTTACTTCCTGTCCCGTAGACACAGCGGGAAGTGGGAGGAAATCACTCCAAAGTAAGGGAATCCCTTCTTAGAGAGGTGTTGTTAGGACAAGTGTCCCTATTGGAAGATTTGCCTTTTATTACTGTCCTGGTGAGAATTTTGGATTTCCAGTCACTTTCAGGCACAGTGTCAGTGTTCACCAGGATAAATAGAGCGGTGAATCTCTCCATCGAGGATACAGACAGCAGTAAAAAGCTGACAGGTATTTTAACCATTTCCTAGTTTATCCAAAACGAAAGAACAAACGTTTTGGGATTACATGCAAGACAGAGTTATATTAGGTACAACCTGTGTAGCAGTATCTGAAATCTCTAGTTTGACATATCTGTCCATGTAATATATTTTATTAGATTATTCATTATATGGAAAATCTAATAAATTGATCAAAATTAGAATTGTCTTTTAATCCATATTTGTCCTACAAATATTTCAGTTTGGGATAGATGCTAGACAAATGAATTACCCACCTGGGCATATAGCCAAGATCTCTAATACAGAGATCTCACCAAATGCTCCCTACAACACTAACCACCTTCGGAAAATGCTTTTTTCCATGACTGTCATGCTATTACACTGCGTTCAGGTCTTTCAGGGTCGCTGACCCACAATGGCAGCCTCAATTATTTATTTTATAATATGTTTACTTTAATAAGAGTTTTGTATTTTCAGCCACTGCTTAGCCAACCCGAACTTTGCAGCGGAAAATGTTTCACTTTTGCTATTGGAACATAGCCACTGGCCTCAGCATAGTAAACATCTTGTGACAAAGAAATGCAGACAAGAGCTATCTGATGACTTTGATGAGGAAGAACTAAAATAAATATTACAGAAAAAGGGGAAGATGGGCTATACATGGAAATAGGATATAAATAGAAATAGGGTACTTTGTAGCAAAAAGTAAACATTTAATTGTTACTATCAGCACATACGCAGGACAAATAGGGGGGAGTCAAACTGGTTTGTGTAGAAAATGTTTCCATAGACATATGCAGTATGACATGAGGAATAGCTAGGCATCTTCTTTACAGAATTTTTGTGGCAGATATAATAAATCCAAGCTTTGTGTTTAATCCGATTCATATTATTTATTATTATTATTATTATAGTACAGGATTTATACAGCGCCAACAGTTTGCGCAGCGCTTTACAATATAAGGAGGACATTACAGTTACAATACAAATCAAGACAAAATGGTAAAAAGGGTCCTGCCCATCAGAGCTTACAATCTAAAAGGGAGGGGCAAGTGATACAAAAGGTGCTGATTTATGTCCAATTTCTCATTCTAGAACTGATTAGCAAGGATAATTGTTTAATAGCAGTGTTGCCATTCCATGATGGAGTACTGCATTCTGTTCCAACCATAAAGACTTGCTTGCACCCAGTGCCGGGACAAAATTCTTCTGCACCCAAGGCCAGGATGCTAAATTGCCACCCCCATAATCTCTTTAAATCTGTGTTACAAAAACTAACATGAGTGTAAATCTGTTAAGAAAAAATTAACTACTGATTTCGGGGTTTTAAGGTTTATAAAACGAATTCAGGTTCCTACAAATTTATTACGCTACAAACACGAACAAATGCAAATGTTTTATGTTACATACAAAGGATGGACGTAAGGATGGTGCCATCTGTGACACTACATTTAGGGCCTGTGTCTATGGGCTTTTGGTTTATGTTGATTCAGTTTGAAATCAGTTTGAGATTCTTCTCAGATCATTCAAAATTCATTGACAAGTGCATCTGACCTGCAATTGAATTCCTTCTGACCTGCATATGACCTGATTTAAGTGGGTTTTGCATTCCACAGGGCTCATTGACACAGGCCCTAAGTATAACTTCATTGACACAGGCCCTAAGTATAACTTCATTGACACATGCCCCAAATGTAACTTCGTTGATACAGGCCCTAAGTGTAACTCGTGCTCACATGGATGACACCATTTTTACTTTCAGTGCCAGGAGAACTGGACCAATGGCAACAGAATAATGAGACAGAGAAGCACTGTGAAGGGCAATGCAGTGCCACATAACATGCTGTGAAGAGGTGGCATCCTTGAAACAATATGTGCCAATAAAAAGAGCATTGAATGGGGACCCAATGTGTTTTCCTGCCCTTTGGGTGTTTGTCCACTACAGTGTATGTTAGGAAAAGAAGACAGTAAACTTTTGGGGTCAAGGACTGAAGTGAATGGATCTACGTAGTCTGCCAAATTGCCAGAGCAGTATAAATGAATAAAATGTAAAATATTAATTAAAATATAAGTGCATTAAATCACAGAAAAAATAAATATGTTCTCTGCAAGCTCCTCCTAATCTTTTTAGAGTCCAAAAGTACTGTTTGAGGCAAAATCTGCTGTACACAAACAGAAAGTAAGTGGCGAGGTTTCCATAGAAAAAGACGAGCACACTGAGACATCCTCTTCAGTTTGGCAAATGGGCCCTGTAGCTCCCTAGGTTGTATTTTATTACAGTCAACCTGCAAGTTGACAGAAGGGACGGAAATTAGTTGCAGTTAATGGGGCTGCAGGGCACATTTGCCTTGTTAACAGGACATCCTAACGCTCACATATCTATGGAATCTGTTCACTGTCTTTCTAGGCAGTGCACAGTGCCTTCTATATTTCAGTTAATATTTGCCCAAGGCTTCTGGAATTTACAGCAAGCCCTTTGCAATGGGATACTTTAAATACTATTCAGCCAGCACAGAATATTCATATCAAGGCAACATACCTACTTATTTGACTAGTAAAGACATTTTATTTAAATTTTGTGACTACCCTGTTTGCATCCCAGTGCTGAATCTCTAATCACTATGGCAACAGAAACTATATGAATGTATATACAGTAATACCTTGCTTTACGAGCATAATTCGTTCCAGGAGCATGCTTGTAATCCAAAGCGCTTGTATATCAAAGCGAATTTCCCCTTAGGAAATAATGGAAATTCAGATGATTTGTTCCACAACCCAAAAATATTCACAGAAAAATGATTACAATACAATATAGTAATATAATACTGTACAAAATATAAAGAAAAATGAACCAATTTCCGGTTACCTTCGTGGCTGGTGTGAGGGGGACAAGAGAGAGGAGGATTATTGTGTAGGACGACTTTCACTATCACTAACGGAATCACTGCTATCTCTCGGCTCAATGGAATCTTTTTCATTTCGTGAAACCTTAACAAGGAATCTATCCAATGTGACATTGCATTGTCGTTAAACAGACTCATCGCTCGCACTGCTACAGCCTTATTCGGGTGGCGCTTTTCTACAAAATTTTGCTCTTAATGCAAGACATTGCTTGTATATCAAGGCAAAATTTTTCAGAAATGTTTGCTTGTCTTGCAAAACACTCTCAAACCAAGTTACTTGTAAACCAAGGTATTACTGTAAATATATACAATACATGCATAGGTTATATAAAACCATGAACATTTAAAGGTTACACTACATCAAATGTTTCTCCCAGATAACAGTTGGAACTCAATAAAACTCACTTAAAGTGACATTAAATTCAGGAGTTAAATCTTGAAAATGCATTTAAGTAACTGAACTATTAACAAAAAAGTACATTATTTGTGTATCACTCGGCTGTAGATCCTCAAATCATATCTGAATTGGTGCTGTCCTTCCTTCTGGGGGGTGGCTACTTTTGTTCCCTATGGTTCTTGTAGCCACTGTTCTAAACTACATTTTTGTTACCAGTTAAGGTACTTGAATGCATTTTTAAGATTTATCTCCTGATTTTAGTGTCACTTTAAACTACTCTGTTTCCATCTATTTTCCTTTTTTTTTCAGAAAAGAAAATTGCATGCTGATTTAAGGAAACCTTCAAAACAAAACATATCCTATGACAAATCTAGCCCTAAGGCGCTACCTGTTCCTTGCTCTGCATCATCAGCACTTGAGGATTATGAATGATACGCCTGCAGAGCATCTAAAGCAAAGGAAACGGCTGATAAAGCAATACAAGAATGACTGGAATGCTCGCCTGCCCTCCATGAGATGAATAAAGTTATTTAAATAGTTTTCTTTTGTCAAAAAAATGTTACTGGAATGTCACGAGTTTACTTTCAATGTTCTTAAAGGAGAACTATGGGGTTAAGGCTTTTCCTCATAGTTCTCCTTAGGGTAACGGGAGGACATAAACTAGCATCCTCCCGTCACCCTAGGCTCAGTATACCGCGAGCTACAGCTTGCGGTATACCGAGACGCCGCAGTATATCGCGAGCTGCTGCTCGCGGTATACTGAGACGCCGCAGCGGATCCCGACAATTATGCCGGGATCCGCCCAGCTGCGTGACTGACAGCTGGCTCTGCCTATCTAGAGGCAGAGCCAGTTGTACCCGCCCCGTCCGTCCTGCCAGTCAGCGCTGGCAGATCGGAGTGGGGAGGGGGGATCGAGAGTGGGCAGGGGGATCGAGAGGTGAGCGAATGCCGGTATGTGTTCGCTCACCTCCTGATCTACTGAGCCGACCTGTGACAGTCTCATTGTCACAGGTCGGCTAGAACTATGAGTTGAGTGAAAAGCACTCACCTCATAGTTCTCCTTTAAGGGCAAAAGGAGGCACAAGAATATTATATAAGTAAAAAAATATATATACAGGTGAAACTCGAATAATTAGAATATCGTGCAAAGTTCATTTATTTCACTAATGCAACTTAAAAGGTGAAACTAATATATGAGATAGACTCATTACATGCAAAGCAAGATAATTCAAGCCGTGATTTGTCATAATTGTGATGATTATGGCTTACAGCTCATGAAAACCCCCAAATCCACAACCTCAAAAAAGTAGATTATTACATGCAATCAATAAAACAAGGATTGTACATAGAACAATATCGGACCTCTGAAAAGTACAAGCATGCATATGTACTCAGTACTTGGTTTGGGCCCCTTTTGCAGCACTTACTGCAATTACTTTTGCACGATATTCTAATTATTCGAGTTTCACCTGTATATATTCCCCCTAAGAGGTTCACAAATACTTTATTCATGAAAATACTGCCTTTATCTGAGCAGTCCACGCAGACGTCATTTTGTTTTTTTGGAGTCAGTGTTAATGGTTATTTATCCCTGTTCTATCCTGAGAGTAGTAGACATATTCATTTAAAAATCAAAAGTGCTTTCTCATTTTTCCCATAAAGCCGTGTCATGTGAGATGTAACACATGCTGTACTTTCATATGGTAAATAGTGTCAGTTGCCAATATAATTATAAAAAAAATAGGAAGGGGCAGGCAAGCTTTGGTGCTATCAAGAAATGCACAAGCTTTGCTTGTCAGAACATCCCGAAATTCTTCTATGCCCGGAGAGTTCCAGGGAATGCTACAGATGTCTGCACTTTATACCTGCAGCAGTTTTTTATTTCTGTCCTCCTGACAGAGTCATGAACCCCCCACCACCACCACCAACCATTTCCCAAATGTTTACATCTACCTGTCCTTGCTCTTCTGAGAGCTTCGCTGTGCGGCCCACTGGAAGCTAAACACTTGTCACTCCAGAAGTCTTCTTAGCAGACTCTCCTTATTCATTCCTAAGAAACCTTCTAGGTTCACCATTGGGGCATACAACAGGCAGCCTCACCATTGGAATTAAGAGATTCTTTTGCAGAAGAACTAGGCCAGGAGACTTCGGAAACCGCAGCTACACGTCTTCTAGTGGTTGGTAGCAAAGACAAGTCAAGTGTAATATTTAGAGGTTGCTGGGGTGATTGGGAATCATTTAAAGAACTCCAATCAAGAATTTAAAAAAAACTAAAGATAAAATGAATTGAAAAATACTTTTGCTGCAAAGCTCACCTTCAATCCAGGGTTGTCTCTCTTGCAGTACGTTGTCGCTACTAGAAGTCCTCTGTCTTCAGGGTTGAATGACAGCCAGTATAGTTTAAATCACTTCCTTTGAGCCTACGCTTTCATGGACCACCACCAGCCTGTGTTAGAACAGCGAAAGAGAAGCAGCAGAATGATGAGCTCATCTGCCTGTCATTATGCTTTCTCTTCTGATCGGCAGGCTCCTTGTCAGCGCATAAATTGGTTGAATCCATGTGCTGCTTCTCTTTTACACTCTGATCTCTGCAGTACAGGACAAGGTCTACAAGAGGATGATACCAAGTCAAATTTAAGTACGTGCATTCAAAAAAAATAAATGATAATATATTCATGAAAACAGAACTGCATTCATTTATGCCTTTTATATATGCCTAGAGCTCAGCTTTAAACTCTGTCTGCAAATAATATCACAACCTTGAAAACAGTAAATTGATGTTTGTGTCTAGCAAGACCCAGTAAAATCAGCCTCCCTGCCAATATACAACCCACAATAATAAACTGCCTGAAGCGTGCGACTGGTATGTGTTGGCTGTACTTTGTCTACCTCTTATCATTTTCTATGTATACAAACAAGAATTGAATGTTCAGCAAAAAAATAACCACCTGATTCCTCACCTATGACTTATGCACATGTATCAACAGGTTCATATTTCAAAGAAAAAAAGACACCTACATGCAAGTTAATATACAGCAATTATAAATTATTAATACAGAATCGTTTCTTACAGCCAAATATTTATATGCTAGTTATATGGAAATAAGAAATGAAAGGATTTTTTTCCCTTGCTGATGCTAATGACCTTAAACCGCACTTGGGCCTGTCTCTTTTGACAGAAAGCAGATGCTCAATACCTGGCAGTGGCAATGCTTTTTAACTGTCACGTTGTTTTATGCTCTACTTACCTCCCACAGTGTGTGTGTGTGCCATCTGTATGTAATAATCTCTATTTTATTCTATTTAACCCGGAGGCATATAATATAAACTTGAATCCTGTGGCACATGTGGAAATCAAATACCAACCAGTGTTGGGTAAATAGTTGTTTCCTGATTGATTGATTTATCAGAGTACGTACTTTGGGGAGTATAGAGAGAAGAATTGATCAGTTTAAATTTTCCTTGGTTAGTTTAAAGCATGAACTACTGAAAAAATTAGTTTTGATCAGACTGATCCCATAGTTAGCTTGTCTGAAAAATAGACCCCAGCTGGGCTGCTTGATTTGCACAGCGGGAGAGTGACAATATATTTCTACCCATCTGCTTTCCACATCTTATTCCTGATTGGTCAAAGTTACTTGTGCACACTCATTATTGCACAAGTAACAATATCCACATTTAAAGAACCAGCTTTCAAATAATCCCATATCGTTAAAATTACTGTAATACGCATGTCGTGGTGACGTCATCTGAACTCTGCTCTACATTTTGCATCTATTGTATTGACTTCTTCCGGGGTACGGCCCCTGAAGGGGTACGGGTAGCCATAAATCTGAAGAAGTCAATAGACGAATATATGTGAGTGACCACTTTTATTTATTTTAATAAAGTATTCTTTTTTTTAATGATAAACACTATCGAATTTCCATATTTTCTCTCCCTGTGAGTATTACTCCCTACTGTGGATGGAGATGACAGAGAGACAGTGCTTAAACCTTTTCCCCACTGAAGGGAAACGTGTGTATAGACCTTAGTTTAATTACTGGGTCCAACCTGTAAGGTGAGAGGCATATGGTGGAGGATTCACTTTTCCTTGTTATGCAGAGGACTCATATTTGGATTTTATGCATGATGGATTAAAATAAGGACATTTCACTTTAAAGATTGGATTTATCATGTTATTCACATTTTTTCACATGTATATGTTATGTTGATCAGTAGAATAGGATTTGATATTTTATATCTCATCTTCATCCCATTTGTTCTGCTGGTATTAGCGCTACACTTTTTTATTTTGATTGTGTTCACACAATTTGGAGTGTCGGCAGCTTAAATTTAGATAGATTTCAGCGCAGAAGCTTTTCTGGTATTCACTATTTAGGGAGAAACCCTGTGAGAGTTAGGGTGTTAACCCACAGTAATTGAAACATTGTTCAGGTCTGGAAGACTTCCACTTATCTAAAATTATCAAACCATTGGGTTTGGAATAAGTTCATCAACTTTGCCCTCATTAGACACAATGAACCTCTCCAACCACAGATCTTAGACCTGCAGTCAGGTCTGGATGTAGGCTTGGGATTAGGTATCTTGAAGTTCAGACATTTTATCACCAACTGGTATTAAATGGGTGAGCGCTCCCTTGGTGGAACAGATTTTCAGAGCTGTTTTGAACATATTTTTGACCTTTGATAAAAAATATATTTTCTAGTTCGATCTCCCGCTTGCACTATACTACCCTGCCAAGCCTCTGTTTATTCCATAAGAAAATACTTCCCCTGGGACATACTTCTCAAGTCCATTTTCATTGAGGCCATTATCTCCGGCAGGAGAGTCCCCAATTTGCAAGCTTTAGGCTCCCTACATAGTGTTTTCCCCAGATCAGGTCATTCTACAGCCACTTCATCAATTGCTATGCAAAGTGACCTCATTCTTTCACCTCAACCTGAAATGGGCACTTCCATCTTTCAGAACTTTAAAGTATAGTTATAGTCTACAAAACCTAGATGCCTCTAGAACTGGCCTTTACATAGTCATTCACTTCTGCCTTGTGGCACCGGTGTCCCCAGTTAAAATCCCACTATTTGCAAGGAGTTTGCATGTTCTCCCTGTGCTTGCGTGAGTTTCCTCTGGGTACTCCGGTTTCCTCCCACACTACAAAGACATGCTGGTAGGTTAATTGGCTCCTGTCTAAATTGACCCTGTTTGTGTGTTCAATAGAAACCTTAGATTGTATGCTCCTTGAGGGCAGGGACTGATGTGAATGTGCAGTATGTTTAGTGCTGTGTAATTTGTCAGTGCTATATAAATACCTGGAGTAAATAAATAACTGACATCCTTGCACCGTTTTCTAAGTGTTCATGGTAACAAGATGTACAATAGCTGTGGATCCAAGAGGCAAGGTGAGAGCCTTGTCTTATGTTGTTCGTATAAGGCACGTCCAGATAGAAGATTCACATGAAGCCTTGCGTTAGGAACGGACCTGCCAATTTCAAATAGGCAGAATAACAGAATCTGCCTCTTCAACTATTTAGCAAAAACAAACCATCATGTAACACTTTGAGATGGGCCAAGCTGAAGCTCTCCCAAGCTGTAGGCTATCAGATAAACTATGCAGTGTCTGTGCCTTCAATAACTGATAATGGATTTTACTCAGCTGTGTTGAATTTTTGATGTTCAGGTTACATGTATCTTTCCAAAACCCATCAACATGCTGACTCTGCCTGGCAACTCATAACACAATGAAGAATGGGAGTGAAGGGGGAGAGATTTAATTAAAAATTTAAATCAAGTTCATGACAGACTGTTCTGTGTAAGTAATCCAATATTCAGCTTTCTATTTAAGTAGCTTTGAAATATGGCAACTGTCAAGCAAATCTGATTCATTTTCAAGAGCTGTTCCGATAGCACCTGTATGATAACAAGCAATTTGTTATACCGCAAACAAACAGCGCCTGCAATATTCACACCGCCAGGGGCAGTTGAGGTAAAACTCGCTTTTTTTTTTAATGTTTAAAAAAATAATTAAATAATTTGTGTTTTTTTAACAAACATGTATAGTTTTTTGGCTTTTAACAATTGCCGCAGTTGTTTTGGGTAATGGGGAGTAAAATGACCAAAATTTTAAGCAAATTAAGTTTTGGCTCCAGTAGAGCATACCTGAGTGAATTTTTCTCACACATATGTATAGGAGTACATGATACATAGGATGTAGTTATGCAAATTTTCCATTGCACTACAGTGAATCTGTTACTTTGTCCATTCTAGTCCTATTAATAGGTCGCCATTCACCACCACATTACCTTCCCCACACTCAGTGGTGAATCCTTAATGTGTGCAGTGCGTGTGGTGCACACAGGCCCCAAGGGGAATGGGGCCCATTTTGCACTCACTAACAGCACACAATAGGGATTTGGGGCAGCAGGGACTGCCTGTAGTCGTAGTGTTACCCCGCTGCAGACTCCAGTGCAAGGGACCCCGCCGGTGTCTGCCAACATCCTAGCTACCAAAGACACTGCACAGACAGGACTAGCAAACAATGAAGCTGCACAGAATTCACTTATCTGGAGTTCAAGAAGATTGCAAAGTGTTCCAGAGGAACTCTGATATGAAGGGGGGATTCTGATGGGGAAAGGGATTCTTGATGTGAAGGGGGGATTCTGATGTGGAGGAGGGACTCCTCATATGAAGGGTGTACTCTGATGTGGAAGAGGGACTCCTGATATGAAGGGGGGGACTCTTCTGTGGAGGAGGGACTCCTGATATAAAGGGGGACTTTGATGTGTAGGAAGGACTCCTGATATGAAGGGGGAACTCTGATGTGGAGGAGGGACTCCTGATATGAAGGGGGGACTCTGATGTGGAGGAGGGACTCCTGGTGTAAAGGGAGGTGGGGATGTTAAAGGGGGGACTTTGATGTTAAGGGGATTTCTGATGTAAAGAGGGGAGTCCTGATGTGGTGTGGGCTCCTGAAGTAAAGAAGGTGCTGTGATGTAAAAGGGGGACTTCTTATGTGAAGAGGGGATTTTGATGTGTGTATTTTTTTCCTTCTAGTGACACCACCAATGCATGGACATTTTTTCCTTTCAGTGACACTATTGACTCAGGGACATTTTTTCCTTTCAGTGACACCACCAATGCAGGGGAATTTTTTCCTTTCAGTGACACCACTAATGCAGGAACATTTTTTTCGTTTCAGCAGCACTTCACCACTGTTAAAAGTGTTTTGTGGGTACAAGGACTGTAGAATACATACCTTTATTATCATAGTACTGCTTACATTTTGTCACACTGTTTTGACTTTAAAGCTGTACATCCAGAAAGAGCACCCTTATGAGTATTGTCACATATTACTTATACTGTTTAATTGATTACATTAAGCCTGGACACAGGAAGGGGAAGTGGGCCCAACTTATGATCTTACATAAAGGCCCACTACATTCAGAAAATGTGCCTACCTACACTACCCAATGTCAACACTTACACAGGATTTATGATCTTCTCCTCTTCCCCACCCCCCGAGCATTACATGTGGGAGGAAGGAGAGAAGCACAAACGTTTCCCCCACACTTAGAATTTCTGGGTATTTCCAAAGGCTCTGACAGATAAACAGAGAGCTGAGGGGAATATAACTAAGGTGACTATAAGAGTGTGTGTGTGTGTGTGTGTGGGTTTGGTGTGTGGCTGTGACCTATTGGTGCAGCTATACCTTGATGTTAGCTTCTAGTATTCTCATATATTTGGAGATAGTAATGTCCCTTGCAGAGATACACTCACCAGGATTATCACTGCCTCTCACTTGTCACAGCTATTACAAAACCAAATACTAGTATCACATTCATGATTTATTCATAACGTTGTGAATCATAATACTGTGAGAGGGGGCAGAAATATAAAAGAAACCTATAATGTGTAGCTATCTTGATTAATGTACTGATGTCCACCCAAAATTTAAATATTGTCCTTTACCTGTCATCATTGGAAATACTAATGAAAGAACACTTAGGGGTTCATTTATAAAAATTCTGCCTGGTGTAAAACTCCCATATTCATCAGTGCATTCTAGGGGCGCTAGTGCCATGTGAACAGCATCCCCTGGCTATATACCAGGCGGAACCTTTATAAATGAACCCCTTACCTATTGTCATTAGATCCCCTTTGTTTGTTTGCAGGTTGCAATGTTTAACAAAATACATAAGAGTACCACTGCAAATCACAAGGTTTACATACAAATATAAGAATCTGACAGGGAGAAAATAAAGCATATCACAGACAAGCAAAAAAACAAATGTCAAGCCGTGGGATACAATGCAGAACTGATTTACTGGTATGTACAGTTCATTCATCACTCATCCAGGAGGTGAATTAATTAGGGAGACTGGCATTGTACATCCTATCCCCAGTCTGCAGCAGAATAGCTATAGTCCTGTACTGACCACTATCAATAGAGTTTTCCTAATTTGACATTAGATCCTAAATTGCGTTTACTAGGGATGATAAATGGTGATTCCATTCAGGGTACAGGTACCTATAAATAGATTATTGTTCCTGACCTGCAAACCTATAGTACAGCAATGGATTACTCCTACCAGATTACAAAACATAAATATGGCCAATGATATTCTAGTTCGAGAAAGCAGAGAGGATGTCCCCTCTCTTTCAAAACTTTAGGACAACTGGCTTTATGTACCTGGTCTTAGCCCTTTGTCATTGACAACTCACAGACTACTCACTTGGAATGGTTGGAGTCTCCTTGCCGCCCCCCTACTCACTCTCCTTTTCTTTATGTGAGCACTGTAATACCTGGGTAAATTATATATTTATTACTGTTATTTTCTCCATATGATGCAGCTTTATTCTTTCCTTGCTGAGTATGTTTCATGTTATACATATGGCCCTATTCTAACAAATATCACCTGATTTATACTGGTTGGAGCAAACATTTGAAGGCAAATGAGAACCTCTGTTAAACTATATCTTTATTAATGTGTTGGAACTGGAATGGGAGAAGGGAGATTGGATGTAGAAGAGAAAGTTTGTTTTATTTGTAATGTTTGGAAAACATTTTTTTTTTAAACCACCTGATTTTATACAAAAAGAATAGCTGTAGTACGCTGGAGACCTGGTTCTGTTTATCTCTACTAGTAACTAACACTCAGATTATCGGACGTAGTAGATCAACATGGTTAGACATCTAAAGGAGGCCAATCACAAAAACACATGTATGATCAAAAGCAATCTCTGATAGATCCAAAAGCTGTTCTTTACATCTACTGCCAATTAAGTTGTTGGACTTCCTTCAGCAAAAGTGGAAAGGGCTTGTTGACACTATTTTCTTTGGGGATGTTTTGCAGGGTCTTGGCAGGCAGTTCTAACCCCACAAATGTAGGAACCTAAAGTGTGTACATAACCCAATGGCGCAGCTTGCTGTTTGATCTTTGAAGTGCAGTGGACCTAATGTGGCCAAATGTGGTCATGTGGTCTGACCTGCTAAACCCCTGAGGATGTCAGTGAGACGAAACGTGTAGGGGCGGGCCTAACTTTATGCTACACCATAAACTTTATGCTACACCAGACACATGAGTTTACAGAGTATCCTGTCTGCCAATCGGAATATTTTTTTGGATTTCGTTGTCCTGCTTTTACTTGATTCAAATAAAATCCTTTTTGAAATTGCTATGCAATGAGAGGCTCTTTTCTTATATGATTTTGGAGACAAACCCTCTGCTGGCTGGGGACCGTTGAGAGTTACGGCGAGGACGTCATGGCTGCGGGAAAATCTGTTTCCTTCAAAACGTTTCAGGCTGCTTACTACAGCCACTACATTGTGGTGAGTCCACACCCCGAGGGGAGACGTACGGCATTAGCCCGCATCCCCAACAATTATCACGGAACATTTTTCTGTTTCTTTGAATTTATAAACTCTTTTTTTGAATTTATAAACTTTCCACACTTGGAACACCTTATTGCACCCATGGTGTTTGAAAAAAGAAGTACACAGCACTTGTCTTAAAAAACTTTTTCAATTTATTTGATATGTATATATGTACATTTGTTGTATATTTCCACATTTTTATTAAGTTTGATTGATTCACGGATTAACACAATTTCAGTACATCATTTATTGTTTATTGTTTGCGGTATATTGTCTTAACCACATTCATTCAATTTATCCACCATTTTTCGTTGGCCCTGCATATATTGGAAAAGTATCAGTACTTGTACTTGTACTGGTAGCAAGTACGGTACTTGGTATATGTGCATCCCTACTCATGAGGATAGGCTTCAGTAGACTCAGAAATTACACTGCAGGCCAGGCAACCTCAAACTACAGCCTGCCAGCTATACAAAGCCCATAACCTCTATTTTGCAGCCTGCAGCTGAATGGCTTGCAGGTTGTATTTATAGTTGCTTTGTATTATACACTTGTTATCACATTGCCTGATGAAGGTATCCTGCGTGGGTTTACTGTAATGTCATGGCCAACAAACATCAATAAAGGCATTTTGATGATTTTGACTTCGGTGTGCTGGTGACTTACACTCTATGTTATATTTGTTGGCACCATCTGCTTGTCGCTACAGCACCCAGCAAGAGACAACAGGGGACATACTGGTTAGGTGTGCGATGGGATACCTGCATTGAATGGGTTGCATGACAGTTACAGAAGCAATTAGCCTTATCAATACCACTGCTGACCCAATTCATCCAGACAGGGGCTGAAAAAACAACAGGAGCGTGCCTTTGGCTGCAGGTACCACATAACGTTATTTAATGAGTATTGGAACAGCACCATTGATGGTAAGGTTTACTGTCACTGCAGGTGTACCTCAACTCAATTATTCAGCTTCAGGGCCGGTTCACACCACAAAGTCTGCGTTCCAGAGCGTTCAGCCTCTGCAACGCACTGGAATGCAAGCTGGCCGGCTCCCTGCGTTCAGGGGCGTGGCGTTGCATTGAAGTAAATGGCACCGCAGCCATGCCCCATACCCGCAGTGCAATTGCCTTCAATGCAGCGCCACGCCCCCTCCCGCCGCTGAACGCAGGGAGCTGGCCGCCTTGCGTTCCAGTGCGTTCCAAAGCCGAACGCTCTGGAATGCAGATTTTGTGGTGTGAACCTGCCCTCAAGCCAAAAAACAACTGTACCAGGCTGTGGACTGTGGCTACAATTCTACACCATCACTGCCAGTGCTCTGCTACTCATTCATTCAGCATCTAACTGTGGCAGAAGTCCAATGCAGCACACAGGCCACACATCTAGCGTTATTCACATAAGGGTGAAGGGTTTGGAGAAGGCAGGAGAAGTGAACAATCTAGGACAACAAAGCTGAACTGGAAAGTGAGCTGAATTGTAGAACCTTTCCAAATCAGCTATTTTGGCCTAGATTGTTCACTTCTCCTGCCGTCTCCAAACTCTTCACCCTTTTTGTGAATAACAATATTAGAGATTTTCCCCACTAGTGATAGCTGGATAATACATAGAAGACAGAGATCAAATGCAACCATACAAATTTAACCCCTAACAGCAATCTTACTTTATAGTAATCAGGTCATTATAGGCAAAGTTGGGTCTGCTGGCAATTGATCAGGTCAAGGTTTAAGCGATTATCAGGCTAGGCATCAAACAGACACGCGCTTATCTGAAACAGGTGGAAATAAGGAATCACAGTATACCCACTAAAGCTCAGAAAGGACAAGGTGGGGAAGTGCTGTCTAAATGAACTGAAGAAAATGTTTATTCAGCATTTGTGGAAACATTTCCCTACTGTAGTGACAAGTTAAAACACCAGCTGGTACTAGTATGCACCCAGTCAACAGAAGGAAAAGGCAGTGAACCAATCAATTCAGGACAATTGATTGATTGTTTCACTGCCTTTGTAGAAGCGAAAGGGAGCTATTGGTTGCTTACAGAGATGTTCATTCCAGGTGAACAGAAGATCATTTAAGGAACTGTGTTCCCAGCACATCTGGGCAGCTTAATGTAAATTGTATATGCAAGTTTGAAAAACAACACACTATCTTTCCATAAAAACTGGAATTATGGATAAGGCTTAAATAAAACAGAAATGTCTACTGCCTGAAGCTTTGATAAAGTTGTATTCAAACAGTTGTCATTGCAACATGTGTTTCTCACGTGGCCATTTTAGGAACATTATCTGCTTAGGGTCCATTTGTATGTGGTGAAGCGTGGCTTGAATCAAGGGTCAAGTATTTAAGGTCTGTTACACCAGCATGTAGCCCCTGGGCATGTTCCAATGACTTCAATGGTGTCATTCAATAAAGGTTTAAATATTAAGCTTCAGGCTTTACTAGCTGGTAATGCCTATTGTAAGCAATTAGTCCAGGGGACCTCTGAGATGGAGAGACTACGGGTCTACATTTTTTTCCGTTTGTCAACTTAGGTCCATTATTATTGGCTACTAGGATGGATATTCCAGTATCACTTAATCTAATATGACAATCATGTATTAGTGTTAGGTGGATGAATAACAAGCATCGTAGTTCAGTAATCTACAGCTTGCTGGACAACATACTAGACAGTGGGGTTGAACATACTCACTTTCACAGTAAATTTCGACTTTGCAAAGTAAAGTTTAACTAATCTTAGTAAATGAAGGGAAACAGTGTGAAAATTCACTTTGTGAAGAAAATCCAATCATGTGCAAAGAAAAATGTGAAAAAAACGGCTTTTTGCTTGCATATTCAATCAGATGATTGCAGTCAACACATCTTCACTAAGCTAAGTGGATTTTATTTTTTGCAAAGTGAGTTGTTGACCAAAGAGTAGGAAAGGGGCATTGGACTTAACAGAATTAGAACAGAGACTAGGAGTCCCATGGGAAGACAGAAGGGGGATGGAGACCTTAATTAAGCATGCTGCCTCTACTAGCACATGTACTTTAGGTTTTGAGCCTTTACTAAATTAAATTACCATTCACATTCCATGCCAAGGGCAGCCTGATGTCTAATACAGTCCTCTCTATAGCATGAAGAGAATACAATAGACACAGAAAGGCTCAGGATACCTAAATCACTAAAGTTCAACTCCAGCCGAAATATTTGTATTTTTTATGTGCAGTGTGAGTAAGGGTTAGAACTTCTACTAGGTATTCCTGCCTGTGACTCTATTAACAAGAGCTCTCCCTACTACCTGTGTGGTCCCCAGTATGGGAACTGAGTGCAATCTCTCCATCAAGAGCACAGACAGCAGAAGATGTCCTTCTGTTAAGCAAGGTGAGGAGGGGTTAGAAACTCAGGTCTTTATTGGGTTTTCTATCCCCATTACATTCCCCTTACTTCATGTGTAGTCATTGAGACAGAAATTGACACAAAATATTGCCAATGGGAGACCAGACTGCCATAAAAACCTGGCAAAGGTTCTAACATTTACTTACACTATCCAAAATTTGAAGAAAAAAAAACATTTTGGCTGGAGTTGAGTTTAAAGAATACCTTTGCTGTTTAATGAGCAGTTCAGATGTCTTTTATCTTTATCACCTAACATTAAGCCACTGTGAGGATAGGCTTCAGTAGACTCAGAAATTACATCGCTGGTCCATAACCACTATTTTGCAGCCTGCAGCCTGCCTGGTAAAGTCATTAAACATACAGTAGTCTGCCATGGATTCAAATATTTCTATCCTAGGCATGGCCTATTTGGCTGTTCCAAAAATATCTGCAGATCATACAAAATTGCAGTTGCATACAACATGGTCTGACACTTTGCAGGATGTGTTCATTACTTTTGTAATCATGGCATGTCTCTTGAATAATTACAATGTTATCATAGAGTTTTCTTTCAGCAATGCTGCTGTTTACTTGAAGAGAGTTGATTGTGAAAGTCTACAATGTCAGACTGAAATAACCAATTGTCTTTTTAACGTAAACAGATGTAGAGATGAGTTTTTTTTAAACAATAGGTTCTATTGCATGTTTACTTCTTAGATGAGCGTTTTTGACATATGGGAAGGAAGACCTTCTAGCAACATTGTTTGTATATTTTATAGTGTTCATGTGTGTGCAGAACAGTATGATGATTGTAATTCACTTTTTCTCTTATGTCAATGCAAGTCTACAGGCAGACCTCTGCCAGTAGACTTTCACATAAAAATTACATTTGAGTGGCTTGGTCACTGACTTATATCTTTTGCAAATGCCATTTTATTACATTGCTAGCTGCACTGCCTCAAATATAGCCACTGAATCTTTATATGAAATATGATAATGTACATTTTGCATAGTAAGCATGAAAATTGCAGTGCAGTGAAAATTGCATCCAAATTTCTTGCAGGTCCATTTAAAATAAAAACTGAGAGCAGCTTAAAATACATTAAAAATTACTTTTGAATATGTCTGGTTCTTGTTGTTCTAAAACACATTATAGTTCAGGCTTGAAAACACTGACTTAGGGCACATCAGTGTGTTCTTATTAAAAATTTTAGTCATTTCTCTACAGCCACCAATTGGATTCAGGTTCTCAGAGCAGGTCTGAAGCAGATTGGCAGCAGAAGCAAACTAACTCATAAAACACACAACATTTGAAAAAGATGAGCTATAAGACCCTAAGTGGTTAGAATGCTTCTAGTGCTGGCCCTAGGTTTGGTCATTCCACCTCAATCCTGTGTGGATTTGCACTGATTACTCTGGTTTCTTCTCAGCAATCCAAAAAGTTTTCTAACTGGCTGTGTGAATATGCTGTGACGAGTTTTATGTTACTTGAGGGGCAGGGCCTGCTGAAAATGGTTCACTGTAAAGTGCAGCTAACAAGGTGTCGGTGCTATACTCTCAGAACAATGAATTTATGGGGGGTCTGGGCTTTTGCTTTCTAAAATGTTGTACTGACATACTGTCGGCTTCCTTTGCTTGCAGGTTATTATAAAGTTAAACTCTTGGCTTACCCAACAGCAGATAAAGAGTAAAATACACCTTATAACTCATGTCAATGCACTGCAATTGTCAAAATTATGCCTTCACCTACCAGAAAACCATGGTTGAAGCAGCTTTCCATTTTGATTTGCATATATCCTTCCCTTCGCATATACCCCTAGCATATAGGTGGAGCTATGTGTCAGTTCTGTGGCATAGCTGTTGCTTCCAGAACTATAGTTCTTACCATGATATCAATCATATGATGCCGGAGGAAGGGCTAAGGGCAGCAGTGTGGTTCAACAGCCTCGTAGTAGACAGCAGGGAATTAGCTTTCATTCAAGGACTATTGGCCTGGATGGGTGGAGACAAAGACATTCATTACCACTAGGTTTACGACACATGCCCCTGATTAAAGTATATAGGGGGAGGCAGAATGACCCCCTTAAATAGTCTGACAGGCTAACACTATCATCTCCGGGTATTGTTATTGGTGTACGATGGGGAGAAAAATAAGTTGAGCCTCACTTTAGTCTTTTAACTATACTGCTGAACTCAATTTAGGGGTGAAGATACCCCAAAAAAGCATTAAAATAGGACAGGTATTCTGACGTAGTAGAAGTAGGCCCTTTAAAAGCGGCCTCTTGGTAATTTCTTGTCCTGTGAGAGCAGCCAAACAGATTTATGACCTGTAAGAGCAGTTGCAGGCTTCCCTTTAAATTGCAGCATATCTTTCTCTAATAAATCTGGCTCTTGACCCTTTGATATCAGTCATTGATACCTTGATTGGGGGGTGATGGATCCTTCTTACAATGTCCAGATGGTAGCTTCTACCCAGCTCCCACAAGTGCTGCAGCTGTCTAAATCCAGTAGCAGATGGTGGAGATTCCTCCATTGTCCGCTACACTAATCCAGATTTAGTGTGTATGAGGGAATCTACTGTTTTTTTCTCATTCAGCTTGCAGGCTGATAATAGAATATCTATACCAGGTCTGGTCTGAGGCTTGCCATGCATTTATTCTGGTCTGCAGTCTCCCATGCATTTATTCTGGTCTGAGGTCTCCCGTGCATTTATTCTGCTCAGCGGTCTGCCGTGAATTTATTCTGGTCTGAGGTATGCCATGTATTTATTCTGACCTGCGGTCTGCCGTGCATTTATTCTGGTCCGAGGTCTGCAGTGCATTGGTTCTGGTCATACGGGAGCCTTACCACACTTACTGAAGCAGAAGGTGGGGGGGGCAGGGGTTTGCATACCGTACGTGTGATACGCACCCAAATCCCCAGTCCAGTCCTAGATTATTCAGTTTCCCTGTCAATCCTCCTACTAATTCTCCAGCAATTCAAGATAATTGGCAGAAATTAACAATCTAGGTCAAAATAGCCAACCAGAAACATTCTACCATTTAGCTCACTTTCCAGATCGCTTATATTGGTCTAGATTTTCAAATTATCCTACCAATTCCCCTGCAATTCACCTTTTAGTGAATAGACCTGCTATTTTGAAAAAAATAATTTCTATAACACAAGTATGTATATGTGGGTGGGGCTTGAACATGGTGCGGAGCACAAGGGGGGCCCCATCAACTCATCTTGCCCGGGGGCCCCATTTGTTTTCACTCCGCCCCTGAGCTACACATACTGTAAATGGCTAGCTTAAGGGAAGTTAAAAAGGATAAACAAAAGCTTAGGCTGGTTACATATACATATTCTGAGACTAAAGAAGCCAGTCTGTAGTATCAGTCCATTAATGTGGCAGGAAATTATTGCTCAATAGCTAGGCATTTAAACAAACAAAAAACTTTCCTACTACGGTACTGTCAATTTTGTTCAAACAAGAGAAATTTTTCATATGGTTAGATTGCCTAACATACCTTTACACAAACCCGTGATCATTTACAGCTACATATAAAATAAAGTATGAGACTTTCTGTAGATTTAATGCAGAATGTGTCTTTTATTTGTATGGCAGGAATGCCGTAAATTTGGCTCTTTATTTGTTTTCTGCTGACCTTTGGTCTCACAATCATTTTTCTGTTGCTAAGAATTTTAATCCTTCCAGTAGTAGGAAGTTAAGTTTGATGGGTGCATTCAGCATTTCCTTAGTTTGCAAGGATTAGCAAATGACTTCTGTGAAAGCAAACATGCCTCTTTTTGTGTTCAGGTAAGAGGTCCTGGACGTTTTACATGAAGCAAAACTTGATGATAGGGCTAAAGACAAGGCGATGACAACGAGGACTATGTTGGAAATGATTAGTATGAAAAAAAGCACAAAAGAAACACCACACCCATTTTTCCATAGAAACAAAAAAGCATAATTCCAGAATTAAGATATGAAACTTTTAATTGACTTGCTGTCCCTGGTGATGTCATAGTAGCCCATTCTCCGTAATATCAAAAGGGAAAACAAGAGTTATTTAAAGTGTATCTAAACCAAAAAAGTGATGCATTGCAGCTTACCAGTCCTTAAATGAGGTGGCTGCATTCGTTTTCTTTTTGCAGGCTTTTCCCTGTTATCTTCACCAGTAACACCTCTTGTCCTAGGGTGACAATGTTTACTCACTATACTGTATATATGGAGGAGCAGCATTGTTACCCTAGGACAGGAAGTGAGGGGAAGATGTTCTGTAGTTTACACAGTTCCTGATAACATTGTTTAAGGGCCAGTCACAAAAGCAGCTGCACCAAATCGCACAGCAGCTGAAGTGCGGTGCCCATGCTGATGTGTTGATCCAGGAACAGCAGGATGCAAGGCGGTTGCATTTGGTGTGAATGGGCCCTTACATAATCCTGCAGAGTGCACAGGACAGCACCGGATTTTTGGCAGGATCAACAGGTATTGTTTCCCCTTTAGAACAGACATATAATATTTAACTTTTTCACTGGTATATTTTTAAGATCAATAGGGAGCAAATAGGAGAAGGTCATTGGTAGGGTTTACATACACTCAAGGAAACTGTTCCTAAGAGACACATTAAGGATGTTGTTGCGGACATCTGAACCCTAAAATGCTAGTTGCCCGTTGTCATGCTGACCCTCTGGCTTCAATACTTTGGGGGTGATTTACTAACCTAAACACATGCACGCACCAGGTGCGTGTGATTTTTACACAGCAAAGCGTATTTATCAACCAAAAAGTCTCTAAAAACATATTTCCACTAATGCCATATATGGAAAAATCATGCACATGATGCATATATAATGCTGCTTCACAGTTTAGACAAAAATGGTTAGCTCATGCATTTACATTCCTGCATTCATCAACGCAAGCAACACAATGTAGAGCTAATTTACACAACATCACCTTGCAATTCATGCTTGGCTTTGCACAACACACCTGCTGGGTGTGTACACTCTACAAAGGTGTTTAGATTCCACCCATAGATCATGCTGGGAGGGAACACACTACAGAGGTGTCTACATGTTCGTGGTGTGTTTATAAGGTTAGTAAATCAACCCCTTTGAGTCACTAACCCAGTATGCAGATAGGGACTTCTGACTTTACTCTCACTTTCCTGACCTTCTTTCTTGTTCTGGGTCAGTTACTTTTTTTTCCTTAAAGTGAAGTTTCCCTTTAAATACTATGCATGGAGTCAGTACAATATTTTGCTCACTTTTTTGCTGTGAAATAATGCACTCTAATCTTGATTTCTTGATCAAAAGCTGACTGGTGTCTCATCTTTTCAAAGTGTGGCCTGGTAAAAGTGCTTAAGTATTGCAAATGGAGTCATATACACACACAATAGTTTGCTGGCTTTTTTCCTATGAAATAATACATTCATATTAATTTATTTATTTATCTTTTCACCACTAATGTGGTGAAAAGAACCACCTTCCCCTGGATCCCGTCCTTGTCTTGTACCCCACGCAGATACTCTTTGATGGCCTGCTGCTCGTAGTGCAGCCAGTGCATCATGGCCATGGAGAAGTGACTGTGTTGTCACCATCACCAAGGTGCAGCACCAACAGTTCCAGCAGTGTGCTCTGCCTTGCCTCCTTCCCAGCCACCGGTGCATTTACCCAATAGGCTGTAAAGGAGATGTAACATCTCCGCACATGCTTGCTGTATTACATGTCTATTGTCCTGTGGATTCTGCCACTGACCAAGTGGGCCAAATGGCTGGTACTAACTCTGGTTGATACACTGCAGACAGAGACTGCAGACCACAATTGTACTGTTACCAGCAGATACGGCAAAAAAGCCCACTCTGCAGAGCTCTTTAAATGTACTGCCAATTCAAGTGTTCAAGTAGTGCCCTGACGCTAGCCAATTTTGAACACATACCTGAAGTCTGGATTTTGAGAATTTTTGGAGATACAGGATTGGAGGGGGTGGTGTTGGAGGGGGTGGTGAGGGGAATGTGGTGTTTTTTTTGTGTACTCTGTTTTGACATTTTGTTAAACCCTTAGGACAAACACAACACAGTGTGGCTATAATTAAAAAGCCTGGGGCTGCTGATGCTGTATTTAAGCTAAAATGTAAAGGCAACAAAATAAATTCAGCATGCAAAATATTTGATGTCAGAATACAATATCACTGGTGTTGTTTGTGATAATTATACTGTTCCATAACAGCAAAGACAGCAATTCCAAGCATGTCATTGGAAGGACTGGAATTTTTCCCATGTTTCCCAAAGAAGAACCCTCTCCCCGTCAATTTTGTTTTTATTCGTACATGTTCCCCGTGGCAGTGCCAGGGCTCCACATGCCCGTTGTTTGACAATCCCTTGCCTATTAGCCTTGAAAATTACCATCATTGATTTTCCCCTATAGACTTTAATAGGATTCAGATTTACTTTGTAACTTTCAGACTCTACAATGGATTTGAAGACTGGCCCGCCTACCCAAGTAATGAATTATGGTAAATAATAAAGACATTAATTTAACCCTTTTGACATTTTAACATTAAATTCCAAAAATGGCATATCTCCCATGACCATCTGAATCTTTTGTTATTAAGGTTCCTAAGCATCATTGAGGGTGTAATGTATGCTGCTGGAGCTGGTTTATGAAACACTCTGCGTGACGTGTAGTTTGAGACATTCGCTTGACTGATATGACAGATGTTTAGAGTGATGGACAAATTTCCCCTCCTGAACCTGGCTTACTATTTAAACTGTCATGAAAAATGAAGCAGAAGCTTGTTTTTTTTGACAGTTGAATTACAAGGCCTATTACAGTGAGCTTCTATTGTAATACTGCAGCAATCATCCAGATACGATCAAGCTGAACTCCAGGCAAACAGATAAATACACAACGGAAATACATATGTGGGGGCTGTCTTACTGGACAAAGGATTGGTATTTATGTCTATCCAGTCCTGCCAGTCAGCACAGCCAGCCTGGTGACCTGACCTTTCTCTGTTGCTAGAAAGCAATACAGCTTGGTTATCTCCATGATTGGACATTGAAGGAGATACAGACTGATATTGTAATCTCTCTGTTCTCTTCTACTGTCAGCAAAGATGATTGCCTCCCAGTACTGCCTTTGCCTCTGAGTATAGGGGATTACAAGTGGCTGAAATCAATTCAGTTTAATCCCTTCATGACTGAGGCCTTTTTTTCATTTTTTTGCACCCATGTTATATTCCACATTTTAGGCCTGAAAATGACTTAAAACCCCCACACATAATATATTTTCTAAATGCCAAGACCCTATAGAATAAAATGGTGGTAGTTGCAATATTAGCGCAACTCCTTATTAAACCCCAACATTTAGTGAAAAGTGTAATTTTCACTAATCTGCATCGCTCCCGGTCCCATAGAACGGGGAGGGGATCGATGAACAGAAGTTCGTCGACCTCCTCCCCAGCTCCCCGCGGACACCAAGGACGCCGGTCCCGGGCCCGTAGGAGGGGCAACGGAGCCCGGGAAGCACGGCGGCGGTGTCCGGCGAGGGGGGGCGGCCCCTTCTACGGGACACAGAAGCGATCTGGCGATAAGTCACCAGAGTCGCTTCTTTTGTAAAGCCGACAGTCGGCTTTACAAGTTTAAACAGCCCCGATGCTGGCGACGTACACTGTACGTCGTCAGTCACGAAGGGGTTAAAAAATTTATAATAGTTCAAATAAAATACTGTACATTTATATCATCTGCCCAGCTATAAGCTGGGTGAGTGCCATTCCCACAGCACTAGATGGCCACTGTATGGCTGGGCGGATGATTTATAAATCATCTACCAAAAGTGTATCCTTTTAGTTTGCACACTCTCACAGGCAGGGCCCTCCTAACACTATATTGTAAAGCACTGCGCAAACTGTTGGCACTATATAAATCCTGTATAACAATAATATAATAATAATAATAATAATAATATCCTGGTGTCAACTGTCACTGCGACAGAAAGTGATGGAAAAAACAAAATGTTAGAAATGTCACCAGAACAAGAACTGACGGAAAATCTAACAGTAGGGACCCCTGTTCCTGTGACAAATGTCTAAGAGGGAAACCTCAACAATGACATGACAGTTTTACATTTCCCTACTCTATCCAAGGCATAAAAAAACATTTGGGGTATACATAGACAATCAAACTGAACTGGATATACATACATTTTAAAGCTGAACTCCAAGTACATATTAAAGTACTTATTAAAACATTATTAAATATATTATTTAAATGCAAGCAGTCTAAGTACCTGCATTGGGACTGGCAGCAGCCTCTTGCAATCCTCTGTAGATCAGATCTCAGCACTTGTGTTGCATGTTTCCTGGCGTTTCCATTGAAGTCTGTGAGGCCAGAAGCACAGAGATCTGCAGAAAAGTAGCTCATGTACTTTTTCCAGTTGCCAGGCAATTTGCTGCAAGTGGCATAACGCTCAGGTGTAAACAGGGGCCATAGAACACAATGGCATTCCTTGTGTTCAACATTTTGTAGTTTCGAGCTTTGAGCTACAAAACACTGGGTTCACACCTAGGCGTATCGAATATGTGCGTTTGTCGCGCGTTTCGTGCCGCGTGTTTTTACCGTGAACCATGTGACAAACGCTCTTTTCCGAGGGCTACCTGGCTGTATCCCAATTGATACGCGCTGCAAATACGCCCCAAAGAAGCTCCTGTACTTGTTTGGGAGTAGGCCGTTTGGCAGCGCGTTCCTACACGCTGTAAAACGCCCAAGTGGGAACCATGCCCATAGGCAATCATTGGTTTTCACATGTTGATCGTTTTACAGAGCGTAGGAACGCGCTGTAGAATGCCCAGGTGTGAACCAGGCCTCAGGTGTGAAGCTTTTTAGTCAGAATCAGGCTGACTGCAGTATGACAGCTTCTAAATTTAAATAGATACTCCTGCTTAAAGTGGAACGTTACCCTCTTTGACTAAAAATCACATCAGCATACAGCTCTCCATGCTGAAATGGAATCATCCTACATTCATTAGTTAAACAAACATGTTTTTATTTTACTTACAATTTCTTTTTTTCCATTTCCTGGTCCACTTTGGCCCAAATGATGTAATCATGCCCAAGCGTTGTATCCTGGGAATGTTACATAAGCAGAGCAAGCATTGCTTGGAAATCTCATCTGTAATCTCATGAGATCTCAGGGAAAGGCATTTTCCTCCCCCAAGATGATGTGCATTGTCACATGTCCTAGTCACATGTGCCAGAGTTCCAGAACGTAAAGGGAGATCTAGCAATCTGCCCTTAGTTACCATGGCCATTGTGAGAAGAATGGGTAGGAAAAGAAAAATAAGGTATGAAAAGAATACAAAGCCGGCAATTATCTAGAAGTATGTGTTTGCTTATCTGAGGTCCAGAAATACCAATAGGGAATACAAGTAAAGATGTAAGAGCTAAATATCCTGACCCCTTTCGTGGTATATTAAGGCACAATCCTATACATGTACCCCAGTATGTTTTGGTTTTTTTTTGGGGGGTGGGGCTTTTTGGGTTATAAGGATGTGTGATTGTGGAATGACAATGATGGAATTAGAAGTTATAAGCTAGGATAATTAAATGTAAACCCAGATAGCAAGCAATTGAGCTACAAGTTTAAAAATGGCTTGCCAAGCTTCCCAATTTTGTTGCAAAATTACAGCAAGTCTGCATTGCAAGTCGCCAGATCTACGTGCTTTGCAAAAGTGCTGTACACTTGCAGAGCTCTTGCTAAAGGTGGCCATACACTTTACAACCATCGCAAGACCTTAGTCTTGCGATGGTTGTAAAGTAATTAAAAAATTGTACGATCTGCCCATCTTGGACAGGCAGATCGTACTCTCGATCATTGATGAACGCAATGCTGAACGGGCAGTGTGCGCGTACGCACACCGGCCCGTTCGGCATTTGTCTCCCGAGCACCGTTCAAACCAGCCGAAAATCGATTTCCCGCGATTCTTGTACGAGAATCGAGCAGTGTATGGGCACCTTTAGACCTTCTCTTGCTAAGACCTCTTGCTGTAGACTTACCAAGCAAAATTGCTACAAATTCAAAAAGTGTCAACTTGAACTTGTGCTGCAAGTGTTCTGCAAGTCTACAACTTGCCAGGAATGTGTGCAGCAAGTTAACAAGAATTACAATTTAACACTGCCACCAGTTTGTGGCAAGTTATCCTTGCTATCTGGGAAGATGGATTGAAGCTGTTTTTTGTTTTATATGAAATGATGTTGATAATGTGATGTCATATACTTGTGGAACTTAAAGTGATATTAAAGGCAAAAAATGTTTTCCCTCCCCCCCATGTAAATGTTAGCACTTACCTTAAATGATGTTTCTTTTTCTGATCTTCCTCTTCTTTCCCCATGTTTTCATGTGTCCCTCCAGCGGTGTGATGTCACTCCGATCCAGCGCTGACTACTCTACCTCTCCGATCCAGTGATGTCTGCAGGCGGGTGCACGCATCCATAGACTTACCTTGCGTCTCTGCTCGTCTCCCGGCCGAGAATCGGAACTGCGCATGCGCCCGCCCCAAGATCCTTTGTGGCCGTACAAGCAGTACCTGATTCTCGGCGCGGGAGCAAGCAGCGATAACGAGGTAAGTTTAAAATGATTTTAAGCGTTTTTTTTTTTTTTTTTATTTTAAAGGTTTTTTTTTTTTTTTTTTACACTTCTTGCCTATATCTACTGCATGCTAGCAGTAGATATAAGCAAAAAAAAAAAACAGAGGGTTTAAAACCCCTTCAAATAAATAAATGTATATATATTCTTTAAAAAAAAAATGTGTTAGGAGATTGTCATTACCAAAAGGTGTGTTTGTTGTTATGCTGAAGATATGTGTAAACTTCCTCTTTAAGGCAGAGTGGCTACAGTTACAATGCCTCAGCCTTTATTTTTATGGTGAAGGCATGCTTTAAGTGTAACCTATAATGTCATTTTACTGCTATTTTTTCAATGCCAAAAACTTAACAGTGCTGGGCTTCTGGCACCAGAAAAAAAAAAAAAAACTTGTGTAGAAAGGTAGTTGCTGTGTGAACATCATGTACATAACAGTATCAGTTTCAAAAACTTTTCCACATGTTCAAAATGTTTCCTATTTGTAACAAAAATACGTGCCATAGCCACCAGTCAAGCTTCAAGATAATCATTTGATTTGTAATAATTTAAATGTGGTCCAGCTCGAGTTATTTAACATGCATCAAATCACTATTATATAGGACTGAAAACAAAAAGAAAAAAATAATAATGTTATTGTTCATCAGTGAAAGCAAATAAAAATCTGTCCGGAAAGTGAAAGCCTATGTTTGTTGGGGTTATTGGTGGTCACCATTTAGAGATCTGAAATATATGAGCACTTTTGTGAAATGCAAACAGAAGCACTGCGCTACGATATACTTCAATATACTGTTTACAGGCAGAAAACAGTAAAAGAGCCTGTGATCTAAAAACATAAAATCTCCCAATCAATCAAATGGCTTCTTTACATGGCTGCACACAGACTATAATGTCTCTTAATGACAATTAGACAACCCTGGTTTGCATCCTGGCCAGATCTGTCTCATTTCACATGCAGCTCAGCTGGAAATTATTGAGTAGACGGTAATAAATAAAGAACACCAGGAGGTCACAAGGAGTAAATAGATCTATTGAAGTGTACAAATCCAGTCCAGTCTAGGCCCATTGTGTCTGCTTCCATACCGCTGCTTGTTTGACCTGCCCCTGCTTCCTCCACTTGGATTTTAGTGTAAAGTGGTGAGAATAAAGCTGCCTGAGATTCTAGAACCTTTATGTATCACTGTTGCTACTAGGAATCCCACTTTGTGTTATTGGATTGTCTGGCCTGTACTACTCAATGGATGTAAATATTTACTAACAAACAATCACAATACACAAGCACCAAGACATCATGGTTCCCTCTTAAAAACTTCCTATGCTTCCTACAAACTTTATACAACAGCTGGTTGTGCGAGGACAATTCAGTCACTAATCAGACATTCTCAAGAACGATTGTTGTATAAACTTGCATAGATGCATGCATATGTTATTGTGCATTGGATATTTTCAAAGTAAACGCAATGTGGCCCTCTTCACATATTAAAATATAAAAGAGAGAACCTGTGCTTTACCTAAGAAACAGGTTTACTTTTAAGGCTAATGCTGGGCACACACCTTACAACCATCGCAAGACTCTTGTCCGCGATTATCGTATGATTATCGTAAGGTATGTGAGGACCTTAAGTTTACCTTTGACACCATGGGGGTGATTTACTAACCTAAACACACACACACACACACCAGGTGTGTGTGATTTTCACACAGCAAAACGTATTTATCAACCAAAAAGTCTCTAAAAGCATATTTCCACTAATGCCATATATGGAAAAATCATGCACATGACGCATATATAATGCTGCTTCACAGTTTAGACAAAAATGGTTAGCTCATGCATTTACATTCCTGCATTCATCAACGCAAGCAACATAACATAGAGCTAATTTACACCACATTACCTTTCAATTCATTGCAGGGCTTTGCACAACACACCTGCTGGGTGTATACACACTACAAAGGTGTTTCGATTCCTCCCATAGACCATGCTGGGAGGGAACACACTACAGAGGTGTATACACATTCGTGGTGTGTTTAAAAGGTTAGTAAATCAACCCCCATGTTTCATGTTACAGCCATATTCAGGGTGTAACATGAAACATGCAAAACAAATGGCAAACGCACTCATCAATTTGTTACCAGCTTTACAGCAAGGTGCACATGGAAGGGCCTTATACAGTAAAACAGCAAAAAGTTTTGTTTTGCACACCCCGTGCGCACACCTATGGTCTTTTCTAACTGTGAGCACAATTAATTTGTTGGGTTGTGGCCTTAAATTAAATTGACCAAATGCATTTCTGACATAAGATATGTTGCTGTAAATATCCTGTTACAATACACTAGCGCCATGTCTTAATTGCCAAGTAGGCAAAGACATGTCTTAAAGAAGAACAAATTAAATCTCAACCCATGCAGTGGGGCTACCCCCACACTGGAAGGGTTATTGGCTCATTTTGTCTATACTCACCTGAACCATGATCCTAGCTGGCTGCTAGACCGGTTCCAGAAGCATTGCTCCCCCTTTGTTCCAGCGGTCTAAGGTCCTGTCAGTCATCACATCCTATACAGTGTATAGAACGTGAGAACACCGAGGAATTTGTCATCGCTGGAACGGCTACATGGATAGGTCTAGCAGCCAGTCAGGATTGCGGTTCGGGTGAGTATAACTCTGTTATTTTGGCACTCTAGATAAGATGAGCACATAACCCTTTCAGTGTGGGTGTAGCCCCACTGCTGGGGTTAAGATTGAATTTGCCTGGACTTCTTCTTTAAGTAATTGTCACCCCATTATGTTTTTTCCCGCAAATTAGGTCATTTTGTTCTGTAAATTTGCATGCAGTGTTTGGTTTATTAATACAAATAATACTATGAATGCAATGCAACTGTTCCACTGCAGGGTATTGTTCTGCAAGAGGAAATGTACCATACATAATGGAAATTCTTCCTGTACCACCCAGGTTTCCACAGGAAATGTGTCTAATGCCAGCTCTATTATTATATGCCAGCTGAATCTTCACCTTTCCGGCTATAAATGTAGTTCAGGCATCATAATATGTACAGTATACAATATTTTCATAAATGTTCTAGGCATAATTGACATCTGATAGTGGTAATGCTGCACCACAACAGGAATATAAGAATCTATTTATTCCAAACACCATCAAATCTTCACTGGAACAAGTAATATCACCAGGAACAAAAAAGACAAATCATAATTTGAGGGGAAAAGGCATACAAATTCATGTAGGGCAAGATGAGTTTGGTCTATAAAGTTCTACAAGAGGGCTGTTTAAATCATAAAGGTCTTCGGTAATTTAATGTTCCTACATTTTAATTACCTGTAATTGGCATATTCAGAGAAAGGGTGATTTCTGCATATTTTATCTGATTTGCATATTTTTTGTTTTGCCTAACTGCAATCATTTCTGCAATCAAGTGCAGAAATAGAAATAGCTTAAAACATTCTCCAACCATGTCAAGTATATTACAGCAGGAAAAACATTGGACAGCTTAGATGTGTATTATTTATATTGTATTTTTTTTTCATCATGGAAAGGGTTTCCTTGTGTAGCCAGCCTACCCTAAGCATAGGTGTCTGTTTAAAACGTAGATCAAATCCTGGATGTGCCCCTCTAATAAAATGGTAATCTTACTTGAAGATTCGTCCAGGTTGTTTATTTGAATATATATTTTAGATACAGTAAATGCGTTTCAGACATTCAGTCTTTACTGCAAACAGGTTTTGCTGACACTCAGTGCTCATCCAGCCCTAATGCAGGCTACTTATTATTGTCGCTCAAGTCCTGAAGAAGGGGGAGTCTAATTCCCCTGAAACATGTTGCCTATATCTGACATATCCATACAAATAAAAAAAACAAAAAACCTAGAGGAACCTTCAAGTGAGATGAGCAGTTTTTTAAGAGGCACTCCTAACTACACATTCAGGATGTGATCTTCTGTTGAGGGATCCCCCCATCACGATCAGAGAGGTAGCAGCATAGAACCACAACCAGGTCCATACACTACACACACTGTCATCACGGATTACCTCCCTCAAGGAGTACAATACATCCCCCATTTTTTCAGATTCGCATCAAAACTGGTTCTTACTCCTGCTAATCCAGGGCTACCTCATATCTATAAGTTATTCAAACGTAGAATCTTTCAGGCTGTAAATAGTCTGATTCTGATTGATAGTTCAGTTTTCTAGAGTCTCTCCTAGTCTCTGGTGATTGTTTGCTTCAACTTACTGTTGGGGAGTGTCCATGGCAATAGTGTTGGAGGCTGCATTTATGAATGTTTGTACCCCTTGACCATCCACTAAGACGTCTCAACCAGTCTGCACATCCTTCCGGCTCTCTCCTGAGCAGAACTTCTCATGTGTAGTAACCCTAAACAGTATTTTTATTTTTTTTTGGCACTGCAAAGAGCTGGATTAATGTGAGGTTTCCACATACTAAGAATGACAATTTTTTTCCACGTCATGCAAAAATCATAAAGGATTCCCTGTGTCTGCATGGATTAGATGTAATGCCATTTTTGGCATTGTACCTAATCCACAAATCTTTCAAATTCAGCTACAAAATCTTTCTGTAAAGGGGAATTTTTGTCAGTGTGATTATGTGCTTTTTTCCCAAATGTCATATGCATTTTATTTACGTGACAAAAATACTACAATTAAACAGGAACCCCAGGCAAACAAGTAAACACATTGTAAAGTACATATGAATGTGTACTGTTTTCCCTGCCAAATATTTATCCATAATTCTGTTTACCCCTGTTGGCAATTTACATAATTATGAAAAAAGTTAGTCACATTTATAAACCACAGGAAAAAATGTTGACAAAAGTCCTGTCTATCGTTTGCCTTGCAGAGGATTAAATCAAGCTAAAATACATACATGGGTGCCTCTATTAGATGTAATAAAAATCTATTTAATGTTTTTCAAAATATACATAACTAGATTAAATGCTGTTTTTTAATATTTTCCTTCATCTTCAGAGAGACAATTAATATTTATAAAAGCTGGAACTAGATCCAAACAAGTCAAAGTGTTTTTTTCAGGCCTAAAATGTGGAATATAACAAGGGTGCAAAAATGGAAAAAAGGGCCTCAGTCATGAAGGGGTTAAAGTGCATATTAAATCCAACAATGGACTACACTTATTTGCTCCCTTATGATCTAAAAGCATTTTTTTAAAATATCTGTTCAATTAGTGCAAAACAAAAGAGGTATCTTAAACAATATTATCAGCCCTGCACAACTCACTTCTGTGAACTATACATGTTATGAAGAAGAGAAGAATGGGAGGTGTTCTGTGGTTCTAGTACACTTCCAGTCATAAGGTGACAGTGCTGCTGCTCCATAGATACAGTCCAGTGGGTAAGGCACGTCACTCTAGGACAGAAAGTGTGTTACCGACTGGATCATCAGGTAAAAATAAAGGGGGAAAAAGTGGAGGGCCGCTAAATCAACCATTTTGTCAAATATTTTTCTAATTTAAAAAAATTAGTGAATGGCCATGTACGTTGTAATAAAATCAGTAAAAGACATGCATATATCAGGGATAACCCTCTTCCAGCAAGCTGCATCCTCAGGGGCCCCTCCACCACCTATGTACTTCTGCTGTATGCCCCCACAAAGAGCCCCTTACGGGGGCAAAGCTCTGCCACAGACTTAGGCCCGCAAGAGTTCTGGGAAGTGGCATTCAGCTGTGAATAGTGGCAGCAATAATAAACCCTCCATCATTGGTGTCAGTGGCAACAATCATAAACCTCCTCCTTCATTGATGTCAGTGACAATAACAGCAATACTAACCTCTCCTTCAGTGTAAGACATAATAACCCCCTTTCATTGGTGTCAGTGCCTGTGCCAGCACTAAATAACCCCTTTCCTTGGTTTTAGTGACACTGGCAGCAATGAATACCCCACTTCATTGGCATCAGTGACAGTGGCAGCACTAAATACCCCCTTCCTTTGTGTCATTGGCAGTGCTAGCACTAAATAACTCCCCTCCATTGGCGTCAGTGGCAGTGCCAGAACTAATTAACCTCTTTTCATTTGTGTTAGTGCCAGCAATAAAAACACCTGCATTAGTGTCAGTGACAGTGGCAGCAATAAGTAACCCTCATTTTTTTGATGTCCATGCTGGATGTGGAGATTTTCATTCTCCTGCTGAGGGCCCACATAAACCTCTATAACCCAGTGATGCCCCTTACAAGAAATGTGGCAAGTACAAGAGGGCCTGGTAAGACATTTTCCTGATATGGAAGCTCACCACCACACAGAAAAACTAGGAAGCAGATACAAGTATGACAACAACATATAATGTCACAGATGACACTGCTTTCTATTGGCCAAATACACCTGGAGATTAAAAAACACAAAGAAAAAGGTATGTTTACATGTGAAACAGCACACAAAAATACTTCAAAATCGCCTGTAAACGCTCACCGTCAACTGTGAATGTGGTTAAAACTTAAATAATATTAAATGCTTCATATGTCAGACATCCCAACTCTACCGGACGCTCCGGGAGTCACCCGCTATTAGATAGGGCTCCCGGCCGCCCGGGAGAGCAACATTTTCTCCAAGAAAGGTTAAGAGTACATTTTTCCCTGCGATCTGGTTTTTTTTTTAATTTACATCGGGGCTGTCGTCCGCCGTCAGTCAGAGATTAAAAAAAAGCCACCATAGGAATGAATAGCTATATTGCTATTGGCTATTCCACTATGCAATAGCCAATAGCAGACTATCTATTGCACCCGCCCACTGCTGCTGTCAATAAGCAGAGTGGGACCTGAAGTTCTCTATCAGGTCCTCTTCTAGTGATTGACAGCAGCAGAGGGCGTGTGCAATAGCCAGCTTGCTATTGGATATTGGAAATTGAAATAACCAATAGCAGCCTAGCTATTCATTCTTATGCTGGGTTTTTTTTTTATTCTGATGGCAGCAGCGTTTAGAATACAAAAAAAAAGCCCCCAGCAGATAGCAAAGAAGCTATTGGTTCCCGTGCTATCCGCCATCATTTCAGGAGGGTGCTCTCTTCCCACCCTTATCACAGATGGG
>NW_017306650.1:476508-509900 GCF_000935625.1 Nanorana parkeri | reverse complement strand
TCTCCTCCCCCCCTTATCACAGAGGGGGGGGGGGGGGGCAGAGGGCACCTCCCTGAAATTGCTTTTTTTAGGTTGGGATCCCTGATAATATTATTAAATGCTTCATATGTTAGCACACTGTCAAGGCCAAAATCTATTTTCAGAATACAAATATTTTTCTTTTGCAGGATTAATACTTCTATTCAATGTAGATATAATAACATTATACATTATCACGGAAAAAAATAATTTTGCTGTTCAGTTGTCTAATCCATAATTAAAGCTGTGGTAAGCAGTAAAGAGAAGAAGACATTTGCCAGAGCATTTTGCAGTGTAGTTAAAACAAAAAACACATTACGCTATGAGGGACAGGCAGGTTTTAACATGAAAGAAGTAATAATCACATTTTCCCTGTGGTGTACATGGCCAGTACAGCTCGCTGATTCTCAGGATTCACACTATAAAAATGGGCGACGCTCAGTCTTTCACTTTTAATTGTTTGTCATGTTTTTATTTGGATTATTTTATTCTACATACAAATCATCTGACAGCACAGCTATACAGTATGTTGCAGCAACATTTTTGCGACTGTTGCTTGGGTTAAATTTGTTTATATGTTGTATTTCTTTAGGCCGCGTTCACAACAGATGCAGTGCATTCCGGCCCGATTCTGGCCAGAACGCACTGCCTCACATGTGGCCGGCTCACTTTTTTGTGGGGCAGGAGGGGGTGTGGCGGTCCATTGAAGTGAATGGAGCCCTAGCCAAGCCCTCTGGCCGCAATGCGATCGGCCACACGGGTTCGCAAGGCACATTACGCCTGCAGTCCGGTCCGGTGCGATCAAAATACTGCAAGCACCGGAACGGACCACAGGCATGATGTGCCTTGCAATCCCATGCAGCCAATCGCATGAGCCGGCCGCAATGCGAGGCAGTGCATTCTGGCCAGAATCGGACCGGAACGCACTGCATCTGGTGTGAACGAGGCCTTATAGTTTAAATGATAATGGGTATTGTGATAGGTTGGGTTCAGGTTTAGAATTAGGGGGATATGTTAAATTTATCATGATGATGGTGATAGTAAATAAATCATAATGGGTATTGTAATAGGTTGTATTCAGGTTTAGGATTATTTAGGTTAAGGTGACACTAAACTCAGGAGTTAAGTCTCAAAAATGCATTCAAGTACCTTAACTATTAACAAAAATTTATCTTATTTGTGTATCACTCGGCTGTAGATCCTCAAATCATTTCTCAATTGGTACTGACACTGTCCTTCCTTCTGGAGGGTGGCTACTTTTGTTCCCCATGGTCCCTGTGTGTGTTGTAAAGTAGCCACTTTTCCAAGCTTGCTCCTGTGATAAACTACAATCTCAACACAAATATAAACATGAGATTGTAGTCTATCACGGAAGCGAGCTTGGAGCGGTGGCTTCTTTACAACACACACAGGGACCATAGGGAACAAAAGTAGCCACCCTGCAGAAGGAAGGACAATGTCAGCATCAATTCAGAGATGATTTGACGATCTACAGCCGAGTGATACACAAATAGGCTATATTTTTGTTAATAGTGAAAGTACTCGAATGCATTTTTAAGATTTAATTCCTGAGTTTAGTGTCACTTTAAGTTTAAAGTGGAACTTCAGTGCAAACCTTTTCTTCTAATTTTAAATAGAGTGTGAAATGGTTAGCATTTTTATTGTTGTGTCCCCTCAGGAAAATTTGCCTTCACCTCCTGTGAGGAAGCAACAGGAAGTGTGGGCAATCTTCCTTGAGTAAAGTGTTTACCCATCAGGGGCATTTATCAGCAGAATAGGTCTCTCTTTTAGATTTCCCCTCTACAGTTACTAAGTTGACAACTCTACTCTGCAAGCATCAGTCGCTTGGGAAAGTTAGAGATGGAAATGAGGGCTTAGCTTTTTAGAAAAAGTCAACATTTGCAAAACAGTAACAGTCCTGTTTAGTCTGTTTACACTGCATGTTTTAGGATAAGAAGGAGCATGTTTGAAACAGCTGATGGAACTGATTATGAAGGTACTGTTATGTTTACATGCTTGAGGAGTGGAAAAATTATAAAATGATCCGTTCATGAAAGCGTAACTGTTAACAATCAAAATTAAATAACAAAAAAACTGTTCTCATTTAACCTATTAAGCTGATCATGTCTAACAGGGGCGTCCCGAGGCCGGATGTCACCCGGAGTGTTCATCTAATTGATGCCTGCGGGCGGCCATCTTAGGGGTGGACATCGGCAGAGAGAGGAGGGAACATTCACCCGGCAGGATGAGGTATGCCGCCGGGTCCCCTCCTCTCTCTCCTGACACTGGGCCATGGTGAACATGCACAATAGGAAGAGGAGACGATTGGGATGTTTTCCTGCCAAAGACTGTGTAGCAGCAGGAAGGAGCACAGTGAAGATCGCTGGAATGGTAAGAAAAGTAAGTATTGACCAGGTCGGACGAACTTAGGGGGGTGGAAGCTTATTTAAAGGACAACTGTACTAAAAGGTACAGTTGCACTGTGACCCATAACCTTACAAAAAGTTAACTCCTTTACATTTAGCCCACCAGCACTGGAATCTACCTTATTTTGGCTCTACAATCTGGCAGTGCTGACATCCTAGTAATAACATGAAATGATTCTGCATCAACAAATTCCAAAGCACAGTTACTGTCACTGGCAGGGTCATGGAGCTATTACGGCCAAAATTCAGGACTGAACAGCACCTTATCTTTTCAACAATGCATCCAAACAAAGCATTGCCAGTCATAGTCATAGTTAAAGGAAACTTGTACTGAAAAATATGTAGGCTGCCCTCGCTAAACTCTTCTGAAAATAATATTTTCCTGGCTGATGATCCAAAAGTCTTAGTGCATTGTGAATCACTGATCTGAAACAATTATGCTAGATTGGGAGTTTCAGGACATCTGACTTCTGGCATTACCTTCCAGTGACTAATAAAGTATTGAGACAGCTGGAGAGTAAGCGTTTTCAGATGTAGATCAGCAATGGCAGCCACCATATTTGTGAAAAGTTCAGCTTTACTTTATGTATTGGATGCTATTTTTTATAGTGCTCTTTTAAGAAGACACAGGGAAGAAGAAGAATAGGCGATGATGTATACACTTTGTTTCCTTTTGGAAACTGTCAGTGTTCACTGTCACCAAGCTTCTATTTTCAGACCAATTCCTCTGTAATGACCATTTAAAATAAAGAAATTAACTCTTTTAACAAAATTTATGGAGTAAAAGCTAGCAGGACAAAAGCCATGTCACATACAAATCACTCAGACAGGTTTTATAGCCGGGATTACACCTATCACCTCTAGGCACACATCCCTTTGATGACTTACAACAGAAACATGCGTATGTTACCTATCCAGGTGCAAAAAGCAGACTGTTAATTCAAGGGAAATATTCTGACTGTACAACATCATGTAGACCCCATACTGTGACTGGGCTAGATTGGCATTTCTCAGCATAAAACTAAACATGGTGCAGAAATATATGTATCTGTTAAAAAAGGGTGATGGTTAAAATACAGGGTACTCTGCCTCTTCTCGCTCACTGTCCCTGGTCTTTGGGCAATTATGCTCTCCCTGTCCATGGTCATCTTCTGCTCTGCCCTCTCTTTCAGAATTCCACATTTAACTGCAACTCCTCTCTCCCCTCTACCCCCTGCCATCATCTTCCACTCTACCTTACTTTTCCCTCACTAGACCACAAGTAGAGTCCATTCTGCTTCCTCTATCCCCCAGTCCAAGATCCCAGTGGTCTATAATCAAGAAATGAGATGCACTTACTGTAAATACCGTCAAAGACTTCAGGCAAACAGAAACTGTTTGCCTGAAGAAGGAACCGCTATATGATGTGATAGCAATCGAGTCAACAAACCGTTTTTGACTTGAAATTCTATTGGAGTGCGAGTGACTTTTTACATACACTTTAAGTTAACCCACACATGCTGACACTGCTAAATATGCCCTGGGCATCTTGGCATCAATGGCCTCTATTCACAAAAGGGTTATCATTCATAGGTGCTTTTCTAAACCTTTAGTGTATCTGACGGAATAGTTGAAAAAGAAAGTGTTTTTATTGGGTTGGGAGCTCCAACCCATACTTTTTTCCTTAGTTTTGGATAAGGTTCAGAGTGCTTAGTACATCAATTAGGCTTGTTATGCTGTCACTCCACTGGGTAGCTTTCCTCTCACTTCCCAGATAGCAAGCAATTGAGCTGCAAGTTTGAAAATGACTTGCTAAACTATTGCAGACTCCAGACCAGCATGGCAAGTCTCCAGACCAGCGAGCTTGCAGAGCTCTTGCTAAGACCTGCAGGACTCTTGCTGTAGACTTGCCAAGCAAATTTGCTACAAATTCAAAAAGTGTCAACTAGAACTTGTGCTGCAAGTGTTCTGTAAGTCTATAACTTGCCAGGAATGTGTGCAGCAAGTTAACAAAAATTACAATTTCACCCTGCCACAAGTTTGTAGCAAGTTATCCTTGCTATCTGGCTTACTGTCAAAGAAAACATAGAATTTGTTTTGTGTTCTAGATATAAGGTAATGCTATAAAAATAAAGTCTCCATGAAGATACCCTTTCTGGCTGAAATTTAAGGAGCTCTGCTCTTGAAGAAAAATGGTATGTGGAGATCGGGATAGTGAACCCCAGGTTCAGTATGTGTCATGGCAAAGTTCACTGAGCCAGATAATTTGCAGGACGTGAAGCTCACCTGGTTTACTAATGGAAACACTTATGGTGCTGAACAGCAGTGCAAGGATGCTTGGAAGCATCTGAAGAATGCCTGCGTCTTCCATAAAAACCTATAATAACAGCCTGCTTTTCTGCAGTCATCAGCCAAGTGAAAAATATTGCCTGAAGGTAAAAGTTACATCAGGAATATAAGTACAAATTAGAGGAACTGTTTGGTTACATCCAGAATGAGAAAACACATCTCGGAGAACCAGATAAATGGTTTAATTACTTTTGACTCAAATGATTATAGAGTAAGGTCAGTTGAATAAAATCAAATCATATTAAGGGGAAATTTATGATGTTTTGCGTCCATTTTATTTATTTTTTTGGTTGATTTTTAAAATCTTATGTTTTATATCTGTTTTATTACTATTTATATATATAATTTATTGCCCGGGCAGCCTGGGGGGCCTGCCCGGGTCCCTTACATGACTATCAGGCCAACGATGAAGGGTGAGGAGGCCTGGCTCTAGAAGCGCAGGGCCCCAGCATTGCCGCTCCAGCGGCTTAGAGACAAGCTGGGGCCCCATCAGCGACGTCACTTCTGGCCGGTCCGGCGGCAAACGCGGCCATGTGTGCAGGTAAGAGGAGCTAGGAAGGAAAGGAGGGAGGGATGCAGCCCTGACCAGCCCACCTGAGACCTCTTCAGAGCCCACCATAGACAGTCGCAGATGGGCTGTGCAGCATCTATGGTGGGCTCTGCAGGGTCACTCTCAGGTGGGTCCTGTGTCCAGCGCGTCACTAAGCCCTGCGTCCAATGCGAGACTAAGACCTGCGTCCAGGGGGGGGGCTAAAGCCGTGTAAGGGGCCCCAACATTTCTGATGGCTGCCCTGTCTGTAGGGCTGTCTGAACAGGTTAAGGGAACGAACAATTACTCTGACTTATTTAGGGGTGTGAATGTGAATTTCAGCTATTAGCCTTGTAGACAACAGGCTTTGTTCAGCTAAGAATAAGTCGGTAAAAGCTGCCTACTGCTCCACCTGCTAACTCCAATTAAATAAACATTAAATAGTCATATCCAATATTTCATATTTACCTGACTAAAAAACTGAAAATATTTTAAAAAAAGCATTTGTTATGCATTTCTCATAAATGATTAGGAGAATGTGCACAAAACACTCAAAACTCCATATAACCTGCCTCGATTATGCAGTGCTCTTGCACTCTCCACCTGACCTCTACCCAAACTGGAAACTCATTGGACAGTTGGATCTCAATATGAATAAAAGGAGGTGCACAGGCATGACCAGCACTGAAAAGATTTAGGAAAAATTGTTTTCCTGGCACCAACATGGCATCATACGAATGGGTTTAGCTCCGCCCCTCACCCAATCACAGAACCAGTTATACCATAAATTAAAGCACGCCTCCCAAGGCCACCATTCTTTTTTCTGTCCTCAACTGTGTAAATTAGATAAATATCTCAACTTTTGCCCTCCCTTGTTTTTGCTTGCTATGTCCCATTCGTATGCTGCCATGTTAGTGTCAGGAAAACAGAAAGTTGTATACTTACCTTTCAGTAATTTTCCTTTCCTGATGCCAATACATGGCAGCAGATGAAACCCTCCCATGGCTTTTGCATTGAGCGCTTGTTAAGAGAATGGTGGCCTTGGAAGGCGTGCTTTAATTTATAGAATAACTGATCCTGTGATTGGGTGAGGGGCGGAGCCATTCGTATTCTGCCATGTATTGGTGTCAGGAAAGGAAAATTACCGAAAGGTAAGTATACAATTTTCCGTTACAAAGGTGCAGCTGTTCTTTAATGGCAGCAAGACAGAACACTCACAAAATAGACATATACTTGTGTCATATACTTCCTGGTGGTAAGGGTGTTGGATTGATCTTCAATGCAAGGCAACAGGGGTGACCCTGGGCTATTCACCGCCTGTGGCTTGGGTGGAGCGGGCAGTTGTATCCAGCATCCCCCCCAGATCACTAACGTTACTGATTACCAGGAGCTGGACAGGACGCTGGCAAGAGCTCTTAACAACCTTGCACGCTCTGGCTGGAAAGGGGGCGGCTGACACACTGCCTGAGGCTGCTGCATTATAGGCACAGCTCTGTAAGGCAACATAATCACATTTTAGCAGTGGATGATCTAATTGCTGCTAAACTATGCCAATTCACATTGTTAAATATTTTAGATATCTTGATATAATATCTCTACTGCCTGGTAATACAGCTCCAAAGCCATTTTGACTTGGGTGACTACCAGGCATTCTTTGTCTCTCAATCTGTAGGCTCAGTGATATGATGTCAGCTAGCAGAAATGAATAATAATGTGTTCATTGTCAGATAATTGGGTTTATCAGTATGCCTGGCAGCAATATCTTAGAAGGTTGCAGACAAGTCAAAGTGTTCTTTTCTCCTTTTATCTAATTTCAGAATATTTTGGCATAATTACATCTATAGTCAAAACTACATTCGTTTCACAGTTATTTTCATCAAAGTGCGAACATTTTATATGCTGCTGTGTAAAAAAAAAAAACATTTGCATGCTAACTGGCTTCTCCTTTTTAAATATCTAATAATTGTAACTATTTGCACCACTGCCTGCAGCATGCTGATATGTAATATGATGGATTGCATTGCAGTTACTAAAGTAAATTATACCCTGGCACCCATATGTGAATTGTTATGTAATTGAATCAACACAGAACCTGCTAAAAGGAGTATAAGGCTATTATCTTAAAAAGTCAGTATTTCCAAAATGACTAATTCAGTTATAGGTATCTATCTGGTGAGCAGACTTTATTCAGATGTATTTGCCAAATGATATTGCTTCATGATAAATCATTAGGCAGCCAAAAGTTAATGGCTCACGTGAGCTTCTCTGCCTACTGCAATCCAATACACTACTATGACTTCAGTTGCCCCTCTGTTAGGTTTGAGGAGCAAAATGTTCCGTTAAAAACAATCAAACAATGGACTGGTCTACCGGGTGAAACAGCAGAGAAATTAGAAAAATGAAAGTCTTCACACTAATGAATTTTCCTTCTGGCTGAAATGACACCTAAGCAGATACAAGAAAAGGATCACCCCTTTTCTGTAGATCTAGTGCTTGGGCTTGATCTCATGATCCTTAAATAAAGAGTTCCAGCCCTTGGAGTCCTTTTGAAATAATCAGATCTCAGTGGGACCCCCAATTGTAGTGTTTAGAACTGTTCATCTTACAGTAATGTTAAAGTCAAAAGATTTTTAAACTATTTTGAATGCTTTTTTTTAATCACTTACAATGGATGCTGCTCCTTGATGTTTAAACACGTGTTACACCCCCATCCTGGCCAGGCCATTTTTCAGTATTCAGCGCTGCAGTACTTTGACTGACGTGTATTCTGTCATGCAACGCTGTACTGAAACAAATTTTATAACATTTTTTGGGGACAGCTAGAGCTTTCTTTTGGTTGTATTTAATCACCACTGGGATTTTTATTTTTTACTATATAACAAAAATAGTACCCTAAATGTTGAAAAAAACTTGTTTCCCTATGAAATGTTATAAAACATTTATTGTCACCCCAATTTTTTGGTAAAATATAAAAGATGGGGGTCTTGTCGGGTAAATAGACACGGCTTGACATCGCTGGTCATTTATATTTCTAACAGTTTCAGCACTCGTGTGCGCGCTGAGCGCCAAACACGAGTGGGGGGAGTGGCAGGACGTCTTAAGACGGCCTCCCGCTCCTATAAGGCTCCCGTCCGGCTGTTCAGGAACGGCCATGGATGGGAGGTGGTTAAAGGTTTTAAATTCCTGCAGAATCAGATGGCCCCCTGAGTACCAAACCTTATATCGCTCTTTTCTCCTTTGCCTTGCAGGGTCCTATGGAGCCACCCCTGTCTGTGCTAGCAAACTGTGTGTGTCTTTACAAACACAGGCAATGAAAGGCAAGTCACTCCCCCTTCTCCTGTTTCCCACTGCTCCTTCCTCCCTTGTTCCTTCTTACTTTTTCAAGCTGGTAGATGGGCAGCTGCTGCAGACTGCTCTGTGCCTTGCAATCTTGTAATGAAGAGGAAGTTCAAGGAAGATTTTCATGAGAGAGTTCAGGCTCTTTGGAGAGGTGATGACTGTAAGTGCTTGGGCAAAAATGTACAGAAATACTTTGCTGGACAATTTATATTGTTTAATCTGCATTCATTATTGAAAAAAAACTTTGAGAGTTTAATAATACTTAAAATTGATTTGCAGTGACTCCAAGGAAAAGTAATATATATGCAATTTAAGCCTCTCGATATACTACCAGTGACTAAAAACACACATACACAATCAAAAAAATTATTTATTTTTACTAAACTTGATTACAGATGATGGCAATGTCAGGTCCTGTCCAGTCCATTCTCCAGCAATATCTATCTACTGAAGTACATGAGAAACATAGCTATGATTTAACTCACTACCAACCACACCAAAATTGAAATATCAGTTTCAGTGGAGCTGGTCTTGTAGTAATTTTTCCCAGTAACTGGAGCTATACATGTATACAGTGTGTGTTTTATGGCTGTAGTGCCTTCGTACCAGAGAACACACAGTAACAAAACCCTGAAGGATGAGAACATTGCCTGCAGCCATTCATTTGTATGTGTGCCAACAATGAATAAGAAAGATGACTGCAACATAATCTCGGGGATGATCCCAGACACTGTCTGCTGGCAGGAATGATGATATAGTTTATTCAGCCGTTATGTCTTTCTAGGGTGAGAAATGTTGTTTTTGACAGTTGGCCATGCACTGTCAAATTTTTCTGATGTAAAGAAAGATACCTGATAATACAATGTGATTAATCTCCATCTCATTATGACTAGTATCTCATTGAAGAGATCATACCAAGATCTAGCTTGAAAATCAATAAGTTTAGCAGAAGGTACAGCTCTGCCTTAATATAATCTTCTTTCAGTTTATTGAATTCTTATCTCTCTGTCTATTTTTCTATGACCACCTGTGTCGGCATCTCTGGGTTGTATTTTTTGTTCTGGTGCAGATGTGTGAGTGCAGGAAAGAAGAATGAGGGTAATACAATTACCAGGTTTTTGTACCTCCAGTAAGCATGGCGTGGAGATGATGAACTTATTGTATGCCACCACTATGTGTTAAATATTCTCTTTTGTTAAGTGGTTATGGAATGTGCCTCTCTGACATATCTGAGATATTTTATTTTGCCTGTACCTCTGTATTTTCTCATGACCTTGCATGAATGAGCAGGACTAGTATTGTATGTACATCAAGGTGGCCATATTAAAGCAAGGAACGCTCTACAGGTGGGATATTGTAAGAGCTAAGCAGGAAGCATTTTTTAATTCAAATTTTCTTGAATTTACTTCTATTTTTTTTTTCAATAAAAGTAAAAACATTAAGCCACATGAAATCCCCTGGCTGCAGGACTGGCTGCCCCACTGTCTTCATGTATGAGTTGTTGGGAATTAAAATTGGTGCCCAGATGACAGCACTGCTGCAGTTTAAGGTTGGCTCCAGATCTTTGCTTTGCAGTAATGTGAGTTAAAACTGTATAGGTTCCTTATCATGCTTTGCTGTAACATGTGGTATATATGCACGGAGGTGCATTGCCTTTTATTCATTGCACATTTACAGTATTATAAAAAGCATTTGCACTATAGTGCACCACAACGCACAGTGTTGGCAAAACTGTGCAGATACATTGATGTGTGTTGAGGGCTTATTCAGAGTGTCTGGGCTGGGGGGGTGGGGGGGGGCACAGACAGCAATTAAAACCTGACAGTGGTTCTAACTCCTCAATACTTTATCCAAAGCTAAATCTTTTCCTTAAGTAGTACTTCAACAATGTATAAATGTAAAGGGGCCATAAGAGTTTGAATCTGATTGATGGGTATACGTTATACAATGAGGCCCACTGCACTTAGCTCCTGCTGTCAGCTTGCTAACTACTAGAACACTGCAGAGCCATTGAGCCTGCCACCAACTCCAGCAATGGTAGAGACAGACATCATCTATGCAGGATTCTCCCTCATGTTCTAAGTTATTCTGGTTCTGTACTGCATGAGCTCTTTTCACTGGTGGCATGGCTTACCATTTAATTCAGGCCTGCATGAACTATACATTCCACAGTTCTAAAATTCCTTCTGATTAAAACACAATAATGAATGTCAAATAAGTTTTGTGCCTGCCCCAAGTTCTAGCCCACATGTAGGCAATGAAGTCTGGACAAGGGATAAGATTCACTCCCCCCCATAGACTTCAATATTACCTGCAAAGCTTGTGAACTCCAGGCGGATTTGCTTATCCCTAGTCTGGAGCTGTGTACTCCTGATTCTAATTATATATAGTGGAAAGTTTTACTTCTCATTAGTTCCCGCCTTGCTGTGGTTCCAGTAACTGATTTTCTATCTTTTTCCAAGACAAGCTGGAGTATGGTTTCTTTTTAACAGACTCTTGGCAGTCTGACTATCAGTAAAATCGATTCTGGTGGTTACTTGATTAGAGTATTTTTTCTAATACTGCTAGAGAAGAAAATAACATATGCAAGAGACCGCAATTCACAGAAGAAAGTCTCACACCATAGTGCAACCGACAACCAACTTTTAATCCATAAGGCTGAGTATTTCCAACATACTGAGACTCCATGCCTAGGAACCACCCTCTCTAGGCAGGAGTCTCAGAATGCTGAAAGTATTCAGCCGAATTGATTGTTAGTCATTGGTTGGACTATGGTGTGTGGCTTTCTTCTTTGAATTGCTGAGTTTGAGCATGAACTCACTTGAGCCCGAATGTTGGAGGCTTGGTGTTGGATGCAGCAGTGATATTTCATTGTATCTTTAAACTGGATTATATGCAGGAGACTATTTCCCTAAACAGAACAAATCTGGCTGTACACAGACACTAGAAAATGGGGAGCATTGGAACAGCACTATTAAAATAGTGCATTGTGAAAATAAACTTACATCTGCTATGATCTATCTCCTTCCAATTTAATATGGAAAAAGGTAAAAATTAAATTAGTTACAAAAAGAGTTTTAGGCTTCAACACACCTCTGACAATTCACAAGAGCCAAGTTTATAATACAGACTGACTGTTTATGATGAGCAAGTATAAAGTCAAATAATAAAAAGAAGAAAAGTGTTAATTTCTTTAGTTTTCCCATCAGCACTGTCATCTTAAATTACAGGGCTTAGGATACAGTGCTGAGTGATCTCTTATACAGCTATGTCTGCAGGTAATTGCTTATTTTACTAACCACAAGTTCAGCACCCTGGGCAGACTTCACACTCAGGAAAGCTGCCTCTTAATAAAATAAACCTGAGGCTGCTGAAAAACTCAATGTTAACAGTGCTATTGGAATATGTTATAAATTTGAAGATGAACCACGTCTTACTCGTGTATATTGGTCAAGAGCTATACAAAACAGGGATGGTTTAAAATACAACTTGGTCCCAGCAACGGTAGAATTAATGGATCCCACATTGTACAACTAATTACTTGTTATCCAATAAATGTTGGAAACACACAGCTAACACTTTGTGAGTATACGGCATAAGGAGATGGTAATTAACCCTCCTTAATAATTTCTGACCTCACCTGCGCAGGGTTTGACTCCTGTCTCCAAAGAAGGAACAGAATGATGGGGTTGTGTGGCAAAAATAAGTGTGGCTGAGGGGGCTCATTGTTTCTAGAACGGATACAGTAAATTAGTCTCTTTAAATGTGCAAAACCATAACCTAATGTATGTATATTTGGTTTTCATATTTTGATTAGAAAAAAACTAGTAAAGCCCAACTACATCTTTTTGAAATATATGTAAAATCTATGGTCTCCATAGCAGTTCTGGCTGCAATACTCACCTACTGTCCCCCCTAGTACCAGGATTCACAAATGGCTGTACGGAGCCTTTAGGATTAGGAATGAGGTTCCGCTTCCCCAATACAACGGCTTTGAAGTGAATGATGCAATGCTTTCCATAAAAAAAACATTGGCTTTTGTTTCAGAGGGGTGGTATTTTGGGGTTTTCCTTTATTTGGGGCTTATATTGTTTATTATCTTATGCTGATATAGCCTTTATTTTAGGTTAAACTGCTTTGTTTTGCAGCAATACTTCCTATATAGTGTAATACCTGTTTTATATTTGTTCCCATTCACATACCATAAGCTTAAAAAAATGCTTCTTGCAGTTTAAATTGCTTTTACTTGGGTTAGTGTTTCATGGCTTTTTAAGGGTTATATTTCTACTTGGCTCTCCTTCTTTGTAATGTTAGGAGGGGCGATGGGGGGTTTGTTAACCCTGACTGTACTGTGCTGGCTCATTTCATTATAATTTGTAAGATAGGTTTAAAAACTGCCTGTCCTAACAAAGGGTTAAAGGATTACATCCCTGGCTTCTGCATTGCATGTTAATTAAGTTAATGAGAGAAACACAATCCACAAATGTCAGTCCTAAAGGTGCCCATACACTGCACGATTCTCGTACGAGAATTGTGGGAAATCCCGCGATCGTACGAGAATCGTGCAGTGTGAATGAAGACGTGCGACCGTTTCTACTGTACGGTCGCACGTCTTTTGTCTAAGGAGCACGCTAAAAAAAAAAAAGCAGAAAATCTTACGATTTTCGGCTGGTTAGAACGGTGCTCGGGAGACAAATGCCGAACGGGCTGGTGTGCGCATGCGCACACTGCCCGTTCAGCATTGCGGTCATCGGAAGCCCGCCCCTCAGGGGGGCGGGCATGCGATGATCGCATGTACGATCTGCCTGTCCAAGATGGGCAGATCGTACGTTTTTTTAATTACTTTACAACCATCGCAAGACTGTGGTCTTGCGATGGTTGTAAAGTGTATGGCCACCTTAAGTCTTTCTATATGGACAGATCACTGTGAAGCTGCTCAGAAAAACCTGGAATCAGCCATTTTGCCTGCTGCCACAAAACATCCAAAATGCTAAGTTATAGGCCAAGGTATCTTGGCCGTATTTGTGGGAGGAGTTGCGGCGGCTCTCCTCCCCTTAAAAGGGGTGGCGGGGAGGTCCTCTGCACGTCACGGCGAGCTCGCGTCTGACCCTCCCGCCCTTCCCCAGGCTTTATCAATTCACTAGAGCGTGCCCCCTTATTTGGCACGCTGACCACAAAAATCATGGCACACATCAGGTTGGTATCGGTAGGGGTCATGAAGACTTCGGAAGCGTAAGTAACTCTGACCACAAATATATTTTTTATAAATATTTTTTTGGTATGCTAAGTGAATGGGAACACATAACAAACATATAGTGGGGTTTTCTTAAATCTGACTGCAAAAGTGGAAATACACTTTAAGAGAAAGTGGGCTAATTTTATACTATTCTGTTGTCTCTTCTGCAGTATCTTAACTCTTGTAGTAAAACCCCTGTCTTTTATCTTTGTCACTAATAGATGTTGTTTAAAACTGTTCTGCTACTGTCTAGTTTTACACTGCTGTGTCATCTCCTAATTCTTGATGTAAAACACCTGCCTGTACTCTTTTTCTCTAGTAATTTCCTGCCACTTCTCCCTCATTAAATATGTCCCACTGCTGCTGTATCATTTGCAGTCTCTATTTTTTTTTTTTTTTTTTAAGGAGTCTGATAGAAATTGGCCAGTGGCAGGAGAGTTTGTAGTAAAAACGAGGACAGCCTCAGTGAACTACTGGCCAATTTCTATCTGCAGGCCTAGTAACCATTTCATGAAAATGTATGTGTTGCTAAAACTACCTGAAAAAAGCCTTGTTTTGAAACTGAGATGAATCGGATTGTGGTGTTGATGGTGTATGTAAGCCAAGCTAACTGTAAAAGAAAAAATCTATTCTACAGTCAAATGCTGTTGCTGTATGTGCTGCAAGGGAAAGCTGTCACTGAGTCCATGAAAATTGTACTGTTCTGTAACACCATGTATAGGTTTAAGACATCTCCAAAGTATGTAATTTAAAAAATTTGTGTATTTTCAATGTTGCCCTCCAAACCCCATGAAACGATCCTCTCCAGTGCCCATGGGAGAAATATTTTTTTACAATAGATTGCCTATTAGCCCTAAACATTTGCCTAAATTTAATAACAAGATTCAGCCCCCAAAATACTTCACTGGGAATCGCCGCTAAGTTCGTGCTTGTAGAATTTCAAACAGGATTCGCTGATGCATGCCACCTTATATGAGGTCTTTTCAAGGCCATCCCTATAATATGACAGCCTTAGGTGGTTGCCTCAGGCGGCATCTCATTGAATCACCTGGCCAGAGTGACCTGTGAAGTTCTTAGCAAACTGTGACGCTCTGGCCGGCGTCCTGCCCAGCTAACTGACGTCATCAGTTGTGAGGAGCTGAGAGGGACGCTCTGGCTGGCATCCTGCCCAGCTCCTGGCAACCAGTGATGGCAGTGAAAATTTATTAACTTACAAAAATTAATATGAATGACCCGAACTCCTTTCATACGGGCATTCCGATCAGATATACCTGTCAGTTTTTCAGGTGGATCTGATTGGAAGCCAAGTGTATGTTTATGGGGAGCGGGATCTAAACGGACATCCGATTTCCCCCAACTGTGGCCAGGTCTGGAAAACAAAGTAGAACAGAGTTCCGTTTTGGCTGACCTGATTGCAAAGGATCGGGGGAAATCTAATGTAAACAGACACATTTCCATTTACATCCAACTCGTAGACCAATATGGGTCCAGTAATTTCAGTTTATTCCTCTATTTCAAGATGGAGGGGAAAACTGGGTGAACATGGATGTCACATTAGTGACATCCATTCCGCACTCCTCCAATCAGCAGGGATCTGTGCACAGATCCCCTACTGATCCGATCTGAAGGCGCCCGAGTTAAGGGGACCTGAGGATCCATTCACACTTTCCCATGTGTTTTTTTTTTCTGCGCTGATACACACTGCATTTAGGCATCCCATTCACTCTGAATGAGTAATGATGGATATCAAAAAATGAAAAAAGGTACGCCGATTTAGCCAATGCAGCCTTCCACAGTATGGGGTTCTTTTTTAAAAGTCTGCATGGCACTGGCACCCCTAGATGGCACTTACGAGTGCCGGAATTTCCTATATTCATCAGTGCTATCTAGGGGCTGTGCCAGTGCTGTGCAAACAGCATCTGTTCCAGGTAGAGGGGAGCTCTTATAAATAAACCCCTATGCATTGTGTTGTGCTACAGCACAGGTGGTGGCTTTTTTACTGTGTGTGTGTGCTTTAAGGTGTCATTCAAAATGAATGGCAATGCATATATATACCATGCGGTACCGTGCATTGTGTTAATATGTATTAAAGCACAGGCTTTTCCTGCACGATAATGCCAATACAGTCATAAAGTTTCCCTTCGAAATGACCTAGGCTGGAAGCAACAAAATAACAAAAGTGCATTAAAAGGTATATGTACATTTCTGGTTGAGCATGTATGACTCATATTCTCCCCTTACAAAAAATGATTGCCTATCACAAAATAAATAATATAAATTATAATTTTCTTCTTGTTTTATACATAGAAATGCTTTAGTAACCTCAGTATCTCAAATGTATCATCTGTTATGCAATTTTTTTCCTCCTTCACATATTAGCATTAAGTGGGAATAGATTGATCTTAAGGGGCCTGGGCATTCAGCAATATAGGCAGGACCCACCAATCTGTCAATATGGAGAATGCACAAGTCCAGTTGTTATGAACTGCCAGTCTGGAGCAAAGGCAGAGAAAAATCTTACTGCTCGTCTTTTCCTTTTTTTAGAAAGTACTGACAATCCTTCAATGTGCGAAAGCAATAACTTAATATGTTCCCAGGCTATATAATTTCACAGTCTTACTTCATGATAATAGCAATGACTGCTAAGTACCACAGCTGGATTTTTGTTTCATATTGGCATCAGTTTTCATTCTGGTCACTGAGTTAACCACAGAGTCATTATTTGCTTCTTTGTTTTAGTTTAATCGTACTGTGTTTTGCCATTTACATTGGATTGGACATCCAAAGCTCTTTAGCTACTTAGTAGTCATCCTTCTAGCTTCAAGTGATTCCCTTTGTCTAAACAAAGACCTATTACATTTGGGGCTTGGAAAGCTTCCAAGTACAGATGTACATGAGGCTTTGGTCTTGTAAAGTGGGCGTTGCACTTGATGCACTTTATCTGGTGGAACACAGTCTACAGTCCCTGTTTGTACAAAGCCTTTAAAGGGTATCTATGGCTCAATGCACTGACACAATTTCAATATGAATATGCACCTCCGTGTGTTACCACTCTAGCTAAGCCTGCTGTCTGAACAATGTAACATTACCATTGCTTGCTGGAAGCAATGTATGATGGGATGTGAAGTCTTGAGAAATCGAGACTATCTCACATCATGCAGCAGGGAAATACACACAAAGCAGATTGGGAATCCATGAAGTTAAAGGTGATGGGCAGACAGAAGGCAGCACTCACTACATAAAAGGGTAAGCTTTGGTTGCATGATCAAAAACATTTTTTGTGTGTTTTCTTATTACAAAGCTGAAGTTATAACAGGATAGTATATGCTGGGACTTTACAACTCCGCCTTTTCCAAAAAAAAATATAAATGCACACAACTTGATAAAAAAAATGTGCATGTGATAATTTTGTGCATTGGTGCTTGCAAAGCATTGCAACCATGATCAGTGAATCATGAGTGTAATGCACAGAGTCCTGAAGACTGTTCCTTCAGCTCCAGGTCAATTTGGAGGTATGGCACTTTGGCTATGAGGCTTGAGGAAGTAATCAATAGACTACAAGTGCAATGACATCACCACACTTGGTCCCCATTGAAATCTACAAGTCTCTGCTGTGTTTGCAGACTGGACTTGTAGTCTTTCCAATCATAGATCCTGTGTATGGATCTGTGAATGGAAGACATTGCTGTACGTGCGGAGGAGCACACAGCCTTCCTGAATTCATATAAACAGAAGTCTGCAGTACCCCATGATTTAGGATAAGTGTGGGGGTGGTTTGAGGGTAGGGGGTTGGTGAATGAGACCATGTTTTATGTTACTCCCTAAATATAGAAACACAATGGTGGACTATTCTTTTAAAGCTGGAAAACAGCTATATAAACAGATGTAATACATATAAAGGAGCTGATTTACCTGCCAAAGGATTTGTACTGTCTATCCAATTCTGAGATTTAGTCAGCTCTGTCACACAACCCTTGCAGTGCAAGGGTATCCTCACTGCAAGAGTTAATAAAAGTTTTGCCTGGAGCTCTTCTTTAAAGAAGAAATTGGCAAGGCACACACATAACATACACTCCATTGGGAATTGTATATAGAAAATGAATGCTGAATATAGGTCACTTTTTAACTTTCAAATCCCTAAGGGTATATGTCTTTTTTTGTATGCAGTATATTTTAATATTGTCTTGCACTGACAGATAAAATGTTGCATTTTTTTAATCCTTTTTTGCAGGTAAAAAGGTATTGTCGCAAATAAATATTTATTATTTACCTATTTGTAATCCGTTGGGAAATAGGAAGGGTATTTTTGCGATGGGGGGGAATTCTTGCTAGAGACCAAAGTGTTTTTTCTCTTAACAATTATTATTATTATACAGGATTTATAACGCCAACAGTTTGTGCAGCGCTTTACAATATAGGGAAGACATTATAATTACAATACAATTCAAGACAAGATGGTAAGGAGGGCCTTGCCTGTGAGGGCTTACAATCTAATTTGGTTGCTATGTAGTCTCTGACTATTTAAATAAAGTTCCAGACTAAGTGCTAGCTATGTTTTGTTTGCAAAAAAAATGTTTTCAGAATGTTCTTTCAATTTTCAAACAGTTAATGGGGTCGAATTGATGATCCTTGATGGCCATAGCAAAAAAAAATTGAAGGAGCAGGATGGAAAATGTTTCTAGAAGTAACGGAATTCTAAAAGTGAATGTGGTTTTCTTTGGAGAAACTCCATTCATTCCAAATTCAAATAATACCAAACAAATCTTCAACCAGAATTCGTCAAGTCCCTGATGGCACTATCAAGTGTTCTAATGAGATTTTTCATACGAACATTAGTACAAAAATCTACCAATGTATGGGCAACTTTTGAAAATCTGCCACAGGGTCACAGACAAAAATAAAAATCTGATAGGGGTTATAGCCTTCCCCACTCTACTTAACAAGGCATTTTTATTTGTCTGTGTTGCTGTTGGAGTTTTCTTGACTCACACTATGGTAAAACCCAATCAGCAGGACAGGAAATGGGGGTAAAAAAATGGGGGTAAATCTGTTTGACATAGCCCTGCATTGCAGGTAAAACCTGACAGGGTTTTTAAACCTTCCCCACCTATCCATAACTAAAAAGATTTTGCTGGACATGTACTTTATAAGTGATTGTGCTGAGGCTTATATGTGTCTGTGAGACTCTCGCTTTTGGCACATTCATTAAAGCATATCTTGCAGGCACAAGGATTATGGCACATGTGGGATGTGTATGCAGCGTGTAGGCTCAGGTTCTATTTAGCTATGCCCCGTTAAGCCCCTCCCACTGTCAGCACAGAGTGACCACACCCACCATTCACCTTTTTATTGGAGTGCCCCAGTTCTTTCACAATCCCAGCGACACCCTTCTCTGCACATCATCATTGCCCTTTGAAGTTCTTTCCAGAATAAACTCATTAGCGGTATTTGTTTCGTAAGTATTTTTCATAGGTTGACCTTGGATTGTATATGTTGTGACCAATTTTAAACACAATTTCAGATTTATATGTGACATATTCAATTCATAGTAAACTGATTATAGCTTGCTCAAGCAGATCATTGAAGAACTGTATTTTCCCTGTAAAATCGTCCTGTTTATACATGTCTCCTTAAACAGATGACAGCATATAAAGTTTTATAATACCCATCCAACTAAAGCAAATGTTGCTTTTTGTTCTTCTCATACTCGTTACAGAGACCAGAGGGTATTTACCTGAATCATTTATGATATACACAGACTGCCAGCAATCCTACACTGTATGGGAATACAGTGGGAAGCTAGTAATTAGTTGGTGATTATACTTTTCTTATTGAGAGAAACATTAATAGAAGATGTTAGTGAAAAGATCAGAATAACTTAATAAACAATTGGATGCATAAATCATTTATCTGTACCTTGCATGCTGCTGACACAATTTTTGGGCTTCTATCTCCTAGCCCCTTTCATCTGCATTCAAATACTAAACAACTGTCCAGTCTATTTCAGCACAAATCTTGTTTCAGTCCTTCCATGGTCTTGCCTTCTTTAAGCCCTGATAGAAGGAGATGTTTTTGGCCAGAGAGATTTGTTGGCTGTATGTGTGTTCTGGTTGTCATTGGATGTTTAATTAAAGACTTTGGACTACTCTGTTTTTTTGGTGAGCAGATAAGCCAAAGCCAACAGGCTTTAATAATGATTTTGCTGATTTGGTTGAAAATGTATGTCCAACACCTCACTCCTAGTTGGTTGTATCATCTAATGATGTGATCATACTAAAGGAAATATACTTTATTTTTTAAAAACAACATATGTAAATGTGGCCAATTACAGGTTAACGTTACCATTGTACAATTTAACTTTTTTTGGGATAAAATTTTATTTTAATTTATACAAAATTTCAAATTTTTGTAGAAATAATACAAAAGACACAACTTATTGAACAAGACACAAAAGTACAATATGTCACATAGAGGTCAAAGACACACAATACCCAGCCATCGATATCAAATGGTTATTCAGTACAGCAAAGGTAATAAGAAATATTCACTAATCTTGCATATCAGGTTTCACTATGATCCAACGCACTCAACCAGTGAGACCAGATATGATCCTATTTACATATAGCATTCCAAAGACTGTAAGTGAGCTTCTTGAACGCAATGCATCTGTCTAATTCTTGTAGCCATTCCTCTGTAGAGAAAGGGGTTGTAGAAACCCATTTTATAGCCAACATCCTGCGCACAACAATGGATGTATACTTATTACTTATCTAGATAGGAGGAGTCACAGTGTCTCAGGATGCAAGTGGGACAACGTCCAAGGAGGTACCCATGACGTTATTACTGTTTGTGATAACCCCTGTCTAGTACATTTCAAGCTCAGGGCACCGCCTTAGTAGATGTATCAGATTTCTCTGGGGTTGATCACACTTGCTGCAGCAGGAGTTAAGGCAAAGGCCCAGCCTATAGAGAAATTTGGGAGTGAGGTACACCCGACACAAAATAAAAAAGCTGTGTCAGTCTGTGGGAGGAGGATATGGTACAGTTATACTTTAATTTACCTACCCACCCACCCATCAGCACCAACACAAAGTCTTATACTCTTATACTTATACTCAGTCTTATACTGAGGCTGCTCGTCATACATCCCAGCAATAGACGGCCTCTTCATTGGAAGGAGTGGAATTTAATCTGCACAAGTAGAGTTTGCACAGCAGTAGCTGTACAGCTGCCTGTGGACCAAAGAGCAAGAAAAAGTCAGTAGAATACTTTGGGTGGGCTTTTAGGGTTGTGGATTAAAGAATAACTTCACAAATGTAAATTCATCCTTTAACTTTCCATAACTTTACTAAAGAATGTTAATGTTTAAAAACCTTTAGATGCCTCATTGTACCTTCTGATGTGTATTCCAGTGCCCCAGGAAGCCGGAAAACCAGGGCATTCTGATAACCTAGAACTTACTTGAATTCTGGCCCACGCAGTTACACACCTAGCTATTGGTTATTGGACCCATCTGCGATGCCTAAAAACCAAAAGCTAGACATGTAAGGTGTTGTCCAGCTGCTGACCTTGTGAAGCAGAGTTTGCATTTGCATATCAAAGCACTTTAGGGCACTTGAAAATGCAAATACAAGATACATACGGGTACATGGAAGTGCCAGATTGTAATTGCTACTGTTGTGTAAGAATTTTCTGTTTGGAAAGGTTCCCTAAAGCTGGCCATACACTAGAAGATTTACCAACTAAAGATCTTTCTTTACCACTCGATAATGCCATCCAGCACTTGACGAATGTCAAACAAAATTTAGTTTTATTTTAACATTCAATTTTGAAATTAATGGAGTTTCCCAAATGAAAACCACATTCGCAGTTGGAATTTAATTCAAAAAATAATTTCCATCCTGCTCCTTTGAATTTTTCCGTCACTACGGTCAAAATCAATCATCGAATTGACCGCATCAACTTAAAGAAATGTGAACGAAAGATATTTGATACGAAAGTACATTCGGAAATCAACTTTATGGCCCGCTTTAAAGTCACAGATATAGTCTGCAGATACTCTGCTTGCTTTTATCGGTCGGGTTGGCCTAGTTTAGTTTGATACAATATAGATTTGTGTACATTGTATGGAATGATGAAGAAGAATATATGCAACTGACTAACCATATTTTTGACTAACCAGATACATATTATACAATGCTGTCAGAAGAAACACTTGGTTTGAATCTCCATTCAACATTCTTGACCAGTAAAAACAAAGTGACTGAGTCTTTGTAAAAAAATTTGCTAGAACAAATGATAAGAACAAACAAATTTTACAATACTAAGAAAATTAAATTACACTAATGCTGAATACCTCAGAGCAGGGTCAAAATTAAACACTTACTGCTTTAATATTTCAATATTTTTAATATTTTATGTCAGGGTTATGGAATTAAAAAGACAAATTACAATATTTTCTGACACAAAATAGTTTTTTTAACTTGTGAGAGCTGTGACTTTTACAGGATATTTGTAGTATTATGCTTCTAGCTAGGCTCTGAGTACATTGGTACAACACTACAATATAATTTAGCTGTTTGTAAGTTTGAGTACAGGTTTTGAATAATAATTTTTTATGGACTGTGCAAAAGCTCCAGCATTGTCTCTCTCTGTATTACAAAGAAACACATTAGAAGGTATTTCTGTGGCATCACCTTCACAACAAATACAAACAGCAAGGAGTTTTGTTCTGATTTAGGCTGGATTCACACTTTGCCTTGTGAAATGCATATAGTATCATATTCCTAAAGCTGACCATGCACTATACCGGTCATTTCTAACCAAGGTTCATTTCTCCAAATTTTCCTAGGGGTTCTTTGAGCTGTGGCTGATTGACCTCCCATCTGATGGTGCCTGCATAGTTCCAGGCCCAACGCTACTTGTCAAAACCAAAGCCATGACCCAAAAGATCTTTTTAGCTGTTTGTGAGGGTGGCATTCTGGCTACCACTGTAAGTGGGGCATTCTTTCTACTGACCATTAGGGATAACATTTAGATTGGTGCGAACTCAGTTTGCCTGAGTTCAACCAAGCCTGCTCAAAACTCCTTCCGACCCAATTAATTGTGGGAGGCACATTCCCAGCACCATGGCTATATATCACAAAGGGGTGGGGAATGCCCCTGCTGCAACTGCCGACACTGATTGGGGCAGGAGAGGGATTGGGTGGGCATGGGCAAACTCGTGTTGGGCAAACTCGTGTTGGGCAAACTGTGCTCACACCAAGCCCAGCCTCATCTCTACTGACCACTAATGTAAGGGGAATGTTCCCCATGCTATGAATAAGGCCCAGTCAGGAAGCCAGAAGGCGAGTCATTACATGCCGCCCAGCTTCCTGATTGGTTATGAAGCCAGGCTGCCTAGCAACAATTGAAGCCAGCTCAGAAAGCCGAGTGGTACGTCATGACCTGCCTCCCAGCTTCCTGATTGGCTAGGAACCCTGACTTCACTTGTTGCTAGGCAGGGCGGCTTCCAGACCAATCAGGTGAGTCATGGCATGCTTGGTTAGGAAGCCAGGCTGCCTAGCAACAATTGAAGCCGGCTTCCTAGACAATCAAGAAGCTGGGAGGCGGGTCATAACCCACTGCCCGACTTCCTGATTGGAAAGGAACCCGGCTCCATGCTCCCTCGGCACTGCCGGTCAGAGGGAGACCTCCATCTGACCAGAAGTTCTGTATCGGAGGTAAGTGTCAGAGCATTTGAGTACTCACCCAAATACTCGGTATCAGCAACGATACCAGTATCGGTGCATCCCTACTTTAAAGGTCAAACTCTCCATTTTTCCTACAAGTTTTATATACAGTGGTCTTTAGAGCTAATTCACATTATATTTAGTGACCTGCATTTTTCTGCACCGGATCAATGCAGGTCCATGCAAAGGCACATAGAAAATTGTTTTCTATGTGCCTCATTCACACCACAGCACTGTGGAGCTTGGTGCTGCAGAGAGTTGTGGTAAAATGCAGCATGTATGCATTTTTACGCATCCAAGTGAACACATGTAAATGCCACACGCAGCAAATAAAGGAAAGGAAAATATTATATTTATTTTGACCCTTCCTAGAAATAGGACTGAAAAATGTTCAATAACAAATGACAATAAAATGCATACCAATGTGCAAGAAATGCATGTAATGCGTGTAAACAAGCAGGCATTTTCAATGCATAGCAGTGAGTTTTTATTTGTGGTATGGCGTGAAAGTGCTCTCTATCTTCTGGTGCCTGCAGTAATTTCAGAAGAATAAATGAAACACAGGTCTAAAAGCTTTTTACCTAAGTCTGTTTTTTCTTTTCGAGTACACTATTCAAATTCATTTTCCATACATTACTGGATCTGTAACAGCAAATGAAGCCAGTTTTAGGCTCCATTCACCCAAAACCGCACGTCCCGCAAAATAGTCTGACGGCAATTTCAGGAGTGGATTTCACACGTTCGGGTCTATAGTAATAGCAGCAAACAAGCGGAATCCATGCAATTGTAAAAATTTTAGCGTTTTAGTGCAGTGCGTTCTTTCTTACGGAAAAAACGCGCGGGAAACGCAAAGGCTATATATGAATGGAGGCTCAAAAGATGTCACACATCATTGGGTTCAGAGCCACAAACAAGTCAGTACACACAATCTAATTCCAGCCAGCACCTAACCCTCCATTATCAAGAGTTAGAAACATACAGGTTTATTAGATACTGGTCAAATAATGTGCGGCAGTTAAATATACTTCATGTTAGAAAAATTTCAAGGTATAATGTCCTTCTATATGTCTAAAACTTGCATTACCCCCTTCCTTCACAGTTCCCACCACGTGAAACCAAAGACAAGCCATGTCTCTGCTTAATGTGACCTGGGGGGATTCCTGTGACATCATCCTTCCTCTATGTATCAGGTACCCAGCTGAGGGGATGGTGACCCTACTTGTCCCTTACGGCTATAAGTGCCGAGAAACAAGGCAGAGATCATTTCAGACACTGAAAAGAGTCTCACAAGAGTCCTGACAGACAGAAGTGTTTCTGTCACCCAGAGTGGAAGTCTGATCACTCTGTATGATTAGTGAGCAAGCTTACTTGGTACAAAGGCATCAGTAATCCTTTTTCTGCTTGGACAGAGTTTGTAAATACACATTAGATGAACATTTCAGCGGAATTAAAGTGACATTAAAGGCAAAACAAAATTTCCTGCCCCCAATGTTAATGTTAGCACTTACCCTAAATTATGTCTCTTTTTCCGATCTTCCTCTTCTTTCCTGATGTTTTCAGCCTTCTCTCCAGCGGTGCGGCGGCTCTCCGATCCAGCGTGTCTGCATGCGGGTGCACGCATCCATAGACTTACCTTGCATCCCTCTTTGCGTCCCTGCCAAAAATGAGAACTGCGCATGCGCACGCCCCAAGATCCTTTGCGGCCGCTCTAAAAATGTCTCATTTTCACACGGGACCGCGCACGGAACACAGGGTAAGTCTAAACTGCTGTTTGAGCGTGTTTTTTTTTTGGTTTTTAACTTTTTGCATATATCTACTGCTTGCTAGCAGTAGATACTGTATATGCAAAAAAACGGAGGGTTTAAATATCCTTTAAGCTACAATTCAACATTTACCAATGCAAGAATTGAGAAAATCAAACCATCATGTTTGAAAATTGGCCATGATCAATCCGCAATTAGAAGTGTTGATTGCCATAGAGATAAAAGTGCTGATTACCATAGAGATAAAAGTGCTGATTACCATAGAGAGAAAAGTGCTTATTGCCATAGAGATAAAAGTGATGATAACCATAGAGATAAAAGTGCTGGTAGTCATAGAGATAGAGACAAAAGTGCTGGTTACCATAGAGATAAAAGTGCTGATTGCCATAGAGATAAAAGTGCTGATTGCCATAGAGATAAAAGTGCTGACTGCCATAGAGATAAAAGTGATGATAACCATAGAGATAAAAGTGCTGGTAGTCATAGAGATAGAGATAAAAGTGCTGACTACCATCAATCTCGTGGAGATTCAATAAAGTGACAGATAATGAGATTCTTGGAGACTCCTACACTTCACTTCACATATTCTGATTGGTAGAGTAGCAGCTTAAAGTGGATCTTTAACTAACTATACAGCAACAGTACCATTTTCCAGAAATTTTTCAGAGCCATTAGGCTCCAGTGACTTGCCTAGGAACAAATGATGTCATCCGTCTGCTGCAGACAGGAGGAAGAATTTCCTCAGTCTCTTCTCTAGCAAGTCACAAGTGTAAGCTGGCGATACACGGCTTGAATTCTGGCCAAGTCCTGCTGACCCATCCTAAATGCGAGCCGTGTGTGGCACTGTCAGCACCCCTCCTTTCGACAAAATCCAATACATTTTTCATATGGCTTTTGTTGATGAAGCCAGTCTGAAAATTCTCGGTTCAACCGGAAACTTTGGTGTGAAAATCGGAGACCTCGCCAGAGTTGCTGTGTAATCAAGGCACGTGGAACTGTAACAACTGACTGTTCCCAAAGCAATCAGCCATCTCTATTTACACTTTTTATTGGTGATATCCACTACTGTTTAATTCCTTTTAGCCCACATCCTATCCAAGTGTGCTGTACAAAGTAAAGCTGACCATGCACTGAGCAAATGTTTTTGAAGAACCGGCTGAAATTCGCTCAGTGGATGGCCCTGTTGGGAGCCTTCCACCCTACATCCATCAATCAGTAAATCGAAAGAGCTGGCATAAAATTCAACCTGCCATTGTCAGAATACAATAGTCCCAGACAACACTTATTCATTCTGTGATGAGCGATGAGTATGTAGTTAGCTTTAGAGGCAACACACAGCCATGTACCTCATAGGCACTGGGAAGTACATGATTGTCATCACTGAGCCAGAATATTAGTCCAGGAAGTAGATGGTGATTGGATCGCTCACAAATATAGATCATTTTCATATCACATATGAAAGTTTTCAAAAACTGTAATAAAGATGTGCATTAGGTGGAATATGTATTTATATTACAGAAAATGACTTCCAGCTCACACATTATTCTTATTTTGGTGAGATGTATTGTCATAAACAATCATTTATACAAAAATATGCAGCGTTGCCCTGAGTCTGTGTCCTGTTGCCTATCTTAAAAGTCAGTTATGTGCAACTGTGGTCTGTAAATGAAATCAAGTTGAGCATTTGGCCTCAGACAACCCGCAGCAACCAATCAAATTCCGACTTCCACTGTCATTTTATAGTGCAGGTTTGATTCCGTTTTGTAAGCTCCCCGCTGGGACAGTGCCTTCATTCAATACATAATCCTTGTACTGTGTCTGCTGCATTGGCAAACTCATCCTATTGTGCCTGCTAAAACATGACCTGAATTGTCCTTCACTTGTCAATGGCTCTATCATAAAACACAGCCTCATTTGTTTTTTAATGTCCCATTATGTACGTCCTTCTCATGCAAATGGTTACAAAACATGGCAGAATTACTTGAACCAGATTAGAACCACTAATTTGTTGACGTAATGAAATAGGCCACACTGTATGTGACATTATTGTATGCCTTGGGGGGCAATAAAACTGTATATTCAAATGTATCTTTATATTGTTATTGTTAAAGTAAACCTTTCAGTGCATTAACATAAAAAATGGCATTATAAATAAATAAAGACACGCTTAGATGCCCACAGTTTCTGTGTATTGTTACTATAAACTGATTATTTGAGGTTTGCTGTGCTTGGATGAAATATGATTGGATGACAAATTGCCCGTGCGTTTTCTAATTTTGATTTGTTAGTGGAAAAATGTGCAAACGGTTTTGTAGGCAGATGTGTATTATAATGCCGTGCCTTAGGGTCTTGTGGCATGCCCAACAGGCCCAATAGATCAGTTACCTTCTCCTGGGGTGATGGACCTGCGAGATGCCACTTCATCGCTTCCTCCATTGCTAGAAAACAAAGTTCTGCAGCGTTGTGAGCCAGTAAGGGAGCAATGTCCATTAGTGATATTAAAGTGACATCATCTCAATAAACACATGGCTATTCAAGTATATTAACAAACTTTACACAAATGCAGCCAGATTTCAGCTGTAATTGAGTGCTTTATAGATTGTGGAGTAAAAATTGTTGGCCTCTGAGTACAGGTGCGTAACTAGAAATCACAGGGCCCCATAGCAAAATTTTGTATGGGGCCCTGTGATTTCTAGTTACGCCCCTTGCAGAGCCCATCTGAGATCCCAAACAGCCCACCTGAGAGTGACCCTGCAGAGCCCACCCTATGCTCTATGGTCGGCTCTGCAGGGTCTCAAGTGGGCTGGTCACACCCCTGTACACATCTTACCTGTCAGCCCTGAGCCACTGTCAGCCTCCTCCACTGCGGGCCCCGCCTCCTCCATGATCGCTGGCGGGCCCTATCTCTTCCTCTGTTGCCAAGCTTGCCTCCTCCTCCGCTGCTGATGCCGTGCCAAGCCTCCTCCTCTGTAGCTGCTAGCTGTCACTGACTCAGCAGCGGCTCTGAGGAGGAAAGCACCGCTGCACAGATCATAGACAGGTTGTCAGTGATCTGAACAGCGGCATGTTCTTTCTCACAGTGACAGCCAGCAGCCTGCGATGCAACAGCGACCCAGGCGTCCCACTCGGCATCAGGGGGACCCCTTTGTTCCTCGTCCTGGCTGGGCCCCCTTGTGCCTGGGCCCATAGCGCCCGCCTGGGTTGCTATGGTGATAGTTCTGCCACTGTCTCAGTACATATATAGTTACAAACTATGTATATATACTAACAAACTATACATATCTCCTCTGGTCATGCATACAGAAGCAGCTTCTAAGACAGTCCTATAGAAGTCTATGGGGCTCCACTGCTCAGGTAAAAGAGAGGTAAGTATATTTCATCTGAAATCGAAAAGATTCCTGAAGGCTGTGGTCATCTGATTCAGGTAAGTATATATCTAGGGCAAGGGAGGGGTGTCAGTTTAGGTCAGAAATTTCCTATACTCCTCAGTGTCATCTAGGGGCACTAATGCCACTTTTATATATGGACTCTTCAGAGTTTCTGTGCCGGACAATATGCACAGATGAAGATCATGGGGAGCTGAATTGTAGGTATATTACATTACAAAAATGGAACGGGACTAAAAGGAAAAATCCAAAAACTCTTAGTTTTCACCAGAACAGCAATAGAGGGGACATCTTCCAATAGGGAACGCTTGTTCTGACGACAACTAAGAGGAGATTTTCATCACTTTAAAAAATTTTTTTTAAAAGCGCTATAGAACCACCATGTACAATCAGCAAATGTCAGTGGCAACTTTTCTGAATTTCTTGTACCCTATGTGCTTCAAAATTGCAAAAATTCTTAATATTTTTCATAGGCTGGTATGTACATGCCATAATTTCAGCTGGGCCTACACCATACCCCACTGTGGGCTGAACCAAATTTTCCACCCAGTTCCTTCGATTTTCTTATCGAAGGATGTTGGACGGAAGGCTGCCCACAGGGCCTCTCATTGAGCGGATTTAGTCTGGTTCCTCAAGAACTGGTCGAATTTTGCTCAGTGTACAGCCAACTTTAGTTTCTACAGAACATGTGGATGGGATGTGGGCTATGAGAAAAAAAAAACAGTAGTGGACATGACCAATATAGGGTTAAAAAGAGAGATGATTGATTACTCTGGGAACAGTCAATTGTTCCCACAGAGATGCCTGAAGGTTTTACAATTCCATGTGCCCTGATTACACAGCAATTCCAAAGAGGTCTCAGAGTTTAACACCAAAGAGCAATAAGACTTGTGGCATTCTGTCTGTTTATATAACGAAATACATTAACAACATATCTACAGTGCTCAGCCAAGCTGCCCATACGCCCAGAGTGTTTTCTAATTCAGTCCACAAGGCTGAATATGAATTCACGTTGTTTCTGATGGGATATTTAGCTTTATCTTATCTGAAGTGCCAAGGTTGCCCATACTGCATTAGGGGTTCTAACCCTGTTGTGCACCACTAGAGGGAGTTCTAGTGTCTGAGGTATGATGTTGAGTTGTTCTCTCTTACCCGCTCTATCCAAAACCATAAATATACTTAAAATTGCACTACATTTTTCTTTTAATGATGCAGCATTACTGCATTCATATATGACTCCTGTTCACAAACATAATGATGTAAGCATGAATCTTCTACATTTTCAGTACTTCAATGAATGGAACTATGAAAAAATAGGAAATATGATAAAACTGGTATCAAAATATACAACAATAACACTATGATGTAAAACCTTCCATAATGGACTGAAGCATTTGGAATTGTCAGGTGTAAACTGTCTTCTTTCATGTTGATGAGTGAATATTACTTTCCGCACCATGGATAGACACAATGTCAAAAATGTTTAAATGTATGGTAGGCCGACCATACAGGAAAGATCTCAGCAGGAGCTGTTAGGAGGGTGGAATCAGGGTTGTGCACCTGGGAGTTCTGGATGTGCCTGCCCATGTTGGTATGCTCCTGTTGCATTTTCCAAAATATAGAATACATATCCATTATCCCTCTCACGATGGCCACAGCAGGTATGCAGATCCAAGAACCTCAGTACAGAGATCCCACCAAAAGTTCATTTATCTACCAAAATCGAATGCAGCATTATCAGTAGTGATAATATCACTTAAAAGATGACTTTAGCATTCGACTATTACAGCTTGATGTACCAGGAACTTGATGCACAAATGAAAATGGGGCCTTCAATAATTGAAGGAACGGGGAGCAGAACATTTGCAAATGTACAAAATCATATCTGGCTTGAGCTTCATGCACATGGGAAGTAAGGCTGGGCACACACCTTACAACCATCGCAAGACTTTTGTCTTGCGATGGTTGTAAGGTACTTAAAACAACGTACGATCTGCCTATCTTGCATAGGCAGATCGTACTTGCGATGATCGCAAGCCACGCCCCCTGAGGGGCAGGCTTCCGATGACCGCAATGCCGAACGGGCAGTGTGCGCTTCCGCACACCGGCCCGTATGGCTGTTATCGTACGGACATGCCACAAACCCGCCGAACGTCGTACGATGCTCGGCGGGTTTTCGAACATGTCCCTAAGTTTAAAGTCGTGCGACCCGTACGATTATCGCAAGGTGTGTGGGGACCTTAAGTAGGTGTACAGGGCTAGCCGCCGGTTTGCTTTACTACTTGCTGAAATCTGTGCATGTGTACAGGCATACAACCCTGGAAGCAGCTAATCTGTGTTCAGGGGTATATTACTTTATGCCCTCACCCATTCACTACTATAGGCAGCTTTATGCCACATGTGCATATGCCCTTAAAAGGCAATGGGGTGTCTTTTCTGACAGGTCCTCTTTATGGAGACCTTAGGGGTCTCTAGGACCCCTAATGTCACCTGTGGACCCCAAAAGAAGCTGATGAAGCAGAGATCTGGGAGGGAGGGGGGCAGAAAACCGGCGGCGGCGGGGGGCAAAAAAACGAGCACATATAGACGATCAGTGGGCTATGGAGCCGCCGATCGTCTATATGTGAAACACCCGGTAACGGGTGTTTGCATTGGTCGGGTCTTTTCTGCCCGTGCGTGCCCACTAGGGGGCGCGCATGAGCAGAAACAAAATGCCGCCTGGAGACGGCAACCCGCCAATGCTGCAGTGCCGTCCGTCCGTTTTTTATACAACGGGCGGACGGCAAGTGGTTAAAGTCGTATTCATCTCTCAAATGTTTTTTTACAATAACGAATCCAGATCAAACAAATATACATTGCCTTGCAAAGTATTTCTTCACATTTTTGCCCAAGTACTTACAGTCATCATGTTTACCAACAGCTGGCTCCAACTCTCTCAGCTCTGCTTCCCTGAATATCCTGTCCAGTACAAGATCACAAGGGACTGCAAAGTCTCCGGTCCATCTACTATCTTGTAGAAGGGAGGAAGGAGGAGAGGAGAGCGGGAAGCAGCAGAGGGTGTTGCCTTGCTGTGCCTGCGGAAACACACACAGCTTACTTGCACACTCAGCTGATTCTGCAGGAAACTAACACTTTTAAATGTCAAGGACTAGAAATCACAGGGCCCCAAAGCAAAATGTTGTATGTTCTCATCCCAAAAAATGCCACTGAACAACACATTGCTATAGTCATGTGGCACAGTGCCCGAGCTACACAATATATATTTTTATATATAATATAATTACATGTAGTAAGAGAACAATCATTATCCTTGCATGGATCGATCATGCATCCAGAGATAATGACTGATTCCTAACCACATGTAATCATATCACATACCATTACATGCGGTGTGCAGGCATTTACATGCAGTGGCTGTCACCTGATCATCAACTTGAGCGGGTTACAGCTGCTGCATGTAAACGGCACATTAGGGATTCCTGCTGCAGGAAAACGCAAGTTCCAGACGCAGGAATCCCTAATCACATCAAAGTGGGCCGGTACTTGGAGACCCCTGCACTAGAGGCAGAGGCCGAGACTAGACTCAGCCTTCCTTCCTGCTGCTGACCGCCCCCCCCAAGCAGTTCCGCCACTGGTCAAGGAGCAGCATCCACCTTAAGTGATTTCATCAGCATTTGAAAAGCTTAAAAACCTTTTGAATGTATTATCACCTTAAACTCAAATTTAGAGACCATTTGGTCTAATGCATTTAATATTTACTTCTTGTAACACAATAACATCAAAGTCTATTGGAGAGCATATCCTCCCAGATAGCAAGCAATTGAGCTGCAAGTTTGAAAATGACTTGCTAAACTATTGCAGGCTTGCCAAGCTACACAATTTTGTTGCACAATTACAGCAAGTCTGCATGGGAAGTCTCCAGATCAACGTGCTTTGCAGAAGTGCTGCACACTTGCAGAGCTCTTGCTAAGACCTGCAGGACTCTTGCTGTAGACTTGCCAAGCAAATTTGCTACAAATTCAAAAAGTGTCAACTAGAACTTGTGCTGCAAGTGTTCTGCAAGTCTACAACTTGCCAGGAGAGTGTGCAGCAAGTTAACAAGAATTACAATTTAACCCTGCCACAAGTTTGTGGCAAGTTATCCTTGCTATCTGGGCTGTTGTTTATTAGTTCTACATTTTTCAGTGAGGAATTCTCCGAAGTACTTAGGTAATGATACACATTCAGTGAGTAGATGTGAGCAGCAAGCTGCAACATAAACAGTGTAGGAAGGTATTCATGTCCTGGAGGGCCACAATCTCTGCAAATATTCATGACCCCCTCCAGGTATGACACGTGAAATGGAAGACTGTTTGTAAAGTGGATGCTGGAGGTGCTTCTGTCATAATACATGACTATACAAAATATAAAAAAGTTTGGTGAAATGAAGGATATGTATGATTCTGGGAGCAGTCGCTCAATATTGCAGCTTATCATTCACCAGGGAGGGATCCTATGGAGTGCTGGAGGCTGATGAACGCCTGAAAGACCCCAGCTAGTTGATGCAGCCCCCAGCATTGAAAGCTACAATGGCCGGATTGCTCTTGTGTCTCCTTGCAATGCAGTTTATGACAGATACCACCCGGGGGAGGGGGGG
>NW_017306650.1:438192-476455 GCF_000935625.1 Nanorana parkeri | reverse complement strand
CGGTTTATACACAATCCCCCCGGGGGGGGGGGGGGGGGGGATCAGATCGTGGTGCTGCTAAGTAGAAGTGTTGATTTGACATTCATTTGTATACCCATCAGTATAACACAGACTGCCAACTCACATACTATTTTATTGCACATTTCTAAATGAGACACAGAGTCATGGCCACACATATTGGCACCCCTGCATTTCTGTCAGATAATGCACCACTTCCCACAGAAAATTGTTGCAATTACAAATGTTTAGGCATTCTCATGTTTATTTCTTTTGTTTGTATTGGTATGACACAAAAAAGTGGAGAAACAAAAAGCCAAGTCTGATACAATCCACAAAAAACTCCAAAAATGGACAAAATGATTGGCACCCTCAGTTAATATTTGGTAGCACAGCTTGGAAAAAATAACTGAAATCAATTGTTTCCTGTAACCACCAATGAGTTTCATACACCTCTAAGTTTTTTCTTATGTTTCTGCATGTATGTGACCATGTTTCATGTAACACCTAATATGAGTTTGACATGAAACATGGACCAGAATGTAAACTTAGCCTTTAATGAAGAACTCCAGGATTTTCAAAAGTAAACCCTTCTAGTGGGGCTTCCCCCCGCACTGCAAGGGTTCAGTGCTCATTTTGGTACACGTTGATACACTCATCTGATCCTGGATCCTGCGGCAGTGACTGCTCACTAGTGATGGGTTCGGACGTGTTCGCAGCTCCTAGTGCTGAGCCCGCCATGAAGTTGACAGCGCCGCAGCGCCAATCACAGGCACGGAGACATTTCCCAATCTCTGCAGCTGCGGACAGGGATAATGTCTCAGTACCTGTAATTGGGCGCTGTCAGCTTCCTGGCAGGCTCGGGACGTGGAGCTGCGAACACGCCGAGCCCATCACTACTACTCACCTCTCTCTCCTGGGATCCGGCTCTGATATGTCCCTTGACGTCCTCATGTCTATGGACCTTCATTAGACATGATGATGTTAGTGGGGCCTAGAACGCTGGAGCCTGTGGAAGAGGAGACTGTAGGCCAGGAAAGACTGAAGATAAGGTGAGTATTTTGTCTATATTTGCAACCCTATACCAAAATGCCACTTCACGCCAGGATTTTCCAAAGTTAACCCTTGCAGTGGGGCTACTCCTGAACTGGAAAGGTTAACTTTTAAAAATCCCGGAGTTCCTCTTTAAGTTGGCCATACACTGCTACAAAACGTCCGGTCAGAACATTTGATAATGCCATCAGTGACTTGACCAGGGGTGTCCCGAGGCTGGGTGACACCCGGAGTGGTTACCGGGTATCACCCCGCCCACTCGCCGAGACGACATCGCGCACGCGTGGCGATCTTCTGATACCTGCCAGCGGCCATCTTGGTGATGGACGCCGGCAGAGAGAGGAGCGGACAGTCACCCGGCGGGATAAGGTGTGCCGCCCGGTCCCCTCCTCTCTCTCCTGATACTGTCGGGCGTTCGGTCCATGACCGAGCGCCCGACTTTTCAGAGGGGGGTGACACCAAAATGACTGTCAGGCATTTTGGTGTCACCCCTCCAATGGTGTCACTTGGGTGCGGGCCGCACCCCCCTTGTGACGCCACTGGACTTGACTAATGTTGTTCCAAATGTTGCTTGATTTTTAACATTTGATTTTGGAATGAAGTTTCTCCAATTATAACCAAATTCACTGTTAGAATTTTGTTTGTTCATCAATGATTTTCCATCCCGTGCCTGCCATTGTCAGCGCCATGTTCAAACACAATTGTAGAATTGATCCATAAAGGGAATGCTGTGGTCATACCGGTGTATACTATGTGAAATCGTACCGGTGTATGTGCAGGTTTAGGACAGAGGTGGAGATGCTGCCGGTCAGCGGACTGAGCGGAGTGGTCATGTAAATGAAGTCCGGGCGGGCGGGTGAGCGCACAGCGGGCTGTACAGGGGTGTGGCCGCACAGTGAGCGGAGACCAGTCAGAGCTCAGTCTGTGTGTGTGCGAGGCTGAGCTCCTTCTCCCGGCTCACACACACTGTGCTGGATCCGGGCTACCACTGTACGAGGAGTCACCCTAAGATACCCGGGACCGGGTGCTGGAGACAGATCGGGGGGCTGCTGTGTGCGACATGATCGCTGGATCCCTCTACTAATCCCAGACACACCGGTAAGAGCGACTTCTCTATACGACGCGATCTCCGCTGTCTGTGCACTGCCAGCGATCGTCTCCGCAGGCACAATCCTGGGGATGGAACTGGCTGCAGTTTGGGCTGGATGAGCAGTTTAAAGTCACTGACCTGCTTATCCAGATGTCAATGACCTGCTTATCCAGATGTCAATGACCTGCTTATAAGATGTAATTGAACTGCTTATCAAGTGTCACTGACCTGCTTATCAAGTGTCACTGACCTTATCATTTGTTACTGACTTGCTCATAAGATGTTACTTAATTTCTTATCATTTGTCACTGATGTGTTTATCAGGTGTTACTGACCTTTTCATGGTTGTCACCTTCCAGTCAGATGTCACTGACCTACATGTCAGATGTCACTGCCCTGCTTCTAAGATATCATTGACCTGCTTATCAGATGTCACTGATCTTCTTATAAGATGCCTGTGACCTACTGATCAGATGTCACTTACTTTCCTATTGGATGTTAATGATCTGCTTATTAGATGTGACTGACCTACATATCAGATGTCACTGGCCTGCTTATTGATGTCACTGATCTTCTTATAAGGTGCCAGTTATCTACTGATCAGATGTCACTTACCTTCCTATCAGATGTCACTCATTTTCTTATCAGTTGTCACTGACCTTTTTATCAGATGTCTCTGACCTGCATATTATATGTTATTGACCTGCTTATCATATGTAATTGGCCTGCTTATCAGATGTGACTGAGCTGATCTTTTGAGGCAAATTGCTCTCACAGGTGAGGTTGGGGAGTTCCTGTGTGCACGGAAAGCTTTTTCACAACCTCCAGGTAAAATCACATTCTGTGAGCTGCTGTTTAGACGTGAGGAACTTGCGGAGTGTTTCTAGAAGCAGATCAATGATCTATATTGAGATTTCTGACCAAGGCTCAGGGAAAGTACAGGAGCTCGTTTGGGAATGATCTGGTGATTTTGGCCGTGAAAGACTTTAATGGGAGCACCTGAAAACCGCCTTTGCCGCAAAAAGAGCACCCTGAGATGCTGACGCTCGGGTGAGTCCGGCCCGAGACATGTTGCCCCTAGCAACCTCTTCAGTTTGTTCTCCTTCCCTAATCTGAAACAAGCCACCCGGTTGCTATGGGTGACTGCTCCAGTTTTCATCAGTCAGCTGATTTTGGAAGAGGACACGTGGACTGGATAACAGTGATTGACAGCACCAAAAATTGATGCATTTCATTGCAGTTCATCATAAGACAGTTAGGGGTATGTTTATAAAGCAGCAGCATTCACTGCCGGTGAATCTCCCTGGTGGATGCATTTTAAATGACAGTGATTGATTCACTACAGGTGAAAGTCACATTACCTGCTTTATAAATATGCCCCCCAGAATTGGCACTGGGATTCCTGGAAGGTCATGCATCGTTCTGGGTGTATTTTTCGGTGATTACTTATCGGTCAGGGATATATTAACTATCTGCGTTCCTTCACCAGGAACGCAGATAGTTAATATATCCCTGACCGATAAGTAATCACCGAAAAATACACCCAGAACGATGCATGACCTTCCAGGAATTTTTGGTGCTGTCAATCACTGTTATCCAGTCCACGTGTCCTCTTCCAAAATCAGCTGACTGATGAAAACTGGAGCAGTCACCCATAGCAACCAGCCAATCCCTCGCCATTACCAAGCCAATGTGATCTCAGGAGCTCCCTCTGACCTGTCCTCGGTATATCACCTAGGAGAAGGCGATCGGTCACAGTTCAGCCATAAAGATTGGAATTTGCTCACACTTCATCTGCTTCGTGCGGATTCATTCCTTTCAGTTTACAGTTCTCAGAAATCTTCCCGATAAGTAACCAGGTCATGTTACTGGGTCATTGAAGAAGAGACGAAAGCTTAGATTGTCAGCTCCTTGGGGTATAATCCCCTCTTTAACGCTATTGTCTCCTGCTGTGTTATGGGTGTTGGTTGTACAGCACACCATTATCTATACACTGAGATCGGTGTTCTCTGCCAGTATAGCCAGTGACAGAGTTCAGATATCTGCCGTGCTAGAAGTACATCCATACATCTAGCAGACTGGGTGCCCTATACATAGATTGCAGGGATTGGTGCCTTTCTGGTAGTCCCACACTTTGTTGTTTTCAGTGCAGATATCTCAACAAAACCTAATTCTGCTCCGGCCATACACTATACTATCAGATTGTACAATCTATTTAAAGATTTACCAAAACTATGTAATGTAAGGACAAACCTAAACAATCCATTCACTTTGCGTCCAATCAGGCAGGTCCTTCTGCTACCTAGTTATTGGTAGATCTAAAGAAGATTGTAGAATCAGATTGTATAGTGTATGGTTACTTTAAGGGTCACTAGACATGTTACATGGATTGTACAATCAACTTTAGATTCAGCGGCGTCACTGGGCCAGGTGTTAACCGTTGTGGCCGCCAGGGACCACCTGGTGCGATTGTCATTACGTATACAGATGACATCATTATGCATGCCCGCAATTACGTCAAGTGCACTTCACTGCCAACAGCCATCTTGGTGATGGACGCAGGCAAAGAGAGGAAGGGACGTTCATCTGACGGGATACAGTATGCCGCCGGGTCCCCTCCTCTATCGTGCAAATGTCCATCTCTTGGTCCATGACTAAGTGCCTGACTTTTCAGAGGGGGTGCCGTGTCCCCTCCTCTCTCCTGCAACTGTCGGGCTCTCGGTCCACGACCGAGTGCCCGACTTTTCAGAGTGGGTGACCCCAAAATGACTGCCAGTCATTTTGGTGTCACCCCTCCAAAGGAGTCACCTGGGTGTGGGCTGCACCCCCCTAGTGATGCCGCTGGTGAGCTTTTATATACAGAAGTTCATATAGTCTGCATAATATGTATGCATATATCAGCCCTCGTTCACACCTGAGCGTTTTGTAGCGCGTTCTACGCTCGACGAACGCTCTACAAAACGCTCAAAAATATAAATGCCATTGTATTCAATGGTCTCGTTCCCACCTTGGCGTATTTCCACCCGTCCCTAACGCGCTACAAAACGGCGAATCGCCGTAAAAAAAAACGCGCGCGACAGACGCGCATATGCAATACGCCTAGGTGTGAACGAGACCTAAGTGCTAATGCAGACAAGCACAAAGCTGAATCTTGATATTCAGTACACTGCTGTCTTCTAGTACGTGTTGGTACACGCAGGATGGCCCCCATTCACCTCTATGGTAACCTGCATTGCATATGCATATGACGGCGCTCCTTCACCTAGAGGTAGATGTACATGGGAGCATTGAACTCTGTGTCTTTGTGTACATGTGCACGAGCCTTCGATAAAATATGTATTGTATTTCTAACTGTTTCCTTTCATGTAGGAAAAGTACTGGTATAAAGGAGAGGTGAACAGCCAACCAATCATATCACTGCTTTCATGTTTGTAACCAGTGCTAGAAAAGCGAGAGCTTTAATTGAGTTCCTATAGATCAGGGGTAGTCAAACCTCGGCACTCCAGCTGTGGTGGAACTACAAGTCCCATAAGGATTGCAAGACTCTGACAGTCTCAGGCATGACCTCCAGAGACAATGATAATGTTACAATGTTCAGACATTGAGTTGTAGTTCGGAAAGCAGGCTCTGTGATAGTGATGACACGATAGTGTATTTGCACAGGGCTGAGTGAAGTTGTGTCAGTACATTGAGGAAGTCCATCCTATGGGCATCTTCCATCGGTACGGTTACATACGTCTAGATGGATATTGTTATTAGTAGTGGGATAGAACTTATGGAAATTCGGTATAGCAATACAGATTTATTTTTACCATAGATACCCTTTCAGTACAGCTGTCAGTGAGACACTCTGGGCTTTAATTGGTTAAATAGCCCAAAGATTAAAGTGCAAAGTGTAGTACCTATAGCAACCAATACAAATCCATCTGACTTTAGGAGAGTGATTTGTGATTGGTTGCTGTGGATGCTGCACTTTGCTCTTTGTGTTGCGTATTCAGCACAGTTGTGACGGTTTTTAGTAGTCTCTCTTTTTTTTTTTTCTATAGTTTTGGATGAATTAAAAACTTATATTGGGGACCTTTCACTCCTCGGCGTTTTGTAGCTCCAATCTTGGAGCTACAAAACACTCAGCACAAGGCATTCCATTGTTTTCTATGGCCCCTATTCACACCTGAGCGTTATGTCGCATGCAGAAAGACGCCTGTCGCTGGAAAAACAACATGAGCTACTTTTCTGTAGATTTCTGTGCGTTTGGCCCCATAGACTTCAATGGAAATGCGCGGCACAAGTGGTTTTGCACATTTTTGCGCACGTTTGTTGGTTTACATTAATGTCTCGCAATCTGCCAGCTGAAAAGAGCAACTTAATGTACACGCATCAGACGCACAAAAAAACATGCGATAATATGTGTGAAAATCCTGTCTCCTAGGTGTGAATGGGGCCTTATGGTGTGTGTGTGTGAACATTTATTCAGATGCAGTCTTTTTCTACATGGTCAGAAAGGTAAACTTAGTCTTTAAAATGAGTTGGGGCCCATTACGTCCCCGATCACAACTTTGCGGTGCGTGAATGCACGCCAAAGTGTGCACTTTCAAGCCACACATGCATTGTGGTTCCATTATTTGTTAATGGCACCCCAAACACGACCGGTAAACTGCGCAATTTTCCCTGCTCATGAACAAAAATGCAGGATGATCACAGCTGAAAATGCTGCATGAGCTACTTTGCCGCATTTGTTGCGCATGCGGCACCCATTGAAATCAATGGGTGCTGTGCAGCAGCTGTGGCAAAAACCGTGCATAAACGCGCGTTCCCACATGTGAACGGGATCCTACAATGTTGAGTTTTAATGCACCCGTAACAAAATGTTCTGCATAATAATAAGTGCCCGTTCTCATCTCTGCGCTGCACTGCCTTTGTTTTCCTGCATTTTATTGCGCTCAAAGGCCCATAGAAGCCAATTGCGTCAAAATGCATTTGGCATGGCAACAGGTATTACCAGGCCTTGGTAAGAGGATGTTAACTCTGTCCATGCCAAATCTAACGTCAAAACTCAGTGAAAACACACATCAATAATGCACAAAAGAAAGTCATGTTGATGCATGACATTGCACCTGCCTGACGCTATAAAAAAAGCGCACCGCTATGCATACGCATAGATCTAAATAGGCTCTAAAGGTATAAGAGAAGCTAAGTCTGTGCAGCAGGAACTTGTGTGGCGTGTTCATAGATGCGGAGATATCTCTCTGCCCTTTGTTCTTGTGGAGATATCTGCCCATCTACAGCAAGTTCAAGTCTCCCAGTCAGGTATGACGGACTGAAAAACAAATGCGTGTTCTGTGCGGCTAAGATTTTACCTTGGAGGTTGCTGATGAAGTTGTTGACTTAAAGAGAACCTGTCATGAGAGAGACGCGTAGGTTGCCATTTCTGACCTCCCTCTGAAAATGATCATTGCTCGGCTGCCATGCTGGTCTCTGTGTTTATTGCTATCGGAGTTGCTGACCCGCAGCAAGTGAAGTCAGAACTCCTGTTCTATATACATATTCCTGTTCAGTGACTGATTATGGAATCCCATGGGTCAGAGGTCATCAGGGGCAACTCATGGATTTTTCTTACACCAGGTTTCAGTTGGCTTCAGTGCTTTTCATCCTTGAAAAATCATGCAGGGTCACCATCAACATCCTGGACTGAGATGCTGGCTCAGAGATGACATGTAAATCCTGGTGTCTGCACAGTTCTGGGCAGTGTTTACAAATGTTTGACATGCAGTGCATTCAGAAAGTATTTGCACCCCCTTCACTTTTTTCAATGTCGTTATGTTGCAGCCTGATACTACAGTTTTTTTTCTCATGAATCTACACTCAGTACCCCATAATGACAAAGTGGAAACAGAATTTTAGAAATGTCTGTAAATTGATTAAACAATAAAAAACTGAAATATCACATGGACTTAAGTATTCAGACCCTTTACTCAGTACTTCGGTGAATTACAGCCTCAAGTCTTTTTGGGTAATGCCGTGACAAGCTTTGCCACCTAGATTGGGAGATTTTCTGCCATTCTTTGCAAATCCTCTCGGGCCCAGTCAGGTTGGATGGGGGCCATTGTGGACAGCCATTTACAGGTCTCTCCAGAGTGTTCAATAGGGTTTAAGTCAGGGCTCTGGCTGGGCCACTCTAGGACATTCACAGAGTTGTCCCTAAGCCAGTCCTGTGTTGTCTTGGTTTTGTGTGCTTAGGATCGTTGTCATATAAAAGTCTGAGTTCCTGAGTGCTGTGGAACAGGTTTTCATTTCAGCTTTGCCTCAACCCTGACTGGTCTCCCAGTCCATGCTGCTGAAAAACACCCCCACTGCATGATGCTGCCACCACCATGCTTCCATGTTGGGATGGTATTATGCCAATGTGATACTCAGTTTTTAGTTTTTAATAGTAGTTTTTTTTATTAAGTGTCTTGTTTAGGAACCTATAAGTGATGTATCTCTGTAATAAAAAGATATATGTAATCTCCATGATTTGTTTGTGAAAAAATTCCAATAAAAAAGTTTTATAAAAACAACAAAAAAGTACACCACAGATACTTTTTTGTTGTTTTTATAAAACTTTTTTATTGGAATTTTTTCACAAACAAATCATGGAGATTACATATATCTTTTTATTACAGAGATACATCACTTATAGGTTCCTAAACAAAAAACAAACGTGAGGGCGCAAGGCTAGAGGGACAATGAAACTGATTGAAACAAAGTGAGGGAAGCAAGAGGAGATGGATCACTTACTTTTAAGTGGGTCTCGGGACCGGATGGATGTGGAACAGTGAAGGAAATCGTGGAGTCCAAGGTAGTGCAATCAGTGGAGGTTAGTGTGTTGCCTTGGGTAGCTCATCACGGGAAAATGAGAAGGGAGGGGTGGACAGGGGTGCAGGTGATGGCACACACAGTGTGTCCGTGTCCCCGCTCAAGCAATGTGAAGTGCCAGTGATGTGAGGACTGACGTCAGGCTGGGCTGCAGCTGCGAGTGGAGGAACTCGGGCTGTGAGATGGACGTGTCTGGGCCAGTGTCCGTGCCGTGTTGATGATGTAGGATGGAGAATCGGCCGGGATGGTGGTGAGTGGGTGAAAAAAGGTTTTCACCCACTACCTCACCAACCTGATCCTTCCTCACCTCACCACCATCCCGGCCGATTCTCCATCCTACATCATCACCACGGCACGGACACTGGCCCAGACACGTCCATCTCACAGCCCGAGTTCCTCCACTCGCAGCTGCAGCCCAGCCTGACGTCAGTTAAAAATTGAATAAATGAAAACCAGCCCCGCTGCCCCCATCTGCACGCGAATAAACGCGCAGTGTTTTCAACTGCGATTGTGTGCAACCACACGGGCAGGGCTGTATTGCAGCAGGAAAATGTTCAATCTGTCTGGCACGACTGTGGTGCCATTAGAAAATAATGGCACTGACAGCACAAATTAAAATTATTAAATCAAAACAATCTAAATTATAAACAATCAATGTCCCACCCTCAGCGGGCCACGGTAAAATTATTAAACGTTGACCGGTTCGCGGCGATAAAAAGGTTGGGGAGCACTGCTCTAGGCCACGGGCTAGGAAACCTTGGCACTCAAGCTGTGGTGAAACTACAAATTCCATCATGCTTTTGCCTCTGGGAGTCACGCCTGTGGCTGTCAGAGGCTTGCAATGCCTCATGGGACATGTAGTTCCCTAACAACTGCAGTGCCGAGGTTGCATACCCCTGTGCTAGGTGAATGCCATACGCATATCACTCCTTCCTTGAGATGGAGCAGAGGAGCATAGGAAATCAGGAGACTATTTTGAGGTAAGCGTTCTGCTAAAAACTCAGGGGGCTATTTTATAAATGTTTTCACACATGATTCACGCTTTTTCCAATTGAATACAATTACAAAAATGTGTGAATCCTGGGTGAAAGTTTTGTGAATCATGTGTGAAAATGCTCAGGGCCCGTTCACACTGATGTTTTTTTTAATCGCCTGAGCAACAAAGGTCACTGCCTTCAGGTGGGTCGTGGTGTGAAAAAAATGCAGACATGCTAACATTTTCAGCACCTCACGGCAGCGCCACTCGCCATACTGGAGCTGAAAGGTGGTGAAAACAAATTAATAAAATGTCACATTGACATTTCAATAAAGATTAGACAAAAAAAAAAAAGGTAAACAGTGTCTTGTAACAACGCAAGGCATCTGACACCAATGCTGACACACAGTGGACACCACCTTGTACGCCGGGGTGGGCAACTCCGGCCGTCCAGCTGTTCTGAAACTACAAGGGCTCAGTCACCTTAGATGCAGTGCGTTCTTGGTTTTTTTTTTACTCAATATGGGTGCATTTATTTTTATTTTTTCCAAAAGGTAGAATTAGCCTTTAAAGTTCATTTGGGTGTCTTTATTGTATTGGTAGATTATCAAATGATTTTACTCATTCTCCAAAATAAATATTTAGCTTTTAATAGATCAAATATTGTGGTATGAATATCTATAAGCATATCTTAATATGAATAATATTATTATTATGAAGAATAATAATAATAAATACATAGAAAATATAATAATAATAATACAATATCATAACAATAATTAATATATGAATAAAATATTATTATAATACAAATTTCCTTTTAATTGCTGTCAAGAAGTGGGACAGCTCTTGATGGTCTATTTTGGCCCCTATCCCTCTCACGGAGCATAATCCTCCTGCTATGTAGTAGTCTTATCTTTGTCACATTTGCACTAATGAGCATGTTGGCACCTTTAACATAGGAGGATAAATCGGAATACAGAGACTGTTCTGTGAACCTAGATCAAGCCGAGCGGCTGCTAGTCTCCTCACCAAAAGAGCGGTTTAGTGTGTGTGCGCTCAAATGCCCTTTTGTGCTAGAAATGCATTTGAAGTTTGTCCCTTTGCTGTGCGTTGCTCCAACCATCTGGCTTATTGCTGTTCCTCTGATGACATTTTGTAGTATTCCACAGTTGGGAAACAGTTGGAGGAGGCAAACATTCCGATCAGCCTCCCTTGTAAGAAAAGCTTTGCCATGTAGGCTGTATCGAAGTGTCTGGGTAGCATTGTTCTCAGTTATTGTTGTCCTGACATGAATGGGGGTACTGTGTCTTCAGTCTGGTCATATGGGTGGCAGCAGATTTCCCATGCTGCTTTCTTGGCAGAATGTCCTCTTCCCATGTATAGAGGGCCGAAGAGTCAAAACTTTATGTTCTTCTTAAGAGAAAGATTATAGGTTTGTATTCAATTACTTTTCATAAAAAGGGCCCTCTTTATTAGTTCAGAGTCATTATAAGGCAGTGATATGCAAAGTGCAGTAATCCATGCATCCATCCTATGAATACATAGATTTTTTTTATATTGCTGTTCACATTATTAAATGAAGTTGTAAAGTCACAGCATATACCAGGAATAGGCATACTCAGCACTCCAGCTGTGGTGAAACTACAAATCCCATCATGACTCTGGGAGTCATGCCTTTGGCTGTCAGTCTTGCAATGCCTGATGGGACTTGTAGTTCCACAACACTTGGAGTGCAGAGGTTGCCTACCCCTGGCATACTCTATCCTGTTATAACATCAGCATTGTAATAGTAATACATACTAAAGTTATTTTTCATAATATCAACCGTGCGGCGAGGGGGACCCGCATCCACTGCCCGGCGAGGGGTGAACCTCATAAAAACGCGGGTCTGCATCAAACGCGCAAGTGGGGGGCCGCATCAACTGTGTTGTTCGGGGGCCACATCAACGGCACGATTTTACCAACCCCTAGCTGCCCACTGCAATGTCAGCACTGCCGCCACACAATGCTGTATACATTGCCATTGTCATGGTGCTTTGCATCACGGCAGGCCGAAAAATATACAACATGTACGCGGTTCAACTTGGTACTTCATAAGAAAATCCCATTGGGATTTAAAAAAAAACCCTGCATTCAAGAGTTGGCAGTATCGCCTTCAGAACATTGGGAAGTCGCTGCTCCACCGCCCCATAAAATGCGATCCACCACACTTTTCAGAGTGGGGTGGAGACTGCAGCCCGTCTGAACAAGGCCCTAAAATGTGTGTGACAATGTTTATCATGTGATTGTCACCCGTGCCATTACAACCTAGGCATAGGGGGTGCTCCTAAAAAATAATGGAAGCAGCAAAGTCTCTCTAGTACAGACTTGTGCTCTGAACTGTTGGTCCAGACTACACAATAGCTGCCCAGTATGAGTGACAGGTACAATTCAATTACCATTGGTTTATGAGGCTCAATCAGCTGAGTAGAACTTTTTAGTGGCACCGTAGCATTAGTAATTCTAATCAGGTGAGGGTGTCATTCTTCTCAGGGGTGCTCAGGGAAGATTTCTTTGTTTGTCTTTATACATTCTACATTCTCGGATTATCTAATATCGGTAGCTGTAAAACTAATGAGCCTATTGGCAGCCAACACATAAACAATTGTAGGGCTGCCAGGAGGAGAAAGGGCCGGGATCAACCACCTGTTACCTCAATGCTCCCACTAGCTGGCTGGCATCCCCTGTAATATGCAGAATGACAGTAGGATGTTTATGTATAAAAAACAAGAATAAAGATTTTACCCATTGAAACCTCGGCGGATTGTTTAATTTAAAATCTTGTTTTTGATCCGTGTGTGTGTGTGTGTGTGTGTGTTGTGAAAACAGAGGTTAGACCACCTCCGGAAGGTCAGCATTGCCCTGCATAAGGCAGTCAGTGCTTTAATTTGCTGCATATGTTAGTGTGGGAGAGAGAGCAGGTTCAGCCTGTGTCATTACCAGTTCACAGGCAACAATTAATGGAGTTACCCTTGAGAAAGGAATGTGGGCCGTCATAAAGGGGTGGTACAGTAATAAATGAAATGGGCTTCCTTTATAACATGACTGCACCACTGTGGTGTAGCTAATCAGAAAAGCAAGGGCACTCTACTTTCACAGACAGTGTAATCTTCAAGGACTCAGCCTCTTGTTCTCACCCTTTCCCTTCTCCCATCATAACGCCATCTCATTACAAAGTGTCCTTCTAACACATTGGAATAACAACTGATCGTGAAAACATGTTCCAGAATGTTGTGTGAAGAGACAATTAAGTGGCCCTTTTATACACAGATTTTTTTTAGTTTCATCAGGAAAGATGAGCCCTCTGTGAGTTAACCACGACATGGACTGAATACCAAATAATTATAATAATACTGAATAATAATCATAAGAAACAATTCAACTTCCAGAACATGTTCCTGTGCCTGCGCTGTCTCCTTCTCTTCAGCTCTGCTCCTGCTGGCTCTGACGTCAGAGCCGAAGAAGAGATTGCTCCGCTCACTCCTGCACTGCCCACCATAGACCCTGCGGAGACCACCAGAGGCCCTGCACAGCCCACCTATGACCACCGCACAGCCCACCTACAACACCCACAGCCCACTTGAGATCCTGCAGAGCCCACCTGAGACCCCGCACATACCAGAGACCCCGCACAGCCCACCTGGCACCCTGGAGATTCCACTTGGCACCCTGCAGATCCCACTTGACACCCTGCCGAGCCAACCTGAGATCCCACACAGCCAATCTGAGAGTGACCCTGCAGAACCCCCTCTATGGTGGTCTCTGCAGGGTCTCAGGTGGGCTGGTTGGGGCCCCTTATCTGCACACCTCTTACCTGTCAGCCCTGATGGACTAATTATGAAATCATAATGATAAAGCAAAATATGATTGCACATAAATATATGGACCTGGAGCTGGTCCGTGAGATTTACGGACCTGGTCCCGCAATGCGCTTGTGTGCATCAAGCCCTGCACACGCCCCGGCACACACCCCTGGAAGTCCGATTAAAGTTATGGGTCTGATGGAATAATAGAACACCAGCCTCCTTCACCGCCGAACCCTGGCCTCCTCGACCTCAGCTGCTGGCTGTCACTGACTCGGCAGCGGCTGTGAGGAGGAACGTGCTGCTGCACAGATCACCGACAGATTGTCAGTCATCTGGACAGGGGCACGTTCCTCCTCACAGCCGCCAGTGACAGTCCTGGAGCCTGTGATGCCATAGCGACCCAAGTCCGCCCCCCCCCCCCCCCGTGCCCCTGTGGCTGCCTGGGTTGCTATGGCAATAGTTCTGCCCCTGGGGAGTATATAGGTGGTCTTAGCCCCAATTCACATTTGAGCAGGGACCATGGTGCTGGCTTCCTTGCCAGTCAGGAAGCCGCGCAGCGTGTAATGACTTGCTGGGTCGGGAAGTTGGCCAATCAGTGTCAGAAAGCAGGGGGTGTTACCTCTACTCGGGGACCACGGGCAGGGCACGGGTTCCCCTTCAGCTCGGTAGAACACCTGGTGCCCGAGGTGCGGGTGCGCATGCGTGAGTCACGCGGCGGGTGCGCATAGCGTTCCTGCGTCATCTGGCTATCAGATGTGAGCCTTGCTGGGGGAGGTTCCCAGTACACACCTTCCATCTTCCTCGCCTGCCATTGGTTCTCGGGGAGGGAGGCCTCCTGGTTGCCTCGGTGACCAGGGTGTGGTCCTACCTCCCCTGGCTATAAAAACCTGGCCTGAGCTCTGGCTTATTGCTGAGTTATTCCACCTTATGGTGAACACCTAGCCTCCCTGCTGATCCTCCTATTGCCTGTTGCCCCTTTGTATCCTTCCCGATTACTGATCCTTGGACTGTCTTCCGCCTTTGAACCTTCGCTGCCTGCCTCGACCCAGATTGGACATTGACTACCCCTCTTTGATTATCCCTAAACTTGTACTGCACTTGTACTGACATTTTTTTGGACAATGGAAAGCAGTGTCATCTGTGACATCATAAGTCTTATCATCTATGTGCCTGTTTTTTCGTATTTCTGTGTAGTGTTGTGGTGCCTTGTGCTATCGGAGATCCCAGTCCGGGAAAACTTTAGACCCAATTTCTTCCCAAGCCCTCTGCCACTTGCCACGGTTTTTATAATGGGCATCACTGGGGTTGTAGAAGTTCTTGTAGGCCCCCACCAGGCAGATGAAAGCCTCCACATCCAGCATAGACACTCTTGAATCCTCCTCGTTCACAGGTCTAAGGTTGCTCGGAGGGAAAAGGTAGTTTATTAGCCATAAAAACACAAAAAACAGGCTAAAACTTGAGTTGTACATTTTCAGCAAAAGCTCATGTAGGTTTCAGTGTGACAAGCAGCAGCGCGTTGCTCCGATATGAACAGGCACCATTGAATATAATTGGAATCTTCATTGTCGCACTTCGGGAAACACATGACAAATCACTCAGGTGTTAATGGTGGCTTAGGCATTATCTAAAGATGTTTGCCCTTAGTTTACATATTTGCATAGTTAGTTTGAAAATAGGAACATGTCCATCAAGTTTAATCAAAAGACAAAAATACATTTTAAAAAATGTTCATCGTCGGACCCCTAACTGCCTTTCTCACCATACTGCACTGCAGCACATGTGTTTTTGTGTGGTGCACTGTATTACACAGCCCATTGAAAATGAATTGGCAATGCACAAATAAAGAAGTGTTTGCTGCATTTTCTTTCACAGTGCACCACAACTCACATCTTAGCACAGATTAGTTGTTTAGGTGTGTCATTTAAAAAGAATGGCACTGCAGCCCACCAATACAGGTACTGAGCATTACCGCGTATTGTGATAACACGTAGTTTTCTCTGTGTATTATCACAATATGAATGTGGAAAAGGTGGGAAAAAAACTTTAGACAGCTTAGTCCAATTGGCTGAAATAGGTAAAAAAAATCCTTACTGATCACCAATGGCAGGGTTAGGCAACCTCGGCACTCCAGCTGTGCTGAAACTAAACTGGAAGAAAAAAAATAAACTGAGCAGACCCCATGTCGATCTATGGGGAATTGGATGTAAATGGACATGTATCTGTTTACATCAGATTACGGACGATCCGGCACAATCAGGTCTGGCGAAATGGAACACTGTTCCGTTTGTGTTTCCGGACTTTGCCGAAGTCAGAGGCAAGCAAGTGTAAATGGACACCCGTCCATTTAGATCTGGCTGCCCTTATACTTGCATTGGGCATCCAGTTGGGTCCGCCTGAAGAACTGACAGGTAGACCCAATCGGACCGCCCTCTGAAAGGGCCCTTAATACTTCATATCTACAGCCATGGCAGGAGTAAAGTACAATGATCCCAAGTAAAAGTGTATGTGGTCATGCTGTGATCACCTGTTTGGCCCCCTTATGTTAATCAGAAGTTTAGCTGATGATCTAAATCTTTAGCCAAGCCCAACTGGTCTGGCTGTCCAGTGTCATAGACTTGACTTTACTAAGCTGTTGTTGGTCTGAAGCTTAGATGGTGGGGGATATTAACTATTAGTGTCCCTTTGGACTATGCTTTTAGATAAAGAAGCCAATGTAAATAACATTCAAGCTGTCCCCAGATTAGCGAGTTGTTGACCAGTGTTGTGTTTGTTGGGGCACGTGCGGAGGTCGCAGTTATTTGTTTCATCTCACTTCATAAGCACTAATGTCACCAGCATCTGCTTTTCCTGCCTTTGAGGACATCTGAAAGGGTCTAGCTTTTAGGTGTAACTAAACAAACAGCCTAGTCAGGGCTGCATTTAGTCTGCAGGATATAGAGATTAGATATGCTGATTGTCAAGGAAGGAAAAGGAATTTCCAAAGCTTCTGAAAATCAGCTTGATACAGAGAGGTTTAAGGATAAAGCGGGTGCTCATAGACTACTATATACTGTATGTGTACTATGGCAGCTTATTTTCATTGTATGTCTACTCATGTGAATCTTTGTTTTCTTTTATTGGACTTCCCCTGGCAAAATTCAGCTTGTCAACACATGCAATTCCAACATTAAAAATTCACTATTTGTCCAACACAACTGAGCAGCATAACTTCAACTGTGTTTTTAGAGTTATTTGTACCATACAGTCTAATCTGTAGACACATCTAGACCTTATTAGCAAAGTTTCACATTGCATTCTTCTGATGAATTGAATGTTTTTATTACCGAACACTTTTTTCCCCTGAAGTTATGATTTTGCTGAGTACCGATTTATAGATGTTTGTTACAATGGCAGAAGCTTAAGCCTCCCATTCAAACCTAAGCGTTTGTGTCAGGAGGTTCTTGAAATACGGCAGCGATCAACATAAAGAATCCCATTATTTCCTGTGGAGCCCGTTCACACCTTTGCACTGTGACGTATATGCTTTAGGATGCCATTTAGTTGAATGGCAATGCAACATACCATGGTAGGTGCACTGTGCAATACTGTGCATTTAGCACAACTCTATGGGGTGACCAGACCCTCAGCAAAGGTTGGAGATAAAGTGTATGTAAACTCTAGCAATGGACTTCTCTTATTTGCTCCCTTTTAGTCAGCCAAATATACAATTGAAAGCATTTTGTTATATCTGTTTAATATTTAAAAAATAGATGGATCCTATCTAGCGAGCTGATACCATCCTATGCTGTCTGGCGACTGCTTGTTCCTAGTTCTCTTTGTCAATTAAAGACCCCCCCCCATGGTATGGATATAAGGATAGGGTAGATGTTCTGTAGTCTAACTATTAGGGTTAAAAAAACAGACAGGCAGGCTGAGTGTGCTGGGAAATTTTTGCTTCTGTACTGTGTAAAGCCCTTCCATGTGCACCTTGCTTTAAAGCTAGTTCTGAATCGATGAGTGTTATTTTCCATTTGCTTCACACATTCTGTAGTCTAACATGCTTCCTGTACTAGGGTGACAATGCTGCTCCCTCATAGATACAGTGTGGTGAGTGAACGTTGTCACCCTAAGACAGGAAGCTACTCTATCTATTTGTTAATGGATGGTCAGGCTCACTAATCAACAGTAGGGCTGGGAATGCCAGGCAAGTTAAACATTTACAGAAAAAGTTTGGATTTTCATACAACCTAAGCTGCCTGTATCTCTAAATCTGGCCACACACTGTGCGAATATTGGTCTGCTCTTGATGATCAGCCAAAGTTCGCTCAGCGGGCGGCCCTGTCTGCAGCCTTCCGTCCGGCTTCCTTCGATCATAAAATTGAAAGAGCCGGAGAGAAAATTTTCAGGTGAACTGTGACGGCGGCCAAGTGGCTGCTGTCCCTGTTCAAGTATTCTGACAGCAGCACACCCATCACAGTCAGAATACAATAGCCCAGCAGGAGATTCATCCACCCACGCTGTATAGTCCCAGCAAATCCTCCAGGTACTAGCCAAGTATTTTGTGACTTGACCATCAGCAGAAAGGCTTGCAATGCTTGTGCACATCTATAATAAAATACATGTGAGTTACATACTTGTCAATAATAGAAGATATTAACTGATTACCAAGATGAGCGCGTATGCTGATAATGTGCTGCAGCAGTTTCTATTATGGCAGGATGGACGTTATAAGGAGTGAAATGGTTTATTTGTGTGATAGTTAGGAGGCTTTTCAATAAACTTTTTTTTTTTTTTCCCCTGACCTGATCTGTTACCCAGCACAGCTGTGAACTTCCAAAGGCCGAGATTGAAAGTGTGCAGCTGTCACCAGCGACTTGAGTAATAGACTTTCACATTGGGACACGCTCCCTCAAACAAAGATTCTTGGAATTTTACAGCAGGTTCAGAACTTTGCATTAGAGTGTTGTGTCCTTATGCTGAATGTACACGGTACATTTCAGTTAACTGTTGGTCTGCCTTTTTGGGCTCAAACTTTAAAGTGTTGGACGGTAGGGAACGGTTACAGCCCCTGTCAGGTCTTACTTTCATTGCAATCTGTGTCTCAGCTGGGTAGATTCGCCTCCCTTCCCCATTTGTCCTAGTGACAACTGTTACTGAGACAAAAAATGGTGGGAAACCCAACATTTTAGTTGTCACCAGAACAGGAAGTTAGGGGAAATTCCCCATTGGGCCCACCCGTCCTGGTGATACCTACGTTCTCATAGGCAGCGAAGGGTGGCAAAAACAGACAACCTGTGTTTTTAATGCCCCACTGACTGAAAACCTAACATGGTGGCCATTTTGATTCATACACATCCTGCGACCGCGTCGAATGTTATGCAACACGTCGCATTTGGCAGTCAGTGCTGCTTGCCAAACATGACCATTGCAGTCAGTGGGACCACACCATGGTCGCATCATGGTATTGCAATGCAAAATCCCCTTTTGAGATCAGGAAAAAAGAGGCATTCAGGAGGCAACAGTATCACTTCTTGAACACTTGTAATCTAGTTGTCAACTGCTCTTGGAAAAGTGATCCACCACGGATTTCCTTTCAGAGGGCGGTAAAGTCTGCTGCCTATGTGAACCTACCCTAAGAGGCAATTCCCCCCTACCCTAAAAGAGTATTCCCCCCTACTTTGTAGAGATTTCATTTTACTTCCTGTTGCATCTCTGGGATAGGAAGTGAAGGGAAACCTCCATGACTGCACACAGACAGTAAAAAATAAACTGATGGTTTTGAACCCTTATCTACTATATCCCAAACTAAAAAGCCCAAAGTTTTTGGCTTTACATTGACTTCGATTTTGGCACTCACCTTGTGCAGCTGCCTTTTCTCTTTGCTAAATCCCTATGGCTGCCAGTTTTCTTTTTCTGAAAGGCTCTCTATGTGAACCAAGAAAGTGGCAGATGTGACCTAGAACAACTGCATGCTACATCCCAGTTGTTTGGTATCCAAGCAGATATTGTTCAAATCTGAAAGTTAACAGCAGCACACAAAGACTGAGTGTCAGAATACAACCAGAATAAACCTTTCCTTCTTATACTTCCCATCTGCATAGGGACCTTACCACCTGAGACCATAGAAAGTTCAGGGAAAGCAGGGAAAAAATACATGTAACATGTAGTAATGGCTTACCTAGTTTATTTCTTTATATCATAAAAGCTGAGAGCTTTTAAAATGTCATATTTGTCCGATCTGTTGATACTTTATACTGTCATAATGAGCACCTATATATGAAGGAAACAGTGACATTTACTATTTAGAATACTTCTGAATATATCCAAAGTTCTAAGAGAATACAAAGACATTAGCCACCTAGTCTTCAGCATCACGTTCAACATCATCTGCATGGTGCAGGCAGTCTTAAAATAAAATGACCTAATTAAGTCAAGGATGTCCTGCTGAATTCATAAAAGTTCTTAGTTCAGAGTAGGACATCTGGGATGATGCTCTAGCATGATAAATGTGTTATAATTATAATAGTTTTTATACTTTAACCTTCGGGACAGGAGAAGACGGTGTGGAAAAAACAGGATTGTAGGTATGTTTGTGATGGGTTTCTACTCTTCTCAGTTTTGTACATTATGCTCTTAAAAAATGTTTAAAAAGATACCATTAAAAAAAAGACACTGATACAGGTTCTAAATGTATTGCGGATGTATAGAAGTTGATTTAATGTGACCTGTGAAGTGGCTGTAGAAATGATTAATCCAACTTCATGTACCAGGACTGTGCTGTGGGTCAATGAACACAAACATTTGGCATGGCTGAAAATGATGGAGGAAGGAGGTGAGCAGTTCTGGTATGGCCAGCATCACTTCTCTCAGGGGAACATTTGTTGTTTGGGCATGTTTTCCAACCTGTCAAACCTGTTCCCTCCGTCAGTAGCAGGCCAGGTAGGTCAAGGCCTCTTATAGACATGATATTGGTGGGTGATCTGGTGGAAAGTCTCTAGGTCTAGCCCTGCCACTCTATTTACTGCTGGCAGCAACATTGCTCTTTGTCGTCACGTGTGTGTCTGTTACTTTATACTTTCATTGCAAGTGCCACAGCACATCACAGTTCATATATGTTTAGAAGACTGTGTTTCACTTGTTTGGACCTCACTTAAAGTGTAGTTCCACTTTTGAGATCAAATTTGAGAAAACCCCATTTAGGTTTGTTATTTGTTCCTATTTACACAGTAAATCTAAGGACGAAAATAACAATGATATACTCACCTGAACCTCACGGCCTGCTGGCTCCTAGAATGGCCCCCTGCAGGCCCTCTTAGCTCCAGCAGTGAAATGCCCCTCAGTGTCTTCACGTCCAATACACTGTAAATAACTCACAGGACCTTAGGCTGCTGGAGCAGATGGGGAGCGAGGCTGAAGGGACCAGTCTAATAGCCAGCTGGCTCTGAGATTCAGGTGAGTAGATCTTTGTTATTTTTGTCCCTAGATGAAAATGAGCACTTAACTCTTGCAGTGTGGGGGTAGCCCCACTGCCAGGGTTAAACCCATTTGTGCACAGAGTTCTCCTTTAAAAATGTAAGAAGCAATATTTAAATATGTAAAAGTTATGCTACGTGAATGGGAACATGTAAGAAATCTAAAATAGATGTTATCCCAATTCTGATGGAAAAGTGGAAATACACTTTAAACTGGCCATACATTTATAACATTTCAGCCAATTGCTTCTAGATTGGCTGAAATTCGGTCCATGTATGGCCCTGCCGACACCACCCAGTCAATTGACTTTTGCCAAAGGAGTCGGGTGGAAAATTGTCGGGCGAATATTGATTTTAACCAATCAGCTGCAGTCACTGTTAAGGTATGCTGACAGCCACGGGCACCAGGAGTCAAAATATAATAGGCGGCAGGGGAGAACTCCCAATCTGTGCTGTTTAGTGTGGGTGAGGGAACCTTTTTTTTCCCAGCCCTAAATGTAGTTCACTCTGTAAAGCCATAACAAAACTCTATTTGCCCTTTTCTGTTTCTCTATCTCTCTCTCTCTCTCTCTCTCTCTTAAGTCTCTTGAACAAAAAAGTTTATCTCTTGGTACACAAAGTAAAATTACTTTTGAAGTTCCCTGAGTGTGTACTTCTTTCTAGATGTTAGCGTAGATTAGAAGAGACAATAGTTTTTGATGTTCTAATATCATTCCTCAGCTGCCAGAGAGCTGCTAAGTAACAGCATTCAAGGCACAACCGGAGGAGAAGGTACCGACAGACTCCAAGCACCTCGCACCTCTGCATTTATCAAATACCAGATACTAAATATTTACACAGCACGGCCTGGCGAGCTTCATGTTCCCAGGACTTGTGTGATTAGGACTGATGATAACAGTGTGTGGCTCAATAAAAACACACTTACCAGTTTATGTGTGTGCCATATTTATGTGTAACTTCTGAAGGTCAACTAATGTATAGACTGGTTGGGTCACGCAACACCTCTGGGTCATGGATGCAGAACATCTAATATTTAACAGACACCGCTATCGAATCTGATGCTGGACCTGAACAATCCAGACCTTCTGGTACCAGCAGCAGATCTGGATTCTGTAGCTAGCAATAGAATTGGTCGTTTTGGAACTACATATATGCCCCATTGGGGCTCTCAGGTCGCTTTTTTTCACATTCTGTCCATGTAATTTCCTGCTAGAGATCTGTTGGCCTTGAATTTCAGTGACCAAATTATAAGCATTCCTTTGCTGATTAGCATGCATGCTGGCATCCAGCTTTCTATATAAAGCAAATATGGAACAAAAGGGGGCACCACTGCTGATAGTAGAGTCCAGTATGGTATTTTATTTATAAAGATCAATAGAATAAGACAGCCAATGTGTTTTGGGGTTCACAATATCTCCCTTCTATATTTGGTTACGCTTGAAAACGCTTATTTTGATTGGGGGTCCTTTGTTTTGTGTGGGAGCAGCCGCTCCAAGAACAATGGACACTTCAAAGAGGCCATGCTTGATGTCAACGCAAATAAAAAATGGGGTCCTTTGCTGTAGTATTTCAATGTACCATTTCACACTTGAAGATTTGTTGTGATCCTGTTATTAAATTTGAACAGGACTCCAGTCTATATAAAGTAGTCAGGCATGCATTCATGAACTTTGGTTGATGCATTCCTATATCTTTTTTGGGTACAGATGCCAATTCTTTAACTTACCTTTTTTCATGCCACAGCTGGACAGCAGTTTGCGCTCACCACAACAGCTTAGAGAAAACCAATATAGAAAAAAAGGTTGACTTTGGTTGCTATTTAACTCCTGAAAATATGAATTGCCTGGCTGTCATGTATCTCCAGTGGACCCAATGCATGGATCATTGACCTGAGACAAAGATACAGATCAGGGATTCTGACTCCAGCTGCTGAATATTTTTTTGTTGGTTGTTACTTATAAAGAATTGATACTGGATCCATCAAGGCAATTAAGTGACAGTAAACTCAGGAGTTAAACCTTAAAAATACATTCAAGTACTCTAACTATTGCCAAAAATGTAACTTATTTGTGTATCTGTTCCTTAGAAACCAAATAGTAAGAGCCAGTGCTCACCACAGAATGAAGATCAAATATAAACATTGGAGAGGTGTCATTGCTTCCTTTATTCATTCAGCCGATACTGTAGTTCCTTATGGAGGGTGGCTACTTTGTTCCCTATGGTCCCTGTGTGTTGTAAAGTAGTCACCACTCCAAGCTCTCTCCTGTGATGGACTACAATCTCAATACAAATTAGTAAACTAAACATGAGTTTGTAGTCCATCACAGGAGTGAGCTTAGAGTGATGGCTATTTTACAACACACACACAGGGACCATGGGGAACAAAAGTAGCCACCCTCCATAAGGAACTACAGTATCGGCTGAATGAATAAAGGAAGCAATGACACCTCTCCAATGTTTATATTTGATCTTCATTCTGTGGTGAGCACTGGCTCTTACAATTTGGTTTCTAAGGAACAAAGATGTGAATCATTTGGGGTTCCTGAATCACCTTTTGGGACCCCATGATAAATTCGTAGTTCTGCTCAGCCTCCATGCTTGAAAAATGTTAGACAATTATGATGATGGAAATCTTTCTGTTGAAGTTGCATTGTAAGACACGGAAGTGTTCACTTTGGGAAAACGGCCGTAAAGGTCACAATCTAAAAGCAACAATTACACAATCTGTCAGCCGTGGAAACAAAACCCAGTCCCAAAAGCATGACTGCCCTGTTGAGAGTTAGTTCTCACACCGATGGAAAGTGGCCAAAGTCACAGGGGCCTTCTGAATGGAAGCTCTCACGTTCCAAGGTGAACACAAGAGGCCAGTCTGTGAGGAGAGATGTAGTGTATTTCATTCACCTGAGAGAGTCTCTTGAAAGTTAAGTATACTGTGTCTTTTATGTCTCCACAATTTTGAAACCTGCTCTGTTCCTTCTTCTTTTTGTCAGGACTGAAGAATGATGGCTGCTGGGAAATTTGCCAGTTACCATAGAAATGTGCAAACGAGCCATCAGTTCCCACTGACATCTTCAATGGATCTTCTAAGCAGCAAATCCCCCCTTGCTGAGCGGCGGGTTGATTCATTTCAGGATGTTTGTATCCATGGTACATTACCTCGTAAAAAGAAGGACAGGATTGCCATTAGATCCACTGACATGTTCAGCCACATGGGAACCTTGCCACATAGCAAGTCACCCAGACTACCTACCCCGATCATGCCGGATATATTAGAGGAATATCCGTTTCAAAACTGGAAAGCTGGAGTGTTCAAGAAAACAAGGTAATGTGGTAAATACAGACTGAAGTACCTGTTTAAAAAATGTTTTCCTGTTGTTTTTATTTTTTTACTTTGCACGTATTTGTTAAACTACTTGTTACATAATTTGCACAAAAAAATTGTATACATAAAAAATGACTGTTCTTTTACTACAGTTATCCTTCAAATAACTTGCTCTTCCTAATCCTACACATACCTGTTCTAATTTTTTGGAAGCATTACAGTCGCTTCACAGAATGCCTCCCAGCCAAGCTGTGTATGATTTCTATGGAAAAGCCATTCACTATTGGCACTAATGGTAACCATCCTTTTAATGGGAATTCTACCATGTATGCCCTGATGTGAAAATTTGGTAAAGAGGCTGTGCGTTCTTTAACAAGCCCTACAGTGAAGATTTATGAGAAGTGGGGACAGATGAGTGTAAAGCTGGCCACACACTGTTATATTTTCTTTTATTAAACCTGCAGGCTGAACAAAGAAAATAGGAAATTGTAGGAAATTCCTCCATCAACACTTACGAGCGTGGATGGAGAAATCACCAGATCTTTTCATTGTATTCTGATGGTGGCCGCTGTCAGATTACTCAAATACTCAGCCGATTGGCTGCAAGGTACATTTAGCCGAAAAGATATTTCAACTGGCTCCTTTGATCCACTGATCAAGGGATGCTGGCTGTAAGGTTGCTGAGCTATTGTGCGGATTTTGGCTTGTTCATCAAGAATCGGCTTAAATTTGCATAGTGTATGGCCAATTTAAGATCTAGAGTGTGGGGGGTACTTGAAGGTTAACTGTAATAAAACCACAAAAAATAGCCCATTTAGATTGTGCTACCTGCTGCTGGTTTCTTCAGAACAGAAGCATGTACACAATGTTCATGGTTCACATGTTCATGCGTATATTGATGGTAGGAAGGATTTTCTATTTTGTGGAGGAGTAGCCTATCTCAGACCACTTTCAAGTTTCATGTAGAAGTATTGGTCAAGCCCCCTTGTACCCAGGACCCATAATGCTGTGTGGGCAGCTATTTGCTCCCTGATACTAGCTACATTTATTGCCAGGGTCAGATTCCTATTTTCATACTTTTCATCAATTGAAATAAAAACACCATTACTACAAGCATTAGCATAGAGTTAGGAAGTTACAAATGTAGTAACAAGATCCAATAAGTAAATGAACAGTGCCACCACCTTTTGTACTGCTGGATATTAAATTCACAGAGATTTTTAAGGTTGGGATCATTTATTCTTGTATTCATCTCTGTAATGACCATAGAAACACTTATATCTCCTGGAATTTTCTAGTTGGTAAGAATTTCTAACCTTCTCGTGGATCAAAGTGGAGGTCCGCAATAGCCACAAGAAAGCTTGCAGCATCCAGTACAACCTCTTGTAAATTCCAACTCATTGTACTTCAGCTTGTCTTCTGTATTGTGGTCCATATAGTCCTCCTTGAAGGCAGCTAAAAATATCTGATGAAAGACAAGAGGGCAGAACAGTCTTACAGAGTGAGACAGTGCTGTGAGTCAAGGTATCTCAACAAATTTTTACAAGTTGGTGAGATGACTTTAAAACCACAGAGCTGGTTAGGAACTTTGACTGTAAAACACAGACAGAAACCGCCAAACTCCTTGTGTGGGGGGTTAATGGAGCACAAAAGCTCTGTTATGGTCTTTTCCAGCAAATGGGTAAACATCTACCTGATGGTCTTCTGCTCTGTAGCACAGAACACACACTGAACTATTCAGCTACTGCCTGTTCAGTCTAGTCTGTAGATTTATTACACAGGCAACTTAAACTGTGACCAGAAGCTGAAAATACCAGATGTTATCAGAAAACAGCAACTGGAGCGTGCTTCTATGTAATAATTATCTCCTCCCAACCTGAGAGGTCAACCAGCCAAAATGTGAATGGCTCTTAGAAAAATTCTGAAAGTCCTGTTCAGTCCAAATTTAATAACAGGATCACAACAAATCTTCAAGTGTCAAAGGTACATTGAAATACTGCAGCACAGGACCCCATTTTTTCTTAGTTGACATCAAGCATGGCTTCTTAATATGCATGATGCCCACTGGAACTCGGTTTGCTACACTACACTAATGGTGGAAGCTTGTAAAATGTCAGCGGTCTGTTTTGGTTTGACCCAGAACTGAATGATTCGCAACCATTTGTTCTTGTGGAAGATACACTTTCATCACTACTTTGCCGCTATGGTCTCTTCTCTGACAGCTTCCATTCAAATGTAGAGATCATTGTAGGCAAAATGTATTTTTTTTTTATCCTAGTTTTGGATAGAGTAGGAAAGAGAGAAATTGTCGCTGGTAAAAGAACTGAGGGAAAATGTTAGTAGCGGAGACAAATGGCATTAATAGCCTGACAGGGGTCCAACACCTTCCCCACTCTATCCAAAACAAAAAAAAAAGTATTAGATGGAGCTGGGCTTTAGAGAAAATGCACAGTGGCCTCCCAATAGAACAGCACACTAGGCATATGGGCTGGTATTCTCATGGATGGAACCATTATTTTTTTATTCTCAATTAACGGAACTATTATTTGTCCCTCATCAGCGGAGCCAGAAGCAAAAAAAAAAGTATAATTTCAGTCCGTGGGGAAAGAAGGCATAAAGGAAGCTAACATTTTTTTTTCACAGCTGCTGCATAGGGATTGCTAGGAAGCTGTGACACATGAAATGGAGCAATACAAATCTTACAACAACTTCTATGCACAAGAACAGTTATATGGAAAAGCATGAGGAATGGCATGACACTCATGAAAACCCATCTGCAGGCAAATTTTTCCCTAGCTTCTTTCCAACCAACACCACTTAAGATCCCAACATTAAGCAATTAAAACAAATTATAAAGCTGTTTTTTTTATTTAATATTTATTACAGGTATTTATATAGTGTTGTCCGTTTACTCAGTACTTTGCATACTATTCACATCAGTCCCCGCCCTCAAGGAGCTTACAATCTAAGGTCCCTATCTTATATGTATACATACATGAACGAACATACTAGGGCCAACTTAGATAGGAGCCAACCTACTAGCATGTCTTCAGAGTGGACGAGGAAACTGGGGTACCCAGAGGGAAACCCATGCAAGCACAGGGAGAGCATGCAAAACTCCATGCACATAGTGTCCTGACCTGGATTTTGTTATTTCTGAACTTGCAGTCACACTTTCCTTGCTGGTGACTTTTCCCAGAATACAGGCTGGCGTTTCAGCACTTCAGTCTGTTTCTGGTGACAACCATTCCCCTTATTGTAATGTGTTGTATTCCCCTTATTGTAACTGTGCCCAGTGTTCTGCAGCCTGGGAGCACCCCTGTCCCTGGACAGCCATGGGGAAGTATCCATGTCACCCAGGCAGCAATGTGTACACCCAAAGAAAGACTATCCCACTCTTCATTGAGAAAATGGGTGGACTTGGGATCTTACACATCACATGACATTGGATTTCTGGTAACTATTATGTGCTTTTAGAGTATTTTTTTATTTACTTTTGCTATTTGTTATAGTATGCAGGGATTTATTTGGGAAGGGCTCCTGGCCGGACTGGGACTTTTCTGAAATTGTCAGCTGTTAGATGCTTATAATTCCTGTGGAAATGCACCACACACAGTACTGTATAGATGCTTACCACCAGTGGTAGAAGTTCCACACAGCCTAATATGGCTGACTGCGAGAAAAAAGCCAGGCTCAGACATTTAAATGCAATGTGAATATTTTCAACCTCTTTTCTGGACTAGGAACTTAAACGAGAACTATGGGTTTAGGGCTTTTCCCCATAGTTCTAAGGGTAACGGGAGGACACAAACTAGCGTCCTCCCGTCACCCAAAGCTCAGTATACCGCGAGCTACAGCTCACGGTATACTGAGACACTGCAGCCAGAACGGATCCTGACAATTAGGTCTGGATCCACCCACCTATCTAAAGGCAGAGCTAGCTGTACCCGCCCACCTCCCCCGTCCGTTCCGCCAGTCAGCACTGGAGGATCGGACAGAGGAGGCTAGAACTATGAGGCTGAGTGAAAATCACTCACCTTATAGTTCTCCTTTTAACCATACTCAACTGTGAATGTAATTAGTAGGTGTTTGTATGTAAGTCAGTTTGAATTTTAGGTTACCTTGTTCTTAGATTAGGTTGGGTTGGCTTGTCATGAAAGGTACTATTTTTTTACAAGTCAACTTTCTTCTGTGCCATTAAATATAGCATCTTCTATACTTGCTCACATTTTCTAATATGACACACAGCTGATCAAAGTACTTTTAGTGCCGCTCACAGCATCAGCATTCTGCACGCCTCTCTTTTCCACAGTGGTCTGAATTTACTTTGGCACTTTGAATGACTTAGAGAGATTTGCAATGTGCATTACATCAGCATCATGGAAGCTGCACACAAACAAAAGGCGCTCATGAACTAATGATTTGGTTACATTGTGCTCTATCTGACATCAGCAAACTATAAACAAAGGCATATGTGAAGGACCTGGCAGGGTTTTCTACAGGGATGGCACTTGGTGAACAAACGCCACTTATCTTGGTGCCCAGTTTATTAAACATATTGGGAAATGGTCTTTTTGACAGACATGCTGTGTTCATATTGAAGAAGGACTTAAAGGGGTTCTAAACCCTCAGTTTTTTTTGCCTGTGTCTACTGCTAGCAAGCAGTAGATATATGCAAAAAGTAAAAAAAAAACGCTTTAACAGCGGTTTAAACTTACCTTGTTTTCGCTGCGCGCTCCCGCCCGAGAATCTGAAACTGTTCGGGCGGCCGCAAAGCATCTTGGGGCGGGGGCATGCGCAGTTCAGATTCTCGGCCGGGAGACGAGGAGAGACGCAAGGTAAGTCTATGGACGCGTGCACCCGCATGCAGACACCGCTGGATCGGAAGTGCCTGCAAGCAGAGAGGAGTCAGCGCTGGATCGGAGAGCCGCCGCACCGCTGGAGGGACAGATGAAAACATCAGGAAAGAAGAGGAAGATCGGATTAAGAGACATCATTTAAGGTAAGTGCTGACATTAACATTGGGGGGAGGGGGAAAAAAATATCCTTTTAATGTCACTTTATGTCTAAATGGATCTTTTTTGCAGTTTCTAATTGCAGTGCTGTTTCTGCTAAAGCAGATGTCCAGAATGCTTTGTTGTCTGTGTCCGTCCTACTATAAGATCATTGGGTGCTGTGGGGTGTCTATGCCACTACAACGACTGATTTATAAACCATAGAAAGAAAGGCTAATTGTTTTTATCAAATAAATCTAAAAAGATATCCAGATTTGGATCTTATCTGCTATGCAGTGCCATAAATAGATTGTAACATTTAAATACCGAACTTACCGGAAAAAAGGTTGTTGTTGCAATGGTATATGATCAGTTTACATTCAAAAAGTACTAAGCAAACTTTTTTTAGATTTAAATGTTTATCTTTATGCAATAAACACAGTATCTAGACATGTAAACTGGTTATTGAACTGCTTTATCGAGCAGTAGTCCCTACCCCATCTACACAGCATAGGTTACTTAAAGGTAGTCAATCCATGTCAGCTAGTTATTAGCAAAATTTAAAGCCCAATTTTAAATCCACTAAATATACTCCAGTTTGATGTCAAAGCAAAAGATATACAAAGTCTTATAGTTTACTTTCTTTAGAAAGCAGTCACAGGCTGAGTAGAAAAGCCTGCCTTCTGCCAGTAGGCTGCGAAGTAAGACCCATAGTCTCTGTGTGGAAGCAGTAGCCTCAATGCAGAGTTTCGTCACACACTTTGCTAAGTGGGAATTAGGGCACTTAAGTGAACAAAGCACCATGTTGCCCTTTTCATCCCTGATGCCCCTGTGTTTTTTTTTTACGTAGCATTCATCCATATGGAATGTGCATTTTTGGAAACTGCACCAAAGATACTTCAATAACGTACAATGCGGAATCAAAGCCTCCAGATCTTTAAACCCTTTGTCAGGAAAGGCCGTGTTAAAATCTAGTTTACAACTGACAATGAGATCTGCCAGTACAGTACAGACAGGGTTAATTATGGTAAACATTAACCTCAAAGTCCCCTCCTTAACATTACATAGGAAGAAGCTAGGTAGAGTTTTTAAGCAAGTAAAAAGCACTTAAAAAGGTAAGCACCAATTTTTATAATTTATTTTTTACATTATGCTATAAAATGGAAATGTAACAAAAATAAAGTAGGCATTCCCCCAGTTTGGCTGCAATAGTGGCAGTACACTTTAATGGCATAAAACACTCCTTGTTTTAAACTGTTTCAATGATTGGACAGCCTGAAAGTAATTTGGTCGTCCACAGATAAATTGCTAAAATAATTTTTTGGGGTGATCCCCATACTACAAAATTTAAAAATACTTAACCATGGAGGCTTACTTTTCTGACATTTACTTCTTTTAGGACTTGTCTATACACAAACACTTGACATTTTCCCATGTTTTAATGCTTTCAAGGTGGGTTGGCCCACCTGGCAGGGTTGTTCATAGAAACACAATGTATTGGAGACCCGCCTCGCTGCTAGACCTGTAGCCGCGGCCTCTGTCCACCCTCTGTTCCTGTGGTGGAATGCCCCTCGGTGTCCTCATGTCTAATACACTGTATTAGAAGTGATGGCTCATGGGTCATTAGACCGTCAGACTGAGTACCTGGGAATGCTTCACACACATCAGGACTTTCTTTTACAGCCCTTCTTTTAGGGCACATATATGTACAAGGCCTTAACATAATACAAGGACCATAAAATTGTTTAATTGCACTTACTATTTTCAGAAGAGCTTGCATGCAGATCATTATAACATTTAATCCTTGTTATCTAAATCTAAATTCCCTCAAATTTGTTGCACCATGATAGAGATTTTTTTCTTGTCGGGTATTGCAAGAGGAGCATAAACAAACCACTAATTTGCTATTTGATTGTTATACAAAGTTGTTCTGTTATCAGAACACTCCTTGCATCTAGTTGAGAAAACCCTAATCCCTGTGCTTAATGGGTCCATTTCAGCAATCATAATCTGTCATTCTTAAGCGCATTTAGACGTTCATCTCATTTAAAATGTACAGAAAGTGCCTGTTTACTATTAGTCATACTCCAAACTCTTCTAATTCTTGAATTCCTGAGCAACGGAGTTGGATTCATACAGTATAGAACAGGAGGGCCCATCAGTCTAGTGTTCATGGCTTCTTGGCTTTTAGTTGACTTCAGTACATAACTGGGTAACTAATATGCATTGGTGTTAATGTAGAAGCAAGTCTGTCTGCTTTGGAGCTTGGTAGACATTGAAATTTTAGTGATAGCGAGCTCACTGCTATCATATATGGTGTGAAGAGTTGTGCTGGTACATGGTGCCAGAGCAGAGATACCGACTTCGCCAAAGAAGATATGAAGAGTCCAATTGAGATTTTTTGCAGAAGGCCCTATAAAATTCGTCTTCCACTGAAGGGGCATAACACAGAGAAAATAAATATAGTAGGGATGCACCAAAATTAAATTTTTAGACTGAAAACGAAATTAAAAATGTTGTCAGGCTGAAACGGAAACCGAAAATTACTGGATTTTTTTCCAACCTTTTAAAAATGTTTTCAATTATTTTTATTTTTTTAACTTTACTGTTGGAGGGCTTTGGGGAAATATCAGGGGTCTTAACAGACTAATGATATTTCCCTTTTAAAATAGAAAAAGAGATTGAGGACACAAGAGTCTTCAATTACTTTTTCTGCAGCCCCAGCACTCAATGAACAGGAAGCTCTCAGTGCAGAGGCTTTCTATTCATTCACAATCCAGAGATAGTAAATATTTACTATCAACCCAGTCATGAATGGACAGGAAGTGATGTATAACACTTCCTGTCCATAACTGGGGACATAGTAAGCCTACTCAGTCCTCAGTTATTTACAAATACTCAACGATCAGTACTGATTGCTGAATTTTTGTGCTCCGCTGTCTATCCTGACTGCTCCGCCTGTCACCTGAGCCGAGCTCTCCACCCCGCTCTGCCTTCTGACAGCTGTCTCCTCCCCGCCCTGCCTGCTCCGCTTCCTGAAAGCTTCTCTCCTCCCCGTTGGGCTCCGGCAGCTGGATCGGCTCTGTGTCCCCTCCGATCCCCGCTACCTCTGCCGACACAGCCTGCCAGCGTGGAGGACAGAAGCTAGTGATGCACCACATTTTCGGCCATTTTGTACTACTAGCATTTTGCCCACGGTACCAATTTTGGCCGAAATATTTTGGCAGCTGAAATTTCGTTGCATCCTTAAAATATAGGTGTGCTTTTCTACAAACATGATTATGGTTGTGATATGCTTTAACCCTAAAACACCTAAGTTACACCTAAACTGTCTAGCTGATGTTATTGGGCTGTTATTTTGGTGCCTATTCCAGTTTGCCATATTTTTATGAATGGTGCCAGCTTGTAGTGGCGCTACGAAAAAAAAAAAGCAAAAAAGTCAATGCCCTAATAAAAATAACAGTGAGTAGATGCCTTGGGCAACATGATCATTTTTTTTTAGCTCAGTTTGTCTAGGTCTGTACAGTTTATAGATATGCTCTTTCCTAACACCGAGGAGGTCATCATGGTCTTGTTAGAGTAAATAATTGGCTTATAGTAAAAATGAAAATTATACACATTTCTTCAAGCAGTGTGTCCTAGGACTCTGAAAGCAGAAAACACCCCATAATTTCCCTGTTTAAGTAACTATGGATACCTCAGAATTACAAATGCTATAAAGTGCTAATCCATTCCAAAAATGCGAAGTCTCATGCCATTCATTGCAGGACAAATAATGAGCAGCACTGTGTGAAGCCATTTGATGTCAAGCACCATCTACAGCTAGTGATTCATTTGGAATGAATTCATTGCCCTGAGAAAAGAGGAACTCTAGAATCACATTTATTCACAAAAATAGAATGACCTCAAAAGGGCCTTTTTAGTGACTCAGATTAATGTTCCCTTAACCCCTTAGCCACAGTTCCTGGCCCACAGTGCCCGATCTTCATTTTTCCTATCAATCCCTGTTTGTCTCTGCTGATGCTGGTAATCATTCAATCATAATTGGGTTACATATCTTTTATCTACTCTGCTCCGTGTGGGAATTTTCTGTGCTGCTATGTAATAACTGCCTGTTCACACACTGTAACAATATAATCAAGCATATCCATACAGAGTTAGTTTTTTATTCTAACTTTTTTTGATGCAGTCTTTTAAAATAATTGTGTCTGGCGTTTGTTTTTCACACTGCTATAGATAAAGCCATTTCTATATTTTAGAGCTCAGATACATTTTCACACGGGGCCTGGCAGGAATGGATTTCTCATTGGTGAAACAGCCGTCCTATAATGTATATCGGCTGCATGTGATCTGTAGAGGCTAACCAATTTCAGGAAAGGTTTAATTATATAGGATGATCTCTTTCCTTTGTTTCCTAAAAGAATGCATGCTCATTCGGTGCGATCATGCATTTTGTTATGCCAGGATCATTCCACAGAAAGACTATGCAGTGAATGCTCAGTGAATTATATTTTCATTCTTTATTATGTTCAGTACTAAATAATTGTAAAATAAATACATTTTTTAATTCTATGGTAAATATTAGGGATGCACCGATACCATTTTTTCGATATCGAGTTTGAGTACATATATATGTATCTTTCGATACTTGCCGATACTGAGTACAGATACCGGTACTTCCGCTAGCATGGAGCCGGCTTCCTGACCAATCAGGAAGATGGGCGGCGTGTCATTACCTGCCGCCTGGCTTATTTGTTGCCGGGAAGCTGGTTCCATGCTGTTTAGCCGGCTCCATGCTGATTGCCAATTAGCATGGAGCCGGCCAAACAGCATGGAGTTGGCTTCTTGGTCAATCAGGAAACTCAAGGGCGAGTCATTACCTGCTGCCCGGCTTCCTAAATGGCCGGGAAGCCATCTCCATGTTCCCTCACAGCACTGCGAAGTTTCGGTATCGGGGGTAAGTATCAGAGCAGTTGTACGAGTACGAGCCCCAATACTCGGTACCGGTGCATCCCTAGTAAATTTTGATATATGTATATGATTGATATGTATATGATTGTGAGATGTCAAAGTAGTGAGGTATTCTGACAGTGGAGGGCGCTGAACGCCAGAATTCAATAGGTTGGCAGGGGAGATTTGTCCACCCATGCTGTTTTGAGTGGATGGAGGAATCTGTTAAATTTTCTTATGCAGCCCACAGACTGAACAAAAGAAATCTGTAAGTGTATAGCCAGCTTAATATTTCCTATCCTAGTGTGTTAGAACTGGAGATCACCTCTCCTTCTCATATGAGGGGGTGCTTCTGTAGTCCACTGTAGTACTGCTAATAACCTTGTTTATAATTTCAACACAGCACAGGCAAAGAACGCAGGAAGTTGCAACCCCATTGGATTTCTGGAAGGATCAGCTGATATTTTTGTGTACTTGCAGCATTTTTCAAAAGACAAATCATGGAGAAATGTGCGTATTGAAGCACTGTTCTGAATATTTTTTATTGGCTCATACAAATTTCAAATACTGGAATTGCTATTTCTGTGATCTATCGCTGTTGTGTGTATCACGGCAAGAGCAATGACTAGGATTGGTTATATTTCCCAGGAATGGAACTAGTTATGTTCACAGACTCAGTCACAATGTACTGTTACATGGCACACATAATACCCAGGTGCCCATCTGTCTGGCACATAAGCTCCGAGTATGCTATGAAATCCACAGAAGGATGTGAGGCAGCATTGAACTCCCACAAATGTTTTCTTTGCCACACATCACTCCTTTATCAGATCTATGTGGAGCGGAATAAAAATATGGATACGTTTTTTGAGTAAGTAAGAAAGGTGGTTGAGTCACGCAGTTCCGGGCAGCTGGAATGTGGTATTTATGTAGAAATATGTAGATAAAAAAACCTTATCCTTCAGGCTGTTGAAATTCACAGCAGCTTGTTACATATTGCTCCTGCAATGAAAGAATTTACCTTCTTGAAAGGGGAGTTATGGAAATATCGGTGTGTATTTGTACAAGGAAATTCAAGCTGTCAAAGCAGAAGATTTTCAGAAGGAATACATGAACTTTGTATAGGTTTACTCTGATGTTTGGGGGGTTATGTGGCAATATGTGTCCAGGAGACCTTGCATACATTGCACAATCCAGTTTAACACTAGGTCATTACCTTCCTTTTACATACTATGGTTTGATCTTTGAAATCCAGTACATAAAAAATCATTGAAAAACAAAAAAACTAAAAGGCTTTATATTAACTTGCAATGTGTCTTTGAACTTAGATCTAAAAAAGTGACTAGTCAGTTCCTTCCGGCAGGGTTGTTTGCATGTCATAACGCTCTCCTCTACCGCGAGAGTCTTAAAGTGATATATTAAAGTCAAATTGTTTTCAAGCTGTTTCAAATGCTGATGAATTCACTTACAACCGATGCTGCTTCTTGATATTTAAAGGTTTTAGTTTCCTGCAGAACCAGCTGGTCCCCTGAGTTCTGGCCCTGATATCCTGTTTCAGGGTGGCTCCTTTCCCTTGCAGGGTCCTATGGTGCCACACATGTGTGCTAGTAAGTCATGTGTATCTATTCAAGCACAAAGGCACAGCAAGGAAAACCACTGCCCTCCTCCCTGCTCACCATAACTCCCTTCTCCAAGCTGGTAGACAGACAGCTACTGCAACCTGTGCTGATCTTGTACTGGGCAGGAAGTTCAGGGAAGCCGAGCTGAGACAGTTGAAGCTGTTCAGAAACATGATGATTGTAAACGCTTGGGCAAAAATGTAAAGCAATACTTTGCCAGGCAATGTACACCATATTACCAAAAGTATTGGGACACCTGCCTTTACACGCACATGAACTCTAATGGAATCTTAGTCTTAGTCTGTAGGGTTCAATATTGAGTTGGCCCGCTCTTTGCAGCTATAACAGCGTCAACTCTTCTGGGAAGGCATCCACAAGGTTTAGGAGCGTGTTTATGGGAATGTTTGACCATTCTTCTAGAAGAGCATTTGTGAGGTCAGGTACTGATGTAGGACGAGAAGGCCTGGCTCGCAGTCTCTGCTCCAATTCATCCCAAAGATTTTCTATCGGGTTGAGGTCATGACTCTGTGCAGGCCAGTCAAGTTCCTCCACCCCAAACTCATCCATGTCTTTATGGACCTGGCTTTCTGCACTGGCGCGCAGTCATGTTGGAACAAGTAGGGGCTATCCCCAAACTGTTCCCACAAAGTTGGGAGCATGAAATTTTCCAAAATGTCATGGTATGCTGATGCCTTAAGAGTTCCCTTCACTGGATCTAAGAGGCCAAGCCCAACTCCTGAAAAACAATCCCACACCATAATCCCCCCTCCACCAAACTTTACACTTGGCACAATGCAGGCAGGCTAGTACCGTTCTCCTGGCAACCGCCAAACCCAGACACATCCATCGGATTGCTAGACAGAGAAGTGTGATTCGTCACTCCAGAGAACACATCTCCACTTCTCTAGAGTCCAGTGGCGGCGTGCTTTACAGGACTGCATCCGATGCTTTGCATTGCACTTTGTGATGTAAGGCTTGGATGCAGCTGCTTGGCCAAGGAAACCCATTCCATGAAGCTCTCTAAGCACTGTTGTTATGCCAATCTGAAGGCCACATGAAGTTTGGAGGTCTGTAGCTATTGACTCTGCAGACAGTTGGCGACTTCTGCTCACTGTGCGCTTCAGCATGCGCTGACCCCGCTCTGTCATTTTACGTGGCCTACCATTTCGTGGCTGAGTTGCTGCTGTTCCCAGTTGCTTCCACTTTGTTATAATACCACTAACAGTTGACCGTAGAATATTTAGTAGCAAGGAAATTTCACGGAACACCTGAATTCAATGATTTGGAGGGTGTCCCAATACTTTTGGTAATATAGGTTAATACTACTTTTAATCTCTGGGCTGGCCCAGCTCATCTGTCCCTTCCTTTACCTTGCTCCATAACTTTTTATGCAACTGTTGGGGAGCGAAGGGGAATACTGCAGAGTTTTAGTTGATTATCCGCTATGAGTCTTTTGGGGCTGCTGACATCACATCGAGGGTGGCGGCACACGGCAACAGTCTCAGCGATTTTGGGCGCCTGCACAGTCGGGGACAATGCTAAAGCCTGATGGAGGGACTGTGTGGTCCCGAAATCGCTTATTCATATGACAAAGAACTTCAATAAATGAAGCTTTTGCTATCCTAAAAGGACTGGTGTGCCCGCGCCATCCGCAGTCACTGCGAGCACCCCCCATTACAAGGGATTTTTTTCGGTAAGTAGTGCCACAAGGATAGTATTTATTGCTTTGAGTGATAAGCCCCTCCCCTACTCCCCTTCCTCCCGCCTCCTTGCATGTTGATTGATAGCTGGAGGTTCCTGTGTTCCCAATGCATGCCCTTCTGGAGCTGGGGAGCAGTAAAAAGATGAAAAATTAAGCGTTGACCACAGAAATGTAATAAACAATGTACTGGGGGTTGTACTGATTGGTAAGAACACTTAGAATTACTTTGGAGAAGTATCGGGAGATGAAAATTTACTTTTCCCAATACTTAGAGATGATGTGTGACACTGCAGCTGTCTCGTGCTGGTTCTATATACCGAGCGCTGATGGATCATGTAACCACTGATCGCTCAGCTCACTGTCTCCATGTGCTGAGCATGAGGATTCCGTGAGGATTCCTTCCCTC
>NW_017306650.1:436217-438150 GCF_000935625.1 Nanorana parkeri | reverse complement strand
CCCCCTGTGTTCCTCCAGCGCTCATTGGAGGGAAAAGACGGGAGGGGGTGGGCACAGCTGGCTCTGGCCAGCTGCCAATCAGGCAGTCCGGGGGGATCCCAACAATATTGCTGGCAGGGGCTGACTGGCAACTTTTAGCCCAGGGGGCAAGTACAACCCAGAGGCCCATGGTACGGCAACTTGACCCCCCTCCCGCTTTGCCTCTTCCCCCGTCTTCTTGCGATGGCATCAGAGAGGCCCGGGGGGCAATTGCCACCCTGCCCCCTGGCCCAGTCCGCCCCTGATTGCTGGGATCCTTCTTGGCTGCAGCGTGGCTCTGTGCTGTCAGTATATAGCAGGAAGTAGCCCACTGTATGTTGAATTTGGGTCACAGGAGTATATTAGTAAATGTTCTTCTGTTATCCAAAAGAGAAGTAAAGCCAAAAAAAGTTTGGATTTACCTCTCTTTAAACTTTTTCATCATGTATATTTAGGATATATATGGTTGTGATATTGTGAACGTCTCATCGACAACTTTCAACCTTCGCATAGCTGGCAATATGTGTCAATGCCACAACAACTGGAGCATATTCAAAAGATAGTCATTCCTAGGACAAGAAATAAAGGTGTCTCCTATTTCTTAGGCACCAAGATGAGGATGGGTGTAAAATGCCACTAAGGACACCAGTTGATTGGAAGCCTTTTTTCATCACATCAGCATAGCCATAAGTTTGGGAGAGTCTGGAAGAAGTGGCTATCTATATTTATACAGAATGCTGCCTCACCCTGGAATGGAGATAACAAGACGGAGAATGTGAAATAAAGCAGATTCCACCCGCCCAGAGAAAGCTATTTTCTTAGGAGCCCCTTTAAAAATGGCAACTGTTCCAGCTGTACACACATGCCAGGCTTGCAGTGTTTGATGGTGCTGCCTTAATGTGTGACACTTGTGGGACTGCAGGCACACAGTGCCAAATGCAGAATTCTTTGACACAAATGGAAGGCGTTAGTGCTGTTTGTAAAGGTTCTGAGAAACATGTACAAAGCACACAGACATCCACTTCCAACAACTCTAAGAATTTGCCTCTCTGATCTAAAGCCACACTTAAGGCGACAGATGCTATTTGCTTGCTGGATTTATAATGTGTGATCACCCTCACCCCTGCCTGAAACTGTGTGAACGAAAATTCATATTAGATCACTATACAAGCTTACAGAAGAACTTTGGGCATATGAAATCTTAACCCTTGCTGTAGGACTACCTCCACATTGCAAGGGTTAAGTGCGTAAAATCTCTAGCTATTAATCCCTAGTGTTGCCTATAAATCATGCATTCCTCACTTTAAGTTAGTGGATGATGCAATGCAAATTTAATTTGTTGTTGCCCTTGGGCAAACTGTGTATCCAGATCCCTTTAGTCCACCTAGAATGAAAACCTCTCTAATTTGCCAGCTATATACCAGAGTCTGATGTCCCAACATGGCCCATCATGGCAGCTCAGTGTGATTTCACTCACATACCTTCTTTTTCATGTAGATTTGAACAATTCGTCTCAGATGATAAGATTCCAAGGGATTAGACTGCTTTCAGCTCTTGTGGTCACTAGCACATATTTTCCAAATACTGTATTCTAGAGTCAATTTTTAGCACAATGCAAACCTTGGCTTCTTTGTTTTTCTTATCTCTCATTTTTATAATAGTTTGTGGGATTGTTCTTGGTTGTCAGTTAAAGTCTTGTTGAATCTGGGCATTGAAAAGGACCGAAAGCCTCCTCAACTGTGAGCATTAATTCATGTGTACAGCTATTAAAATTCTGAAAATCTGCACAGCATTTACAATGATAATTATAACAGATTTCCTAATTAGCTAGACAATTAAAAATATAGGGAGAAATGTATTACGTAGTGATTGAGACTTTCAATAAACATTCAATATACCGTATATATATATATAT
>NW_017306650.1:415621-435091 GCF_000935625.1 Nanorana parkeri | reverse complement strand
ATATATATATATATATTACACTGTTATTTTGCTTAGGTAATTGTGATTGCTACAGTAATTTACATAAGACCACATAATCATCTTAAGCAGTCCACCACAAAGTATTCTGCAGTGAATAGTGGCCATTGAGATCTAAAAGGGGAGAGTGTCTTCTCTCAGGGACACCAACCCAATATATATGTATTGGCCTGGGGGACGACGACGACAAATGCCCTTCTCTCCCTACCTAGTTCTCCTCTGCTTGACATTCAGTTTAGCTGCCATTCTGCTCTAAGGAGCTTCTGCTTAGCCCAACTCTTCCTTTTGGAAATATGAGAAAAAAACATTGTTTCTAGTCATTACCCTTTATTACATTTAGTTAATGAGCTACAAGAAGGAATATTGGGTACAAAAACTGTAATAGAGCACCCAATATAACTAGTCAGTGTAATCTGTATTAAAACCTGTATTCCTTTTAACACTACATAGTAGGGCTGCACTGATACTAGTATCGGTGCCGATACCGAGTATTTGGGTGAGTACTCGTACTTGTCCAAATGCTCCTGATGCCTATACTGATACTGGAACCTCCAGTATTAGGAAGCCAGGTGGCGAGTCATTACACGCCGTTCGGCTTCCTGATTGGCCGGGAAGCCAGCTCCATGCTCCCTGGTGACGAGGGAGCATGGAGCTGGCTTCCCAGCCAATCAAGAAGCCAGGGGGCTGGTAATGACTCGCCCCCCCAGCTTCCTGAGGACGAGAGAACATGGAGCCGGCTTCCCGACCAATCATGAAGCCGGGCGGCGTGTAATGACTCACTGCCCAGCTTCCTGATTGGTCGGGAAGCTGGCCAATCAGGAAGCAGTGCGGCTAGTTATTACCCGTCCCCTAGCTTCCTGATTGGCCAGATAGCCGGCTCCATGCTTCCTCGTCACCTGGGAGGGAGCATGGAGACAGCTTCCCGGCTAATCATTACACGCCGCCTTGACTTCCTTAATGGGACTTCCGGTATCAGTATTTGGTATCGATAAGTACCGTAAAAAAATATATCGGCACTCGATATAGAAAAACCGGTATCGGTGCATCCCTACTACATAGTGATACAAAGGAGAAGCAACCGCCATACACCAATATTCAGTGCAAGCTATCCACTTTATTTATCCAAATGGTCAAAGCATGTCCCTGGCTGGGTCCTCCTAACTGATGCATTTCACCCACTGACTATGCTTCATTACTTAGTCAGCCAGGTTAGGGGTTGAAAAGCATTAGCGTGGGAGGATTCATTGGGGAATGTTCTTTGACCATTTAGATTAATAAAGTGGATGGTTAGCACTGAATATCGGTGTACTATACATTGAACTCCTGTTGCCTCCCTATCCATACTTTACCTAAATTGTCCCATCTGGCACATGTACCGGGCTAAGCTTTGTCAATTGTAATAATGGTGAAGGACATTATATATTGTACCAGAGAAGGATATGGTGCTGACTCTTTATGAAGATTGTACATTCTGTAAATTTAGGCTAAATGTCATCTGTTTTATAACAAAAATTCCCATTGTTTGTTATGGAAAAGATTAATGTTACATTGACTGATACACCTACTAAGTTGCTGGATTTTTTGTATGTGTGGGAGATATTTTCTGTTGGAAAGTTTTGGCATTTTTCACTACATTTGTATTTCGTGTGCTGTATTCATAATTTCACGAAGCTTGTGTAATAATATGGAGGTATTGTTGTCTATTTGAATGATTTGGCTACACACAAACAGTAATAAGAAAAGACTCTTGAGCACATAATCCAAACCAGCAGATCCCACAAAATATGTACTCATGAATACACTGCTAATAATGGATATCTATATTATAAAGGGACCACAGCAACCCCTAATGGTCATGAATAAAATTACATGAATGTCAACATGTCAAAGGTAAAAGAACCGTTACGAAAGAACTATACAAGCAGTCTTTGCTGACTGGTCTTTAAATCATTTAGGATTCGGGACTGCAATCTGGATCCTGGCTATCACCATTTAGCACCTGGAACAAGCATGCAGACAGTGAAGCATGAAAAGGACGACAGTTCAGAAGTATAGTTGCAGATTTGCCTCTCAAGTGATATTTGTAATGGACAATGCCCGTAAAATACTGAGGTTCATTATTAATATACAACTAAAGGCTTTTGTATGACAGTTTAAACAAGTACCAAATCCGGTTATAATGTCATGCACAAAACTCCTAAATTAAACAAAAAAACTTCTGACTGAGCCAGATCCTCCAATATTTGTGTCTCACACGCTCCCCCACCTAAACACTGCAGCTCACAGTGGGAAGGTTTTAGGATCAGAGCCAGTGCTGTCCATCCAGAAAGCAGTGGGCAGGACTAGGTGTGGCCAGGTGTTGATTGACAGGCTAGTGAATCAGCAGTGACCAAGTGGATAGCCATGCCCCCCCCCCCCTTTCCCCCACAACATTTTTCTTCCCATTGTAGTGCAAGCAGGAACAACCTACATGACAGTGGCAACTGTGCTCTGAATTCAGGAGCAGTGCAGCATTGTTGGCACACAATCACAGGAAGCTGCATTAGATGAATTTCACTGGCAGGATCAAGAGGTATTTGTGGGACTTTCTGGAGGAACTAAGAGGAAACTGTGAATGCAGATGCACTTATAATTAAAGGGTTATTAAACCCTCGTGTATTTTTGCATATACAGTATCTACTGCTAGCAAGCAGTAGATATATGCAAAAACATTTAAAAAAAAAACCTTTTAAAAAGAGTTTGAACTTACCTTCGCCGCGCGCTCCCGTCCGAACATCTGAAGATTCTCAGGCGGCCGGAAAGGATCTTGGGGCAGGCGCATGCGCACTTCATATGTTCGGCCGGGAGACGAGGAGAGACACAATGTACGTTTTTGGAGCAGCGTGCATCCGCACAGACACCATGGGACATCAGAGAAGGAGTCGGCGCTGGATCGGAGACCCGCACCAGCGCTGGAGGGACAGCTGAAAAGGACAGGAAAGAATTCAGAGCTGTAGCACATTTTTTTTTTTTTTAAACATTACAATTTTTATTGAGAGAGGTACAGAGACCAAGGTACAAAAAGCCAAAGGTATAAAATATCCAAAATAAATCTACGGTGAACATACAACATAAAGAGTAAATCAGCAGCACATATGTTTAATGAAAGGCCATAGTTCTTGTTTAACCACTTGCCGTCCGCCTGTTGTAAAAAAAAACGGACGGACGGCACTGCAGCATTGGCTTGGTGTCTTTTTACCCGACGTGACCCCGTCTTTTATATTTTACCAAAAAATTGGATAATAATAAATGTTTTATCATTTAATATAGGGGGAAACTGTTTTTTTTTTTTTTTAAATTCGGTAATTTTTCCTTAATATAGTAAAAAAACTAAAAACCCCCAGTGGTGAATAAATACCACCAAAAGAAAGCTCTATCTGTCTCCAAAAAAGGGTATAAAATTCATTTCAGTACAGCGTTGCATGACGGAATAAATGTCAGTCAAAGTACCGCAGCGCTGAATACTGAAAAATGGCCTGGATGGGAAGGGGGTTTAACACCGCGGATGTCAACTGGTTAACAGACTTGGCAGACTAGACACTGTGGCAGACTAGACACTGTAACTAGCTTAAGATCAGGAATCTCGCTAATGTTTAAAAGAGGTGGTGGGGGCTCCAGTGTTAGTACATGAGATTTCTAGGGACCACTTCATGTAGTAACCAACAGAGACTTTGTCATGAAATGAAACACTGGTGGGACCGAATTGCTCAGTACCTAAATCATGTGTTGTATACTAATACCACAGCAGTAATACAATGAATAGGTTCACATCAGTATCTAATCACACCATACAGTATTATTATTATACAAGATTTATATAGCGCCAACAGTTGCGCAGCGCTTTACAATATAAGGAAGACATTACAATCGCAATACAATTCAAGACAAGATGGTAAGGAGGGCCCTGTCTTGTCTTGAATTGTATTGTGATTGTAAATACCATTTAGGGTGCTCGCAGACACAACATAATCTTTGCTTGATCTGGCATGTTATGTTCAGTTCAGAAAAAGGATCATTTGCTAGATAGTAATCCTCAACTTCTTTAGGCCTCTCTATCCCTTAACTGGATCCTTTGTTGGCGAAGAAATGATTAAACAAGTTGGGTTTTTCCAGGTGCTCACAATTGCTTTCCCCACAAGATAAGCTATTGCAGTATTTGTCTTTCTCCTTTTACCCCTTGCTCCTCCATAGATTTAAACTTGGACCTTTGACCAAGAATGCATATTTGTGGAAAGTTCCTATTGCAGAAAAATATTTTGGTGGCAGGACAATGCCAACCTATTTGATCTGAATTCAATGTCTGTACATAGCTATTGCACCTGTCACTATTTTGTGTTCTTTAAAATTAATTTCCAGCACTTGAAGGCCACCTTCTACTACTGTGTAGTTCAAGTAATGTGATCGGTGTCCCATGGAGCAATAGGGAGACCTGGGTGGGGCAGAGAGTCAACTGTCTCTTCTAAGGTTGAATTTGCATGAACGAGCTCCCTGATTCAGGGCTCCCATGGCTCTTTATAGAGGGTCCAGAGCTGTGTGTCTGTATTTTATTTCTAATAGCAGTTCAAGCAGTATAACATGATGACAGGTGTACTTTTAAGACGTCGCCTCCTCTCCTGAACAATCAACCCATGACCTAAGCCAGAGAGGGGGGTTTGTGTTCATAATGAAACATCCCATAGTCATTCAAAGATGTGAAACGGCTTCCTGGGGCCTTCATTTGGCATTCTTGAATAAACATGAGCCACTGTTCTACTTCTCAGAGCCAGTGATTATGTTGTGTTAACTCCTTTGTCTTCTTGAACCCTTTCCCCCATCTCACTCTGGCTAATTTATGTCAAAGAAGAACCAACAAAATGTCTTTAGAGGAGGCCTCCTGGTTAGGTCAGAATCTGAACGTAAGCACTGATCACTCCATGTTATTTTTCACATCCATGTTTAGCTTTACAATCTAGAATTCAGGGGGTCAATGAACTTGACTAATTGGCAGGCGGCAGGTTGAGTAGGAGGGGTATGGAAGCCGATGAATGCACAATAAATTGGTATCTATAACATTCCACTACAGCTGATATGAAGTATTTGCCCTAGATTTTACTATTATTCTATCCAGAGAGAATTTGTGTATTAATTGTTTTACTGCCAACGCAAATGTAGAAATCCTATTGTAAAGTTAAAATGCCTGGAACACATTCTGAATTGCTTCGTTATTAATCACTCTGTTGCGACTATTGTAATTGTTCGCTTTTGGAATGTGTAGTTAATCCACAGTTAAGTATCCCTATGTGAATGCTAAGTGGTAGTAATAACTTGCACGCAGTGTGTATATCATATCTGCGGTTAATTTCAGGCCTGGACTAGTTGTGTGGCACTTCTGGTAGATGCTGGAAGAGTTGGTTGTGCTTAAAGTGACATTAAACCCTCAGATTTTTTAACATAAAACAATACTGTAATGTGTGCCTTACTGTAATCCATGGTTGTTTCCCTTCTCTTTGCTCCTCTTCCTTTTAAATATGTATCTGTTCTCATGCTTGGAGAGAACTTCCCTTTTCAGCAGACTGCCTTGTCTCACACGATGTCTGTGTGTAGGCTGTAACCTGAGCCAGCACTACAGGAAGAGGCCCTGAGCTGAAAAGATAAGTTCTCCCCCAGCATGAGAACAGATACATATTTAAAAGGAAGAGCAGCTAAGAGAAGGGAAACTACCATGGATTACAGTAAGGCACACATTACACTATTTGTTTTATTTTAAAAAATCTGAGGGTTTAATGTCACTTTAAGGGTATATGCAGACTTGTATAGACTCTTGCTGCCTGCTCATCGTCTGTGTTTATTATTAATAATATAGAATTTGAAGTTTAACTACTATGTTCAGTCTAATGAGATAGCAAAACAATTGTATCACTTTTAACACTGCATTCATTGGTGTTCGGTAACGAGGTACATTACTCACCTGCTCTACTCTTCGCCGTTTCACGGTCGCACGCAATCTGTAAACTGGGCATGTTGGGTATCGTTTTACTCATCTTTTATATTTCTCATATATACCTCATCTTTTATATTTCATTAAAAAAATGGGTAATTTGTTGTGTTTTGGGGCATTTAATTAAATTTGTCACTAAATTTTGGGGTTTAATAAGGAGTTGCGCTAATATTGCGCAACATAAAAATTTTCAACTACCACCATTTTATTCTATAGGGTCTTGGCATTCAGAAAATATATAATGTTGGGGGGTTTTACGTCATTTTCAGGCCTAAAATGTGGAATATAACATGGGTGCAAAAATGGAAAAAAGGGCCTCAGTCATGAAGGGGTTAAATGGACACATTTACTGGAGTCTGTCACTAGACTTAAAGCGACACTTAACTCAAGAGTTCAATCTTAAAAACACATTCAAGTACCCTAACTATTAACACAAATGTAGCTTATTTGTGTATCACTCGGCTGTAGATCCTCAAATCATCTCTGAATTGGTGCTGACACTGTCCTTCCTTCTGGAGGGTGGCTACTTTTGTTCCCCATGGTCCCTGTGTGTGTTGTAAAGTAGTCACCGCTCCAAGCTCACTCCCGTGATGGACTACAACCTCACGTATAGTTTTATTGATTTGTACTGAGATTGTAGTCCTTTACATGAGTGAGGCTGGAGTGGTGGCTACTTAACAACACACACAAGGACCATGGGGAACAAAAGTAGCCAGCCTCCAGAAGGAAGCATAGTGTCTGCTCCAATTCAGAGATGATTTGAGGTTCTACAGAGTGATACACAAATGAGAAACATTTTTGTTAATAGTTAAGGTACTTGAATGCATTTTTAAGATTTAACTCCTGAATTTAGTGTAATTTTAAAGTGGCCTATTTATAAATGTTTTTACACAAGATTCACCCCACATTTTTCCATTGAAGTCAATTATAAAAATGTGTGAATCTTGGATGAAAGCATGTATAAATAGACTCCAAAGTATGTGTGGGCAAAATTTTAAAAATACATATTCAGAGCATCTCTGCAATGCATGCATATTTCCCTATGCTGTATCCCTTTAAAAGATTGCAAGTACCTGACAATTACCTGGAAATCATACCGGAAATACAGTGAGCTTCTAAATTTCTGTAGTGAGCCGACAATGCTGCCTCTGTTGTACGGAAATACCAACCAGCGTTGCCAGCCCTGTCTGAGTTGCATGCATACATTGATTTTTTCCCCACTTATTTACTGCCCAGAGGCAGTAATGTAGTTCTGGAAGCTGTGCCTATGTCAATAGGAATTGACCTAGGACACCTTACTGATCCCTCCTTGCAGAAGTTGCCCCTCCAAAAAATTTTCAAGCCTGGTGATGATGTCGCAAAGAGTAATAAAAGCCGTTTCTTGCTACAGAAATTAGGTAAAGGAAATAGCTGATGCAGAGACATGATCTAGCAAAGGAGGGCGAGGTATGAGGGCTAATTTGGTTCTTGCCTGGAGATCAATAAAAATTCTTCCTTGCATGTGCTGTGTCTTTCTTACAGATACCAGCAGGTGTGGGATGATGCCACAGGCTGTTTTTGTCATTTTATGAACATATCTATGAGTCCTGCAGACAATGTCCATTGTCGCCTATCAGGCTACACAGTGGTTGGACCAGTTAGAAATGATTGTCTTAATTGTCTTCCACTGATGAGCCAGCCCTGGGAGATGTATTTTTGTGCTTCACCACTGTGATCCTCATAGGCCAATGCTGGGTAAAGCTAAACTTACATGTTTAGGGATGCACCAGCAGATACAGCTACCTGAGGGTGATCAGATCATTCCTTCACATCCGACCTTAGCACCTTAAAATGGCTGTGAACTGCACTTTCATGCCTGCCAGGTGCTTCGGAACTCACATGCAGTTGGAGTTTAAGACATAGTGAAAGTCACTGGAAATTCTCAAAAGAGTAATTCCAGGCAACAAGTGAAATTAGTTATTATCTCTAGCTAGAAAATGCTGCAGGTGTGGTGAAGTCAGAAAGTTCAATCTATGTTCACCAATCCCTTTAAATGCCAAAAGAAGGGTTGAATCTGCTGACTGTGAGAAACATCTTTGTACTGACTGTTCTTTTATACCGGCCTCTCTGTATGTGAGAGACGGCAAAGAGCCTGTGGTAAGTGGGTTTAAGAATACGTTTCCTGCATCATAAGCATTGGTCCTCAGAGCACCTCATTACTAACAAAAGGATTGGATGGCTTTGTGCACTTCAGCAACGCTTGAATGAAGAATTGAAGTACTGAATGGGTAGTCTGTGCTCACTATATGCATTAACTTTCAGGTTTGGTGTATACATTTAAAGGTAACCAAATGTCAGAGATATGCCATTACTCCTAATCTGCATACGTGTTCCAGGTTCATAAATCAAAACATTGAAGTTTGTGGATCGGCATGACAGACAAGCAGCTAGCATTTTCAGAGAGATTATTTGGCAGTTGCAGGCTATTATTTGTCTCATTACAGATATCCTTTAATCATCTATTTAAAAATCTCCCAATGCCTAGAGCCACCTGATAACATCTTGGCTGCTGGGGGTGGGTAGAATGTTGGGTGAGCAGCATTGTGGTATTACCAGGTGGTGCCCAGATTTACAGGTACATATTACAGGCTATTGCAGTGGTACATGTGTGAATTTTAGTAACACTGTTCCGAATGGACAAAGCTCCAACATTCCTGGGTTGCCTGTTCCTTCCCACATCGCCACAGTCCTATTAGCCACCACTATGATCAGCTGGCTCACCAACTAAGGCTAATGCACACAAACCCATATAAGTACCAGTGTATTTTCCCCCGCCAGGGAGCCGTGGGTGCTGCATACAGCCTTCCATATAATTTAGTAGCTGTGCGTGGGTATGTGCCAGTACTTATGTACAGCCGTTTATGCGTATGGATGTAAATCCCTGGACGCAGGTGTGCATGAGCTCTAATAGAATGTTTCAGAGCAGGGAAGAAGGCTGCGGTTGTGTTCGTCACCTGATGCGGAGTTCGCGAACAGAAGCAAAATTTTACCAGACTTGCTGTTCGCGAACCGAATTGTGTGTGAACAGAAGTGTTTGTGAACCAAGGTACCACTGTATCTATTTACAGTAAACTCCCAGTTATCCGGTACCCATGGGTATTGGTAGATGCTGGATAACTGTAGTTTCTGGTTGCCTAATAATAGGTTACTATTAACTCTCAAGCAACATATATGTCCTCCAAAAACAAATTCTGGGTGCTTGAATGCCGGGTAATGGAGTTTACTGTATTTATTTTATGCTACAGAGCCACTTTAACAGAATCAATCCAGTTGGAAATTTGGTAGATTTTTAAAAGGTAAAGATAACAGTTGGCACATTTTATGTTACCTTTACCCATCATATCCAACAACAGCAAAATGGCTGAATGTGAAGTTGGCAGTCGTATTGTGAACAAAGACCCTAGATAAAACCTTTCTACCATGTTCCTATTCCTTTTATAAAGCTTTGTTTTCATAATATCCATTCACCTGAAGTGGTTTCTCTGTGCTGCTGTGTAATGTTTATGGAAAACCGCTGCAGACAGTTTAAACTGGACTTTGTAGCACAATTAAACACTGTATCATCAGCTATTACAATGGCGCTGTGTTAACAGAGTCCCTCGTGTGACAGCAGTGTATAAAAAGTAACAGTAACTGGGGCAGCTCAGCCTTGAAAAGAATAAGGGAACCAAAAGTCGTAAACACATTGGTGCAGAAATTGTAAAATCTACTTTATAATAGCACTGAGGTTGTCACTGATTACACAGAGTACAACAGGTTCCTCTTCTCTGGCCGCTGTCCAGCTCTGGTTTACTGACTCCGTTTTTGTTTCTGCTCCATTTTAGGGCTCATGCTTCACCGGATTCCACCATGGAATATGTCAAGGTAAGCTTTCATTTACACCTAACAACAGGAAATGTACAGCTTTATTTTATTTACACTGGAAACAGAGTTTCCTTTTTCATAGCTGATCGTTTTAGGAGGATTCTTTGAAATCTCTCTGGGTTTCTGGTGGAAAGATCTCAGGAGTTTACGAGTCTGGCCACATCATTTAATAAACTCTGGCTGTCCCTGTTAGGAAGTTTACATTATGCTACATGAATGTATCAGGAGAAGTGAGACTCTTCTGCTCCTCCGATTTAGCTTCACTTTGTTAGTATAGGAACTAACTATCCCTGAAATGATGGAAGGAGTGGACAAATTAATATGGAATTCAGGATCCAGTCTGTCCAATCCAGGAGCCAGCAGGATTTTCTCCATTGACAACAACTAGAGAGAGCCTCAGAAGCTGTGTGCCAGCTTTAATTTTTAATGAGCATTGGCTACCTGGCTCCTGGGATTTGTCCAGCTGCAATAACTGTCCTTCCACCTTTTTTCTTTTCAATATTTTTCTTTTTTTATTTCACGTAATAAATGGAAATACAACAAGCAATGGCTAAATCTCAAACGTAGTAGAATAATCAAAATAAAGGAAAGGTACAGAATGTCTTCTAGCAATGCAATTGTATGCATTGCAACATCATCTGACATCCATATTACAATTCGATGAGCATTGTAAATCATATTGTGACAAACTAGTTGTAACGCAATGCAACAAAAAGGAAAAGGTCCTTCCACCTTTTAAAGAGATCACCTCAGTGGCATGCTAGTTGGATGGTAGGCTGCAGAAACTAAATCCAAGACGGGCAGAAAGTAAGCTTTTCTAGCTTATGAAGGTAATAGTGGGCATGCCGGCAGCATTTCCCATTTCGATGCGGCCGATGTACTCATTGGAGTAAATGACAGGGTGACAGCAACCGCATCTGTAAGGGGCAATCCGCATGTAATGATGCATGATACAATTACATGCGGTTTGGGATAGATGATTGTTGCTGGATGCACAATAGATGTGTCCAGGGGCAATGATCTATTCCAAACCATGTATGATTACATGCAGACTGCTGCTTACAGGTGTGGCCGCGGTCACCCCGTCATTTACTTCAATGGGTACAGCGGCCGCATCTGCTGCAGGAATTAGTAGGTTCTTGCCGAAGGAATGCCAGATTGCCACGTGTGAATGGAGCCTTAAGCGAGACTTTGGAGCACAGGTTCACTTTAAAAGCCTTATATAGTGAGAAAATGATACTCAAGGCACAGTTACTTCATACAGAGGTTCACCCTCTCTCTTTGTCCTTTTGACATTGTCACTGGGATAGAAAATTATGAGGAATCCAAATTTTTCCAGTTTGTCACCAGAACAAGAGGTAAGGGGAGCTTATCCAATGGGGACAGGGAAGGCTAGAGGTCATTGGTCAGCGACCATGGTAATGATGACCAATAGGAATGTCTTCTGTCTTTTGCTTCAGTGCTCCAGAAGAAATATTGCTCAGAAGAGATTCTCCATTATTTAGTCATGTGACCATGCTGACCAATGACGGCTAACCTTAGGGAGCATTGTGATGCAACGCAGCCTACGGGGCTAGTGATGTTTTCAAGTGTTCAGACCCCTCCAGCGGCTGGCATGGGCAGTGGGACATGGTATTCAGGAGGTGTTGGGAGCCAGTTTACCATTTAATTTTTTTAATAATAGGTAAACTTACCCTTAACCCCTTGCCGTCAGCCCATTGTAAAATAACAGGCGGATGGCAGCAGCGCTGAATACTGAAAAATGGCCTGGGCAGGGAGGGGGTTTAATACCCCCGGTCAGCAAGTGGTTAAAAAATCCTGACAGGCTCTAACCCAGGGTTAGGCAACCTCGGCACTCCAGCTGTTGTGAAATCCCATAAGGCACTGCCTTACAGCTTCAGGCATGACTCCCAGGGGCAGAGGCATAATGAGATTTGTAGTTTTACCACAGCTGGAGCACCAAGTTTGCCTACCCTGGCTCTAACCTTTCCCTAATCCATCCCAAAAAAAGAAAGAAAAAATGTTGGTTTTAGACCTACCATAGTTAATACATTGATAATTATACAGGATATAATACGGCCTCAATGGGGCTGTAAGCAAAAACATTGCCTGTATATGAAACCAGGGGCGTAATCACTCGGCACCTTGGCCAAGTCCACCAATCGCCTATTATAATAGCAAATGGAATTATTGTGTTTCTTTGGACACTGGAATAAGCAGTGAAGGGCATGACCTACATTGCCTATTTTTAGCTCACAAGGACTTGATTTGTAAAGTAATAAGTTCAGCTTCAGTACATTGTAGGGGCCTAGTCACAGCCCGGTCTGATCTTGCGTCCCACGAGACGGGGGGATGCTTCTTGTCCTGTGGGATGTGCGCACAAGAAAACCTACATCACTAGCTAATGCATCCATTATCCGCTTCATACAAGTCGCATTAGGCTCACACAGAGGACAACAGGCTATTGTTTTTGCAAATCCCTTTTCACGGCTTGTTAGCAGACAGATCCAGAGCTGCATGGACTGTTTTTACATCTTGGATAAAAAGGGAATTGTGAAAGGGCAATCGTGGTGGAAGCAGCTCAAAATCTGGAGACGAAATGGGGTGACTAGAAAGTCTGCACAAAGGCTGCAGGGGAACCAAAGCACCAGACTAATTGTAAACTTGGCACGTCTGACTTTTACTGTGTCGCCATTAATGAAGCAGAAACAGTTGGAGAAGTTTGTCCAAAAAAGAGGTGGAAGACTTGTGGCTGTACGTACTTCTGGGTGTCCCTCTGCTTAGAATATCTGCTGATCGGATATCTGCTCACATTTGATTTTTTTTTAGTGGAGTTGGGCTTAAGTTAAGGGAGGACGCTCCAACTTAAACCTGAACTCCAGGAACGAAAACGTTCACTTATATTATTATATACTGTATATTCCTCAATAGCCACAAAGAATATAAATCCACTTTGCGTGCACCAGATGCCTTTTGTAAACCCAGATATTCCCTTGTAAAATTAGCAGTGACATCATCAATGTGTGGGAAGGGTCAACAGCCTCGCCAAACTACAGGAGGGAGTGATACAAGACAAGTCAGCCTGCTCAAGGAGAGAGAGCAGCAGTGACTGCTTTTTGTTACAGGAAGCTCCTGTACATAGGCAACATTTCTTGCTGGATTACGGCACAGATCTGGAAGAAATACTCAAAGCCAGGCCCGGCGCTACCGCAAGGCAAGGGGCCGCCTGAGGGCGCTGCAGGGTGAGGGTGGAAAAAACAGGGCATTTTGACAAGTACTTGCTATCCCGCACCAAAGGTAAGTGAAGAAAAAAAACATGCTGATAGGGAGCAGGCCCAGCGCTACAGGGGTTCGGGGAGGGGGGGGGGCGCAAAAATGCAACTTTGCCTGTCTAGGCAAAAAGCCTAGCACCGGCCCTGTTCAAAGCTCCCCAAGATTCAAGTAAGGACGCACATGGCTATTGTATTTAGAGTTCAGCTTTAAATCATCTACCTGTCAGACAGAGTAATTAGACAGGACACTACTGCAAAATGATTCTATTTGTATGATATATCGGGACCCTCTGATTCCCCAGTCTTCATTTTAAATGTTATTCTTCCGGACCTGTGACATTTTTGCAGCATGAATCTACTGTAAGATGCCAAAGCTAATTACCTGTTCTCTGTTTCTAGTACCATGACCTCCCAGTATGTGCCCTGGCTGCCAACTGGTTGTGTGGATGGAGATCTTCTACCTTGGGGTGGAGCAACTCTGAGCCTTTGTACTGGGTGACAGAATGTCTAGCTTCCCCACTGTCATCACCCGCAGCCACACAAGCTGTTTGCATGTAATTGCACGTGCTGGGAGTACATGCGGACAATCGCACCTGCACACAGACTGTGCATATGCAATTACCTGTGACTGGCCTGCGAACCGCTGCGAACAGTGACAGCTGTCATTGTATTGTAAAGCACACTGCTGATCACATGAGTCTTACTGAGGAATTGATAAGACTCAGTGATCTGGCCTCATTTGTAAAGCTGACTATACACATATAGATTATCTGCAGATTTTCTATGGTCAAATGGAAAAGTGCAACAGATTCCTCCATCTATGCTGAACTGTGTGGATGGAGGAATCTCCCACTGGGTCAAGCTTCAGTATATTGCTAATTGGCCCCGCTGACTGTCAAATACCTGGGCAATCTGATTGGATGCTGGCATTGTTAGGTGTTTTGAGAGCCAGCGGGGTCGATTAGCAAGATACTGAAGCTTGGCCCAGCGGGAGATTCCTCCATCCACACAGTTTAGCATAGATGGGGGAATCTGTTGCACTTTTTCCATCTGGCCATAGAAAGTCTGCAGACAATCTATAGGTGTATGGCCAGCTTTAGTGTTAATGGGCCCATATTAGGTGGTGGAGCCTGTATTTTGATGAGCCCCACACACTGAATCTTGAAAAACAAGTCATCCAGCCTATATATTTCTAGCCGCACATCTGCTTGCTGACCCTCAATATGTCTTATGAAATCACACATTCCGGGGTACACATTGTGTGATATAACCTTGGCACACAGCGATTGTGTTTTGGGACAGGGCTTACCCTCTTCACAAGCAGGCAAGCCGCCCTCCACTCCTACACACAGACGGGCTCCAGCTCTCCCCTCCTCTTCACAACATAGGCATTTGACTACGGCCGCCCCCCAGGAAGGTGCCGCCCTAGGCAAACGCCTACTTTGCCTTGCGGTAAATACGCCCCTGGGCTCCAGACCGCTTATGAATACATATTATCCCCTGAATGTATTAGTCTATACCAGTGTGCAAATATGTATCCCATAATATGTATCCCATGCTCTGCTGTATTAAACTCATGGTGGACTATTGCTGTAGCTTGCAGCTCTGGTACATTATACTATATCCTGACGGAGGAACAGGAAACATGGGAAGTTATTGTAAAACTACATAGCCAAAGTTGAAGGATCATCTATTTTAATCACTGTGCCTCAGGTTAATGATATTGAGAAAAAAAGATTCAATATATATGTATGATTTCTAAAACCACCCACAAAATGAAATATCCATCTGCTCTATGATTTGACAAAGATGGACTGTGATTCATCAAAACGCTGGACAGAATAAACTCCTCTGTGGATATACATTTCTGCTCAAGACCTGTGAGTGCTTCTACTACTATACTCTACTGATGTTACTTTGCTGGGCAGACACTCCCTGGACAGTGTGCAGTCACTTCCAATGGAATTTATGTCATTTACGCTGACGGTGGAAAGGCTGCACACAACCTGTGTTAGACTGCCATCTAGTGACCGGTTTATCGTTTTATTGTCCAATGATAATTCCTTACCTCATCCAGTTAAGACTTATTTGCATTCATTCCTGTGCATAAAATGTATGTAATGCAGGTTTAGTGTCCGCACATGAACCAGAACCAGCATCTGGTTTAGATCTGTATGTGATCATGAGTGTGGGAATCTGAAACTGTTCCCTGACATGCAGCCTGGGGAATTTATTACAGTCTGTACATTCCAGCAAGTCATGATCATTTCTAATCGTTTACTTGTTGTCTAAAAATAACTTTCCATAATTATATTTTTAGAATGCACAATACATTTGATATAAAATTGAAATGTTTACTGAAATGTGAATTTATTAGGTGATGAGTGGTTGTTCACGGCATCAGCATACATTCTCTTTCTTTCTCTCGCTCGCTCGCTCTCTCCCCTCCCTCTCTTCCTCTCTCCCCTCCCTCTCTTCCTCTCTCCCTCTCTGTCCCTCCCCCACCAAGAAACATTTTAAAACATTGCATACACATCTATAAACACAGCCCATTCAAAGTTTAATAAAAAAGATTTTTTGCAAAACTTACATTTTAATTACACTCACTTCCTGCTCTTCCTAAGTGCTGGTGACGTAGCCCTGGCCTCACAGCTACCACCTGGGAAGGCTACATCGCCAGCACCTTTGTGAAAGATCCATTTGTAAACTGCAAGATTATGTGAAATATGAGAAGGGAATGCATTTGTTTGATATAGATATTTGTTTATTGTTCTCAGTTTTTTTTTTAAGGGAGGGTGGGAAGGTCCATTTTTCTATTATTCTTAGGCTATACAGAGTATATTTTCTTTATTCAAACTGCAGTATACTTTCTTCATTTGACCTGTAGGCTGAACAAAGAAAATATAACAGATTCCTCCATCCACGCAGAACAGTGTGGATGGACAAATTCTCCCGCCGCCTCTGTTGTACTCTGACAGCGGCCGTCGGTCGCTGTCTGAATACCCAATCGAAACTTGCAGCTGATTAGTTGCAAGCTCCATTCAGCTGAAGATTTTGCAACATGTTCCTTTGGCAAATGTCATTCTAATGATCGACTTCTGCTGATGGAATAGGGTGACCAAAAGAGCGAATTTCAGCCGACTCCTGCTGAATTGTCCGAAATTCGTGCTGTGTGCCACCCGGTCTTAGAAGGAGATCTGCAATGATAGCCTCCATGTTTTCCTCAATACAGGTTTCCTCTAATACCCATGGCACTACATGAATGATACCTGTCATCAGCCGGATTTTATACAACATATATTTATAAATAGGATATGTACTTGTAGACCTTTGTTTTATCAAAAAGACCATAACTTTAGATCAGCTGACATATATGTAAAAGTTAGACAACCCTAAAATCCATTGTCATACATATTTATCAGGCGATAGATCCATCAAGCATTTTATTTTAATCTCCCGGTTTCCTGTTTGTGTGTATTCTCAGAATCTGGCCTTGTTCTCTTTGCATGAATTTTGGTTCCAAGTCATAAAATGTGTGTGTGTGTGTATCTGTGAACTCTGCCAGTCATGCTCCTGTTTCCTCCAGATGGCAAATATCTGATATCTGAATGGCCACTGTGTCCGCTTATGAACTGCCGCACTATATAGCATATGTCATTTTGGTATTTTTAACTTATATGAAGTGTTCCTCTGTCTGTGACACTATTTGCAGCATATAAGAAGCCAGCATTCAGCATTTTGCTTATCTGCAAATGTCCAGTTGAATTTCCAGAAGCGATCCAACACTTATTGGTGTGAGCAGGTTCCTGCAATAATAATCTTCTTTTCCAGCTTAGTTTCATACAGCAAGTTCTGAACTAGTTTTAAATCAGGAGCCGTTCTAGCCAATGACAGACTTGCTATTTTGGAAGACCAGACCTCAGTAATTAAAGAGTTACAGGTCATTGTAATAACTCATGAATCAATGTATCTAAAATAGCCAATTACACAATTTTCACATGACAGCATGTATTACAGTAATATCACCATAAGTGTTCTATTTAGAGGTCTGCCATAAGATCCCATTCACACTGAGCTACATAAAAAAAAGCGCTTTTTCAGCGCTGATTTGAGCTGAGTGACTTTGAGAGACATTGAGCTACAGTGCACATATTGTCGTGCTATGTAGCGCTACTTTTGGCATGGTAATCTAAGTCAGTGACACAGAATGTACCAAGCCAGTGAGTCAGTATAGCAGCCAACCAACTAGTATTTTCAGAAAGAGGTCAGAAATGGCGACCACCCATATATTTCTCTTGACAGGTTGTCTTTTTATATGGATATTTTTTGATGAAGGCGATGGCAATACTTTATATTTTTTGCTATAAGTCTTTGCAGACTGCACCTTACCTCTGTTGATGTGCCCCAGGAATATAGAGGAGAAGCACAGCAGGGATATGCAGTGAGTGCAGTGGCAGGTGAGGTCCCTTTGGCCCCAGGCCCAGTCACTGAGCTATGTGTGGAGGAGGGAGGAGACAGGGAGCTTGCTTGCTCGTCACTGATGAAGCATCTAGATGGATGCCGTTAGTTTAGGGGTTTTCTTCTTTTTTTTGATTGGACGGCTTGTACCAATGGTGCTTTGCCATTGGTCCAAACCATCCACATACAGGTGAAACTCAAATAATTAGAATATCGTGCAAAGTTCATTTATTTCACTAATGCAACTTAAAAGGTGAAACTAATATATGAGATAGACTCATTACATGCAAAGCAAGATAATTCAAGCCATGATTTGTCATAATTGTGATGATTATGGCTTACAGCTCATGAAAACCCCAAGAACCCCAAATCCACAACCTCAAAAAAGTAGATTATTACATGCAATCAATAAAACAAGGATTGTACATAGAACAATATCGGACCTCTGAAAAATACAAGCATGCATATGTACTCAGTACTTGGTTTGGGCCCCTTTTGCAGCACTTACTGCAATTACTTTTGCACGATATTCTAATTATTTGAGTTTCACCTGTAGTTCAAGCCTCTGATTCCAAGTTGGGGGCTGTTGTAGCTGTGCATCACTGTGTTAATTTACAATGTAGTATTAGTGTAACCGAACATAACTGTCAAAAGCCAGATGAAGCGCCACCTGTAATAGCTGACTGCTTTTTCTTCTATAATGGCCTCCCCAGACCGCACGCCCCTAAAGAACAGTACTCCAAAACCGAACTGTATGAAATTATCTTTTCAAATTTGATGCAGAGTTGGCAATATATTTGAAATGGGTTATGTATTAAAATATAATGGAGTTCATCCATTAAAGCTGCCAATAACAGTTATCCGGTTTTACCTTTCATTTCATGGAAAACGTAAAGCTGAACTACAGAATGCTAAAAGAACAATATCAACATTGTTGTGCCCCCTCCCCCATTAACAAATCTCTGGCTCCTTTTTTTTTACATAACGTTTTTAACACCCAGTAATACTAACCATTATTTACAGTCCTGCAACTGCCACCATCCCAGTCCTCCACTCTTCGGCAGTGGAATATGGGTGGGTACTTCTGTCAGCACCCACATGCCATTCTTGTGACGAAGATGCTGGTCTTGATGGCACTGACAAAAGGGAAGTTAGATACCGGCATGTGATGCATTTTTGGTGGGCACGTCATCACAACGAGGTAGAGATTGGTCGCTGCCGTTAAACTAGGGCTGCAGAAATCCTTGGAGCCAGGTAGTCACTGCTCATTAAAAAGTACAGCTGCTAACTTTTGAGGTTTTGAGATAGCTCCATTGACAACAACTCCACATCCTGCTGCATGGATTGAACACACTGGCTCCTGAACTCCACATTTATTTGCCCACCCCTGAGTTGAAGCGTATCTAAACCAAAGAACAAACATTGACAGGTTTATATACATAAGGGTGAAGAGTTTGGGAAAGTTAGAAGTGAACAATCTAGGACAACGTAGCTGAACTGGAAAGTGAGCTGAATTGGAGAATTTTTCCAAATCAGCTATGTTGTCCTAGATTGTTCACTTCTCCTGCCTTCTCCAAACTCTTCACCCTTTTGTGAATAACCCCTTTAATAAAGTATATTGCAACTTACCAGTCCTTTTGATTTGGTGGTTGCTTTCATTTTCAGGCTTTTTTTTCCACCCAGTGATCCTGCCTGTTACACACTTCCTGTCCTCCTTCACTGTACTGTGTATATGAGAGCAGTGGCGTAACTAGAACCTTCAGGGCCCCGGTGCAAGAAACCATGAAGGCCCCCCCCCCCCCC
>NW_017306650.1:366045-414593 GCF_000935625.1 Nanorana parkeri | reverse complement strand
GTCGCAATTGCGACCTCTGCGACCCTGGTAGTTCCGCCAGTGTATGAGAGAGTAACATTGCCACCGTAGAACAAGAAGGAACACTTCTCCCTCTCCTCATCTCCATGACACGGGTAGGTGTTCTACAGTTTGGAACATTGCTAACTAATAACAGTCAGCAGGGGGAAGAGAGCACGGGAAGTTATGTGCTCACTGGATTTCTGGCAGGATGAAAAAAAAAATTCCACATATTAAATGGATATAACCAAAGTATGTCAATGGTTTATTTACTGACCAAAAGGGAGCAGATAAGAGAAGTTCATTGTTAGGATTTATATACCCTTTAATAACCCCTTTTGGGATGATATTCTTTTCTCCATTTTTTTTTAAATAAATTGCCCTCATAATGAACATGTCATGCTGCGGGTTTGTTTTATTATTCCTGTTCTGGTACTAAACTGGTTTATTGGTATGTGCAGTCTTTTTTGTAGGTCAGTTTTTCAAAGTAACAGTGGGATCTGAATAAATAACTGGTTCAGTAGTGGCCTACAATTTAGCAGGAGGGACCACATGCTGTGGAAGGAGCAGGTATTCACACGCCCAGATGTGTCTGATACCTGCAGAAGGTGGGGATCAGAATAGTTGCAAAGTTTTAGGGCCCATTCACACCATATGCATTAGGGCTGCACTGGCCGTTTCTTCCAACGCAGTCCCAATGCAAGACCAGGCAATTTGCCTTGTCATGGATGGGCTTGATTCACACCACCACAACAACGCATGGGCGTTCTAAAAAAAATAATACAGTGTGAATTGGCCCTTAACACATGGGCTAATGGAAAGGTAAGTATGTAGCATGTTGTTTTTACAGCCTGGCTTTGTTATAGTTTGGAGCCTAAGGTGACAGGTTTTCTTTAAAAAAAAAAGATCAAAAAAAGAAAATGATTCTCAGCTGACACTGATAATTTCTTATATATGAGTTTGTGAGAGAGATAAGAGAGAGAACAGAATAGGAGCAAATCTATAACTAATGAAAACTGTGGTGGATTTATGGTGTATTGGTCACCGAAGACCTTCATAAAGGTGGCGTTACTCTATAATGTGGGGCTCATTGTGTGTTTTTGTATAATTGGGCTTTTCACTTTTTAATGTGTGTGTGTATATATAGCAGCTTACTAATGTAATATATGCACACATGAAATCTACCTTTAAGAAGGTCCTCGGTGACCAATACACCATAAATCCATAACAGTTTTTATTATTGAATGAGACATTTTCAGTTTTGCTGATGTGAACCTGTGTTTTCTTCAAATAATCATGTCCAGGAGAAAGGTAAAAAATACAAAAACCTCCTGCACATAGTTTAAGTAGAGACCATTTCAGTTAACCAAGACTGATAATTATTGGTGAATAACCCTTTAAATTGTGTTGATCTCCATACGGTTGTGCAGTCTTGGTCCCCCTTTTTACTTAATTTACAGTATACTCTGCACCTGTTATGCATTTTGCTGTACATATGGCAAGCCCATGACTGCCTCTCCACAGGATCTGCAGCTATATAAGCAGCAGACCAAAGCCACACAACGATCAGTTCCACACATGCATATTATTACTTGCATACCTGCCTACTGTCCCTGAATTCCAAGGAAAGTCCCAGGTTTTGAGGGTTGTCCCTGGACAAATTATGGCTTTTGAGTTTTGGCCAAATGAAAAATTATGTAATTTGGGCATATTGTGTTCTATGGCCCTTGATGACAGACGCAAACATGTTTTGTCCTCAGAGCGGTAGCTGCTGGAACGCTCTGTAATTGCACATATCATTGAAGTGGGAATACGCTCGGAGCATAGCAGCTTAATATTTCCACTTAGTTATAGCAACCCTGAGTGCGGAATATTGTTTTAATAATAACATGAATGTTAATAGAATGTAATTGTCTACATGAGATTTTAACACTGTGCTAAAATCTCTGGAGGTCTAAAGGCTGTGACGCAATGCACGCGAAGCAGCATGGAGCGACGGCACGCTTCCTTCGCGTGCAGTGTGTCATGTCATTTTCACTCCGGCCAGAGGCGTAACTAGAACCTTCAGGCCCCGGTACAAGAAACCATAAAGGGCCCCCCGACCCCCCACCACCATGTCACCGTGTGGTTAAGAGGAAGGCTGCCGATGTCCCCAGCAAGCGCGGGACCTCAGGCAGCATGCTTTACTTTAAAAATTTAGTGCCGGTGTTCTGACGAGAATTCTTGCGCACAGATGGGATTACCGAGGAAACCAGCATTTATTTACAAACTATAAGTTTGTAATGGTTAATTGTGACCGTTAATAATATGCCATTCATGGCAGTAAATGACGGATGGCATATTATTAACAGTCACAGTTAACAATTTAAACTAAATGCTTTGTAAATAAATCCTTGTTTCCTCGATAATACTGGTCTGTGCGCAGATGCTGAGATCGGCAAATTCGACTACGTCAGCGCTCTCGACAGAACACTGGTATCCGCGTTTCGTATCGGGAATTTTCACGAGTGTGGATACTCTTGAAAATGCCCGGAATTTACACTGGTGCATCCCTACTTAAAAATATAATGCATTGCTGGGACTTGTAGTCCTGCATAGTTTGTGCTATTCTGCATTGCTGTATAATCATTATACTGCAATGCAGAATACCACCAGCTATGCAGGTCTACAAGTCCCAGCAATACATTATAATAAAAATCAGCAATGTAGAATACCACCAGCTTCCCCCCCCTGGTCCAGACTTACCTGACCTGACTCCTGCAGCACCTTCTTCCGCATCCGTTTTTTTACCATTTGCCAATGAAAAAAAATGTAATTTTAAAAATCTGGTCACCTTATCATACACTCTGTGCTCATTTCATCCGTTTCTTGAGGAAAAATAGTGTATGGCCAGCCTTAGACTGGTGTTCTTTTTTTTTTTTTTATACTAGTGCTTAACAGCCAGGAATAAATAATTCCTGTCTGTTTTACACTGAATAGATAAAAATTCCAACATGGGATCCGATCAGAAAAAGATGAGTTGCACAATAATGTGATAAAACAACAGTAGATGAAAGATTGCCAGGGAGAGAAGAATTTGTTTATCTGGAGACCAGGATGGAACACCATCACTGTGTTATGTGGTATAGTGATCCACCACTTCATCGGAGGCCCTCAGACCCCAAATCCTTATCAGGGGCCCCATCCCTCCTTACAATCACAGGGTAAGTACTGTTACCCTGTGATTGTAATATAAACTCGAGGAATTAGATTTACCATAATAAATCCATCTATAATGTATACAAAGTGAGAGTCTTGGCTCCCCTCCACTGCAGTTGTGGTAAACAAGAATTTGCTATAAGCTAATGACCCCGTTTTCTTTGTAACTAGAGCCCATGTCGCGGTGTGTGTTGCTGGTTCATGTGTTACTCATCGCTGTGACTCCCGTTCACATGAAATTCCTTCAGATACAAGTTTCCATGTATCATCCTGGCAGCGGACAGGCTGTTGTTCAACATTTCCCAGACTAATGATATCCTTAGAAATGACATCCATGAAAACACAGTCCCAGGACACCTCATTTTCAGCCGCATCAATTCATTCAATGATGGTGATTATGGCTTTCCCTCTTTTTAATCAGTAAACATTATTTTCTCTCATAATAAGTTTTCTGAACACAAGAGGAAAAAAGCTGTTGAGAGAGAGGTTGATGAGTGAGAAGATTGCTGTTCCTCTGCCAGCCATGAGAACAGTTGAGGTCTCCTGCCTCTATGATCACAGCAAATACAAAACATTCTGTACGTCTGGGTTTGGAAAGCAAATCGGCACTCTAAAATTGCTGGGGGAAAACAGCAAGAAATGTAGCACATGTTCTGTTCCAATGGCTGAGGAGGACAATGAATTAAAGTATGCATGTGCTTTCACTGCACTTAGTTTTCAGAATCCTCCATTCCTTGGTGAACATGTCCATAATAAGATATACTTGCTTCAGCAGTCTGGCCACATAGCCTTTTCTGTTACATCTACCCAGCAAGCTAGTATAGTCTCTTGTATGTATGTGGTATAGCAGCATGCTTTTTTTCGCACTGGGCTGCATGTAAACGCACCAGGACCTGCTTAAACACAATGTAAACCAAATAGTTTTTTTTTTAAAAGCAGTGGAACGCATCAAAAACACGCATTAACACGTATGCAAAAATGCATCCGGAATGTGCTGATTATGCCACGTAGCACTTGTTCCTCCAGCACCACACATGTTCCTCCTGCACCCCTCGCAATCCTGGCTCTGAGTGTATAAATACAGGAGAGAGAGAGAGATTGGAAATGTTGTACAAAGCTTCAGAGCCCAGTCACAGCGGAGGTGTGTCTACACCCGTACTTTGCAGTGGCGGACCTAAGGAACAAAGGGCCCTGATGCAAGATTTCTTTTTTTGGCCCCCCCAATCACTCCTTTTGAAAAAAATGTGAGTTGCCAATTGGCATGCTGATCCCCTGGCTTTAGTACTTTCCAAAAAAAAATGAGCACCCTTGCTGTAAAATGGGCACTTTCTTGCATGTTTACAAAGTAAACCATAGGGGTACGGGTACTCCTAGAATGAGATCCTAATAGGTTGGACTTGATGGACTAATGTCTTTATTCAACCTCAAATACTATGTAACTATGTAACTATGTAATTATCACAACGGTAACAAGTTCTCTCTCCAGCTTGTGTCCAGGTGGATCTTCTATTTGAGGACTAGTGCTAATTCCCTTAGACCTGATATCACACATTATTGTAAGGTCACGTACAAGTTATAACTCCACCTATCCTATTTAAAACTGATTTCCTGAGTATTTGCTTTCAGCGCTTGCAAATCTTTGCTATATTCTAAGACAATTTCTGGACTTTTCACTTCCATAGATGTTTATCTAAAAACTCCTTGTGGGTTTTCATCTTATCTAAACTACCTCAAATACATTGCCAATGCCCTTTAAGCCTGTATGTGTGCTTTTAAAAGTGACCATATACATAGTGATTTATGATGGATTTAGTTAAGAGTGATCACTGTGTGTGTTGCATCAATTGAAATATCGAATAAGGCGACGCACGGTATTGTCTGGCATTTTGCGATCAACTGAAAATATAAAAAATCTCTCAGTTATAGATGTAAACGACCTATCACAAACGATCATTTCATCGCTTCCAATTACGATCGGTCCCCTGAGATCCATGTGGATATTTGTTCAATTGATCAGAAGAATTTGACAAATTCCGTCACAGTCGATTGACTTGGCAGAGTTGAAATCGATCAAGCGCACACTAAATCGATGGAACGGAAGGTCTGGTTTAAAATATTATTCAATTTGGTCTGTTTAGTCGCAGCTAACGATTCATTATATCAATATGTGTGACCACCATAAAAGACCGGTTTCCAAAGAATAAAATGTACACACGATAATCTTATCGGTATAAGTTTTTTTTTTAGTTTTTGTTAGCAAAGATATTAAACTTTCATTTTGAATGAATCTGTGAAGAATTTAACTGAACAAGTATAATCTCCTTCTACTCTCATCGGGTTCACCGGCAGGGGCAATACCTAGCGAAAACTGAAACGTCGGATATAATAACTATATCTCATAATGTTGCATCAATCATGGAAATACTATAGTGTGAGATCTTGGGCTGGATTTTCCCATTAGGCTTAATGGGCTTGGGCTTGTGCCAATATGTTCCAGAGGCAGAGGCGGCTTTTTCCTTGTATAATTGTTTGGCCTCGCAAGTCAGCAGTAGAAATATAGGATCTCATATAAGCCTGTTTACACACTGTCACAATACTGTACAATGAGACCCTATTCACACTTGAGCATAAGCATTTTCAGGTGATTTTGAAGCATTTGTGTGCCTTTTTTGCCACACAAATGCGTATTGATCAAGCGTTTTTCATGCTTTCAAGCTTCAGGCATTTTTGTTTTGGCCAATGGAAAGCAATATCATCTACGACTTTATATATCATCCTCGTTGGCCTTGTATATGCTTCCTGGTTTTTCTGTGTGGTGTCATGTGCTATCAAGCCCCCAATTGGAGAACTCTTTACATGCAATTTCATCCTAGACCCTCAGCCACTTGTCACAGTTCTTGTAATGGGCATCACTGGGGTTGTAGAAGTTCTTGTATGCCCCTTACCAGGCAGATGAAAGTCTTCACATTCAGCATTCTCCATTTTGTTCACAGGCCTGAGGTTGTTGGGAGGAAAACTAAGCTCTTGCATTTTTTTCACGTGACACACGGTTGTGAATGGGCACCATTGAAAATACTATGAATCTTCATGTTGCGTGTTGTCGTGCTTTGGGAAATGCACAAAAAAACTTCTTATGTGTGAATGGTGGCTGAAAGGACAAAATATTCTGTGTAGAAGAGGAGGCCTTAGCAGAGGGGTGCTGCATAGGGTAGTGTCCTGACAGACTGCAGTGATGGAAATCTGATCGTGGGTAACATGATGAATAAGAATTTGCACTCTGATTTGGAGTGTAAAGCTTGTTGTAGGTTCCAGTGAGAACCACTGGATGGTTACGCCTGCTAAATTAGACTATTTACCTTGGTATTATCACATTAAGTTTAGGAGAGATGATCCTCAGTTTAGGTGCGTTGTGTCTCTAGCAGCTGCTACACATTCCATTATGGAACTTTCTCAAACAGAGCTATGTGACAAGATGCTGTTTTTGTAGTAAGAAAGAAGGATTTGACAGCAGGGACGGTAGGCCAGAAGAGCATATACATGTATTTCATCATCTGCCCATTTTTTCATGGGGAGGTTTTCATAAAAATACCACTCTCTGGGTACATAAAAATAATACAAATGGGCTGTGATTGTGGTTGGTCTGGAGAGATATAGGAGTAGAGATGTCAGCTGCTGCTTATCATAAAGATAGCCTTTATATTTATTAAAACCTTGTTTGTTAATTATTATCCCAGTTTCCTGCAATTGACCAATAACCCTCCTTTTTACAAACTCAACCAGTATTTTACATAGCAATGCTGGCAGTTCACACTAGTGCGTTCTCGGCTATAAGAATAGCTCCAAAGTCTTAGGGATGTACCGATACTAGTATCGGTATCTGGTCCGATACAGGACATTTTCACGAGCACTTGTACCCATGAAAATGCCCTGATACTGAAGGTCAATACCAGCACAGAACAGCCCCACACCTGACCATGCAGCCCTAGAGAGCCTGGCACCCACCCGCAGAGCTTTGGTGAGCCCGGCACCCACCCGCAGAGCTTTGGTGAGCCCCGCGCGCATAGCCCTGGTGAGACCCACGCGCAGAGCCCTGGTGAGACCCGATGGAATCCTCTATTGCTGGTTGCCATTCTTCATTGCTGAAAAATCATAGATTGAATTATAGTTCTTTATAACTATAAAGAAACTGCCCTAAAATCATCAGTCTGTATGGTTTTAGAAAAAATGTCACGTGTCACTTTAAGAAAACGTATCGGTATTTGGTATCGGCAAGTACCCGAGGGAAAGTACTTGGTCTTGAAAAAATGGTATCGGGACATCCCAAGTAAACCTAAATTTCAGTATATATCCCCTGTAATATGACCCTGTAATATACATGCTGATTGAAGTTGGCCATACACCATAAGGCCTAGTTCACAGCCCCCAGCCTCCGGCATCAATGGTAGCACTGCGGCCACCCAGTGCTGCACACATTGCCATGGCCGTGATGCTTTACGTCGCAGCCTGCATAAAATGTACAGCATGTCGCTTTTGAAGGGAAGTGCTACTTTTTAAATACAACAATTGGAATGAATGGGACCTTGCCACAACCTCGAGGATGCAGCTCGGTTCTTTAAATGGAAAATCCTATTGAGATTTTTTTTTAAAAACCTGCATTCAGGAAGCGGCAGTCTCGTCTCTTGAACGCTGGGCAGCTGCTGCTCCACCACCCTCTGAAAAGTGATCCACTGCAGATTGCTCTTCAGAGGGCAGTGGAGACTGCTGTCCATCCTTATGAGGCTCATGGGGCAGAACAAGAAAAAATATTTGATTTTGCCATCTACACTAAAGAGCATACTTAGAGGAGCCTCCCCTGGTGGCATCCATAGCAGTCACCCCAACAGTGACTGCAGCTGATTGGCTTCAGTCACTGTTCAGGCAATTTTCCATCCAGCTCCTTCAAAAAAAGATGATTGAAAAATCTACTTTCATGACGCTGAGTAGTTCCACCCATGGATCGAATTGGGGCCGATTGAGTGGGAAACGGACCAAATTCGATACATGTATGGCCATCTTATGATGATTGCAAGGCACAATGAGATAGTAGAGCCCATAGCCTGTGTGTGTAATTACCAAGTCTGGCCATCCAGGGTTTTTACATCTACAAGCTATATATTGTTTTTAAAACATTAACACACATAGAAGACATTATTAATATTAAGCTGATTTTACAGGTTTTGCTAAAAATAACCTTTAGAAGTTCCTCTTTAAGGGTGTCTATCACTTTGCTTAGATACCAGCTTACGGTTTGCGATCTGACCACCAAGATAAACAGTAAATATTTTAAATCTTTAGCAAGATCACATGAGCTATCCAAATCAGACACCACACATTGACCTGTTTGACGTCTTAATTAAAAGTAAACTTTGAGAGGTGCGCTCCTCTAAATGATGGGAGGTGGTACTCCTCTCTGGCTACTGTAGATGCTCCCTATTATATAAGAGACCTTGGCTTACATGGTGCTGTAGGTAGCCACAGCCTTCCTCTACTGACCTTGTGAACCGTGGTCAAAATTCAATGTAGGTAAAGACCTCCTTTTACTGGCTGGCAAAGTCACTGCCGCTCATGATGACAGAGAAATGATCTAGGCATGGTGCCTCAGGTATGCAGTGGAGGAGCATGAGAATGTCTAATGGGTTGTGTACAGCATTGAAGACCCTGGGGAGCTGAGCTGGTGGAGGCTTCGCAGATGGTTAGAATTTCATTGGTGAGTAAGAGGAATCACATGAGAATTCTATCACTCTGTACATGGCAGGCTGTGTGTTCACATGCCAGAAAGCACTGAGTTCATTGACACAGCTCCATCTGAGCAAATAAGCCAAGAAGACAAATGTCAAGCTAGAAGACGCTTGCTGAAGGCAGCACAGCAGTGACATTGTGCCGAGGAAACGTTAGTGCATTCAACAATCTCCTTGGTATTTAATGAAAGCCTCACAAAACATCTCACAATGTCCAGAGATTGCTTCTGTAATGTCTTTGAAACTGTCACAGCAGCCCTGTGCTGCTTCTACCAGCGCAAATCCGTTATTGGGATCAAGGTAAGTGCCAGAGTGTGAAGAACGCTGTCATCAATGCTTTCTAATTGATTGGTCAGAGCTCTGCAGTTTTCAAGCTGCTTTTTGTAGATGAGGATGGTGACTTTTATTTTGTAAAGGATGACATTTATAAAACCCTACAGACTGAACTTTCTGAATTACATTTGGAATATACGATTACATGATTTTCTTTTTTTATTATTTGAAGGCATTCTGCACATTTTATAAATGTCCCTTATTGTATTTTATGGATCATGTATAAGAGTGAAAACATTTCAATTATCATATGTCACTGAACAAACTATATTAGGTTGAGTGCGTTGGGGTCTCTAATCAGCTGATTGTTTCTTTGCTATACCTTGTGAATAATATTCTGAATTATGGAAATATATAGTACATGCTGTTGAATGTACAGTTGGGACTGACTTGACATTTCCATTATGATATAGTTTGTATAGAAACTTGGGTTATACCAAAATCTATCAACGAACTTCCCTTTCTGTCTGATATATGTCCATATGAATTCATTTCATGAACGTTAACCCAATATAAATAATTTTATCAATAAGTCACATTGCTGTAGGTTAAATGATCCATCATCATGTTACCTGTTTGACCACGTCAGGCCATCTTATTCACTGTTTCTTCTGTGAAAGTAGCCGTAGCAGAGTCATTTGGATAGTTTAGGTATGTGGGCATTACCTGTCCCCATACATACATACCTCAGTGGTAAGCTCCCAATCTTACTCATATTTTGTACAGAATGGAAGTCTAGCTTTGTTTTAACTGTATGACCAGCCCTTCATATGCAATATTACCATTTGTACTCCTCATCCAGAGATCTCACTTTCTAAGCTTATATTTCTTAGAGTCTCAGCTTTTGACCTATGTATGATACATAGATAGATAGATAGATAGATAGATAGATAGATAGATAGATAGATAGATAGATAGATATACAGTGTAAGTGTGTGTGTGTGTGTGTGTGTGTGTGTGTGTGTAAATGTGTGTATGTATATGTAGATTATCTATATGTGTATATGTAGATTATCTATCTATCTATCTATCTATCTATCTATAGATATATATAGTACTATAGATATATATTTATAGATCAATTATATATATATTTTAAAGATGCTAACAGTAACCTAAAATTGGAGATTTGGGACTAGTATAGTATACTAAAGGTATCCAAAATCTTAAATATAATCTTACTATTCGCATCACATTTTGATCATTATCAATTTTTATCTAGTTTAGACACGTGCAACATAACTGTTTTTTACCATTTTATATAGCTCTTGTTTCTTGACTACACATTTGCCAGGAGGATTCTTTATTCCAGTTGAAGTATATATCTGATACATCCACACCCGCCCATACGCTAATATAGCCCATTTTAGTATGCCGGCTGGTGTTCATTGGGTAGTGGCAGTAAGGGCTGGTGCCTCCAGTTTTTATAATGCAAGGCACTGTTCATGGCTCCTGCAGATTCTTCCTCCAGTCCATGTCCGTACCAGGGTAGGGACATTCAGTAACATGGAGGAAGTGTCAATAAACATCAAGTGCGGTGATCTCATTGCACTTGTATTGCATTGAGAACTACAAGTCCCTCTGACCTGATGGCTGATGGGACTAGTTTCGGCATTCACAGTTACTGTCAAAGGATCTGTTAATGGATGCGGGGGCAGAGCCATATATGGCTGCGCAAAACTGAAACTTGTAAACAAGAATTTAGGGAGAAGAACCCTGCGATTCAGGTAAGTGGAGGGGAGGGAGGGGGTGGTGGGGTTGCAATCTGACCATGTTACACACTAAATATGGGTGTAATATGAAACATGCTTAGAAAGGCAAACCTTCAGAGCACCCCAAAACTGATAGGTGGAAACAGTATAGTTCTGTGATCCTGTATGCTCAGGGTTTGATTATTATATCGGAGTATCTACTACTCTGTATAATGACTACATCTATCATCATCATCAGGCTCTACAGGTCCACAACAATCTACAACTCCATTCATCCTTTCCTCTCCCTTACAGTCCCACAATCTCATATCCCATTCCGCTTCCACTCAGATTAATTAGTTACATGCGTTACTATAGCTGAATAAAGTTCCCAGACATATATTAGTAGAATTAATGTGTGCCCTCATTTTTTATTTCCTTTTAATTGAAACAAACATTTTTTTTTTACATCCTAACATGAAATAGCTCTGAAGTTCCCATAGCAGCTTTCCACTCCCTCTAGTCTTGTCCCTGGAGAGAGTGACGTAGTATTTAGGAGCACGCACGGCATGGGAAGAAAACACATAAGATGCTTCTTGCCAAAAAATAAGGGACCATTTCCTTTCGGCCATTCTTCCTTTGGAGCAGTGCACATGATCTATAAATAGAATGCTCGTTGCAGAGTTCATATATATAAGTCTCCAGTCTCCCGTCTCCCATGGTATTCTAGTGACTGCCCTGTGTACACAAGGCTTGGCCTCTAGTATCGTACAGCGGGAGAGCAATAAGCAGACCGAAAATGACACAGGGGATTTCATGTCTGCTATCTTGCTGAGCGAAAGGCTCTTCTCCCAAATGATGTTGTCTGTGAGACAGGATCTGAGTGCTTCTTGTTAGCATCCATCCTGAGCAGATGTAGAGATTTTCATCAAAGGAATTTCTAATGCGATTCTCAATGTAAACAAGTCACTGAAAGCAAAAGCTTTTCTGACATTACCCTAGAACAGGAAGGGCCTTTTGTATGAACTTGTTCTTATGAAGAACTGGTAATGCCCCTTCTACTAACTACCAATCAGCATCAGGCATTTCCCAGAAGTTTGAACCTGATTGGTGGCTGGCGGGGAGGGGGAAGGGGGGTAATACAACCTTAGGAAAATTAAGTAAATAAATGTCCTGTGTGCCAATGTTAAAGCTGAATTCTGGCCAAAAATGTATTAATTTAAAAATATTTCTCAATAGCCACAAAGGGAAAAACACATTTAATTCCTTTTCAAACCCAATGATTTCCTTGTAAAAGTACTGGTGACATCACTGTGCAGAGAGCAGAGCTGTGCAATGGGCCGAGCGGGCCAACCCCCTACAGGCTGCCTGCAGAAAACTACAGGAGGGGAGGAGATGAGACCAGTCACCTTGCACAAGGACAGAGAGCAGCAGTGGCTGGTCTTTATTACAGGAAGCTCCTACACAGAGGTAAAGTTTCAGATTGGATTACTGCACAGATCTGGAAAAAATACACAAAGCACAGCAAGATTCAAGTAGGAGTACACGTGGCTTTTGTATTTAAACAATATTTGCTTATCCTGAAGCTGTGCTTTAAAATGACACTAAACTCAGAAGTTAAATCTTAGAAATGTACTGAAGTACCTTAACTACCTTACCAGAAATGTAACTTATTATTGTGTATCACTCAGCCGTAGATCCTTAAATCATCTCTGAATTGGTGCTGACACTGTCCTTGCTTCTGGAAGGTCTCTACTTTTGTTCCCCATGGTCCCTGTGTGTGTTGTAAGGTAGCCACCGCTTTAAGAACGCTCCTGTGATGGACTACAATCTCATGTTTGGTTTACTAATTTGTATTGAGATTGTAGTCCATCACAGGAGAGAGCTTAGAGTGGTGGCTACTTAACACACACAACAGCTGAGTGATACATAAATAAGATACGTCTTTGTGAATAGTTAAGGTACTTGAATGCATTTTTAAGATTTAAAGTGACATTAAACCCTCAGATTTTTTTAACATAAAACAATACTGTAATGTGTGCCTTACTGTAATCCATGGTTGTTTCCCTTCTCTTTGCTGCTCTTCCTTTTTAAATCCTCATGTCTTCTCATGCTTGGGGAGAACTTCCCTTTTCAGCTCAGGGCCTCTGCCTGTAGTGCTGGCTCAGGTTACAAACGTATATAAAAGGACACCATGTATCCATTCCTGAGACAAGGCAGTCTGCTGCAAAACAGAAGTTCTGCAGAGCATGAGAACAGATACAGATTTAAAAGGATGAGCAACAAAGAGAAGGGAAACAACCATGGATTACAGTAAGGCGCACATTAGAGTATTGTTTTATGTTAAAAAATCTGAGGGTTTAATGTCACTTTAACTCCTGAGTTTAGTGTCACTTTAAAGAAGAACTCCAGACAACTGAAAAAGCAACCCTTGCAATGGGGCTACCCTCATACTGCAAGGATTAAGTCTTTGTTTCGGTCTAGGGGCTTAAATAAAAAATATATACTCACCCGATCCTCGACCTTGCGGCGGTGACCGCTCCCTTCTCTCCCCTCCTTAGACTGCCGGAGCCCAGGGCAGAAGAGGGTGCAGGGACCAGCCTAGCAGCCAGATGGGACCGAGGATCAGGTGAGTACTTTCTCTTTATTTGAGCCCTTAGTCCAAAACGAGCAGTTAACCCTTACAGTGTGGGGGTATCCCTGCTGAAAGGGTTAATTTTTCGATTGCCTGGAGTTCTTTTTTAAATCCTGACTTTACCTTCTTATGGCTGCTACAGCGACATGGCATAGTTTACTAATATACTGAATGCCGAAAATGCCATCTGATCGAAATGTGAGTTTTAGTGACTGCGTCTGTTATAAATACATGTGTTTGCCTGTAGTGACCGGCCTTTCTCCCATTGCTTTATTAACTCCCTGTACTGCCTCCATGTTACACTAAAAATACAGTAACATTCTGTATGGGAAATAAATAACCTCTGACAAACATTTAGAGACATTGCTGCCTGACTTCCTGGTGTAAGAATAACTGCATATGATTGATTGCAATCCACACATATGTATCTATGCACATCATCCTATATTAGACCAGCTTTATTTGTGGTAGGTGTTCCTGGTATGGATACATTTAGCCAGCTTACAGTTTTGAAGCTTACTATCCCACACAACATAGCAAGAATACATTTTAAAGTGACACTAAACTTAGTTAAAGCGACATTAAACCTTCAGGGTTTTTTAATCTTCTGGTTTATGGGGGCCAGGCTTACTATTAAAAAAAGTTATTCTATACCTTATTTTTTTATTTCCTCGTTCTCTAATGGTATCCAGACTGCTAGCGCCACTCCCCCTGCACAGGTGTGTCTTCATCAGCTTGCCGACTACTGTGGAGGCACCCGTACATGCATGGTCATGGCTGTCCCTGCACCTAGCTATGTTCGTCCATAGAAAAACATCCTTAAAGGAGAACTATGGGGTAAGTGTTTTTCCCCATAGTTCTCCTCAGGGTCACGGGAGGACATAAACTAGCATCCTCCCATGACCCTTATATATGCATTTTTAAAACATTTGCACCCAAGCCTGGAAAGCATTGCAACTGTGATCACTTGATCAGGGCTGCAGAGTTCAGGTTTCTGCACATTCTCTCCTAGCCAGAACTCGTACTGAGGTACGGAGCTTCAGTTAGGAGAGATGGGGGAAGGATAGCTGGACTTCAGACGACATTAAATCACCTCATACGGCGTCCAGCCGTCCTCCTTCTAGGTAGATGCGGGAATATGGGCAGCTCTACCTAGAGGGAGGACATTTGGATGCTGTATGAGGTGATTTAATGCAGTTTGAAGTCCAGCCTTCCTTCCCCCATCTCTCCTAACTGCCTGGGAGAGAATGTGCAGAAGCCTGAGCTCTGCAGACCTGATCGAGTGATCACAATTGCAATGCTTTCCAGGCTTGGGTGCAAATGTTAAATGAATGTATCTTTTTTTTATATAATAATTATGCATTTCTTAAATTTTTGCAAAAGGTAAACTTATCCTTTAACAACAATCTTTGTTAAATTACTCGGCTGCAGATCCTCAAATCATCTCTGAATTGGTGCTGACACTCCTTCCTTCTGGAGGATGGCTACTTTTGCTCCCCATGGTCCCTGTGTGTGTTGTAAAGTAGTCACTGCTCCAAGCTCACTTCCATTATGAACCACAATCTCAATACAAATTAGTAAACTGGACGTGAGATTGTCCACATGAACATTACATAATTATTATTTTTTTCTTTTAACCTCTTGCCGTCCGCCCGTAGTAAAAAAACGGACGGACGGCACTGCTGCTTTGGCAAGTTGCCGTTGCCAGACGGCATTTTTATTCTGCTCGCGCGCGCCCCCTAGCGGGCACGCACGGACAGAAAAGACCCGACCAATGTAGGGCACAATGAAATGTAGGGCAGAGGCGACGGATAAAATCCAATCCAGCCATGGGCATCTGTTAGCAGTTGCTCTCATAATAATAAATATGCACCTTAGAATTTGGCCCCTGATGGAAGTGCAAGAAGACATTTTGTTCACTGCTCAACTGCTTCATTATGTAAGGAGGGAGATAGTGTAGGGCTAGCATGACCACCCTTAGGGCTTGTTCACACCAAGCGCGTTGCAGAGCAGAGAAGATACAGACCGGATCAAAACTGCGTCCAATGTATTTCAATGGTATTTTGGGCTCTAGTTCACACCGCTGTGTTCAGTTCCAGAGCATGTAAAAAAAACTGCAGCAAGCCCTATTTCATCTGCTCTGGAACGCATGCAAACACCCTGGAACGCACTGAAAGACCATTTTAAACTTTAAAAAGAGGGGGTGGGGTTTAACCAAAAACGGCCTGGGACGCAGCAAAAAACGCAGTGTAACCCACTGCACTGCGTGTGCAGAAACTCATGCAGATCTGGTCTGCATTTGGTGTGAACAAGCCCTGATACAGGAAGTCCAATAGCAAGATTTTATACATAAGCTGCTTCTTCATAATGGAACACTCACGGGGGAATCCTATATATGCTGTATATCTGTGCACCGTAGAAGGCAATGCAAATTATATTTTTTGATTTTTCTAATTTAGGTTTAGTTGCCCTTTTAAATTCTTATACCATCCAGCTTGGAAGGATTAGGAGAATTCTATACAGTCCAACAAACACCAGTTTGCTATTTCTATATTAAGCAGGGTGATGCAGATGAAACACATGCAAGGATGCAGGCTTTTCTTTGGTACTTTGATGTGCAAGTTGAGGCAGGAGTTCAAGAATAGAGATTGTTTCCTGACATTGTTTCCTGTGGCTTCATGTCCTACACTCGCTGCATGATCTGAGAATGCACAATCAAGGAGCTTGTTTGACATCATTAATACACACAAAATTGCAGTGTGCATGAATTAAAAAATCAATAAGGTCCATGGATGCAGTAGAATGACTCATGTTTCCTTTCAGTCTTAATTACTACCTTTTTAAAGTAACAGAAATGCCTGTGTGCATATATTCTTAGTTTTACGATTCATGTACCAATAAAGTCAAGTACTGGTAAGAACTATATAATAAAAAAACTACTGTATGTTAGCCCATACATGATTAACATCCACAACAGATGCTACTAATATATAGTAACAACAGAGGCAAGAAAACTACTTGTTATTGCAGTCATAGGTTTTCCAGGTTGGAAAAATGTCTGACCAGTAAGCAATAATTCCCTTTAGTCCATAGAAAAGGGAGGTGTTCTTTAGAATTGAAACTACTTCTACTATTTAATATATTTCTATTCTCCTACAGCCTGGTTGACGATGTATGTGTCTGGACACTGTAGAAGAAACATTTTGCAGCTTTTACTACCTACTGAATGCCAAGGTGGAAGGATCACACTGGAGTTGTGGGGGTTCTTGAAGTCTCCATATACCCATCAATAAGGTTTCCAGAATATAGAAATAACATAATAAGGGGTACAACTTGGGAGTCCAGAATTCCATACAGCCACTATGGCTCCAGACTGGTGTCAGGTCTAGTCCTTGTTCCTAGGCTTTTGATTTATACCCTTTTCCATCCATCAATGTAAAAATAAATACAATGGAATCAACATTTTTGAATGTGTTGTCTGAGTAACTTGATTCACTGAACTCCGTTTATATAAATGTTATTTGCATGTTTATTGAACCTTTCAGTATGTCGGACCCATTAAACATTTTACAGGAGTTCAACACACATAGCTCCAGTTTATGGCCATCTACATTCCCCCCTACAGCCATAGAAATTGTTTCATTTTTTACAAGCAATGGAATCCAGGCCTTTAACAGTCTTGCTGTAGTCATTAGAGTTCAAACATTATGTCCATCTGAGACTATTCCCTATTAAGGGAGTTTAATTAAGATTTACAGAGATATAAATCTCTTCTATTCTATCAGACCCAACATACCATTCATGCAGCTTCCCATGTCATTTACCCTGAAACTTCAGAGGTCAGCCATTAAAAAAATGTAAATTAAACGCCAAGTCGTCTGCTATAGCGGAATGTCCCTTTGTATGATAGTCATGATACAGATTTAAATTAAAATGATCTTAGAAATCCTATAGCTGTGGCTGTGTGAGATTTTACAGAATGGCCGCTGGTGTACAGTGGGCCAATATTAGTGGCTGAGAGCATGTAAGCTACACAGATTTGTGAGAAGCATTAAAGGGGTCCGACCCACCACATAAAGACCATTCTGCTGTGTAGTATGCCATTGAGCAAAAGTGACCCTGTGTCCTGCCTTCTTTTTCTTTGTCTTGGTGAATAAAGTTTTTATTTTACATGCAGTATGCAGAAAAATATATGGGCTTCCATTGACTCCTTAAAATTCTACCGACATAGTTGTCTTTGGTTTTAATATTTCTGAGCCACTTATCTGGAACATGCATTCCACACATAAAGTTAGAACTCCTGATCAGTATACTTGCCTCAGAACTAGGGATGCACTGATACTGATGCTAGTATTGGTGCCGATGCCGAGTATTTGGGCGAGTACTCATACTCGGACTGGCAATACATCCTCATGCCTTGATGTAGGCCAATATGCAGGATGACCCACGGCATGATGATCCCCTCCCGCTGATCCTACCTCTACAAATGACTGTTCCCCCAGAACTGCTGAAATGTCAACACGGTGACAGGGAACCTGGATGACATCATTGACGAAATATGGTCATGGCCATATTTAGTCAATTACATCCCCTGGAATCTACACCTCCTGCAGGCATGTTTACAGTGTGAGACAAGCTGGTGGGAATCTGTAATTTAATAGTGGTAGTGATACCGCTGCTAAATGAATGACTTCTGGTTGTAGCAGCCGGAGGTTCGGGTGGGTGGGGCAACTGGCCAAACCTGACCACTTAGCTTGCCTGTTCGGCATACTGCGAAGAAGCTGGGTTGTGGTCAAACTCATGGTTGACCCAAACCTAAAGCTCATCCTGAGCACAGACCCGTATATACATAAAGCATTGTATAACTTTTTTCTTTAGAACTCAGAATGTGCGTCATTTGGTGGAGGACTCTGCACTTTACAGTGTGACAAAGGTCTCTGCAGTTATTTAATACTGCATTCTAGCTTCACATTAACAGGTATACAGAACAAATTTAAGAAGGTCAGATAAAGCATTATCATAGAAATCACTCTAAACTGGGATTGATAACAAGATGCAGCTGGAGGAATCCAGTTTGAGTACTTGGAATCCGAACAACCGGACATCCACTGTGTGTCAGCAGCCGGTCTGCCAGTCTGTGTGTTCAGCTTGGTTGTTGTTTTAGTTGGAGAGTCACAGCTGAGATTCTTTGACCTTTCTATACACTTTGAACATTCCTTAGACTTTCTCAGCATTTAAGTCCTTAGTAGAAAGAATGTTAAATGTCTGTGGCCCAAGAATTTTCTATGTTCTCAGCTAGGGACAATAGAGACACTTTTATTATAGCATTCAAGGAAAGTGCAAGCATTTGGTGCTCCTGGCATACATGTGACTTTATAACAGCAATAAATACCCTTTGAAAATATTTCCTGAAATGATTGCTGCTGTGTAACTAAACACATTTGGGTGTGTGCATGCATGTAGGTGTGTGTATGGCTATATATGCAGGCATATTATATAGCTATGTATGTAATTTCTTGTCTTGAGTCCCGTCATGTACAAAGCTCTTTAAATAAAGACATTAAATCACTGTTTTTCACAATGACCAATCTCCTGTGTTAGAGCGTTGTTAGTCAATAACAAGGAAAGAAATATGGATGGCTCTACAGGGAAGGGTAAGAAATAAGTCAAGACAACTGGACTTGCTGTATTTTTCTTGAAGACGTTTCACTGGCTATCCAATCAGCTTTCTCAATTCAGAAAGAATTCTGAAACCATTCTGATTTGAAAAAGCTTGTTGAATAACCAGTGAAACGTCTTCAAGAAAAATACAGCAAGTCCAGTTGCCTTGACTTATTTCTTACAGATATACCATGACCTGGATGAATGCGAACCTTCACAGACATATCAAGGGTAAGTCCACCTTAAAGACACATTCCTGTTATTGGTGGCGTCTGCTGGGCTGTGTCCATTAGATCGCTCTGCCATTTTTTAAGTACAGTAATACCTTGGTTTACAAGTAACTTGGTTTGAGAGCGTTTTGCAAGACAAGCAAACATTTCTGAAAAATTTTGCTTTGATATACAAGCAAATGTCTTGCAAAAAGAGCAAAATTTTGTAGAAAAGCAGCACCCGAACAAGGCTGTAGCAGTGCGAGCGCTGAATCTGTTTAACGACAATGCAATGTCACATTGGACAGATTCCTTGTTAAGGTTTCACAAAATGAAAAAGATTACATTGAGCCAAGAGATAGCAGTGATTCTGTTAGTGATAGTGAAAGTCATCCTACACAATAATCCTCCTCTCTCTTGTCCCCCTCACACCGGCCACAAAAGGTACCTGTAATTGGTTTATTTTTCTTTATATTTTATATGTTATTATATTACAGTAAAGTATTGTAATCATTGTATATGAATATTTTTGGGATGTGGAACGAATCATCTGAATTTCCATTATTTCCTATGGGGAAATTTGCTTTGATATACAAGCGCTTTGGATTACAAGCATGCTTCCGGAACGAATTATGCTCGTAAACCAAGGTATTACTGTATAAGTTTAAGTCCTTTATGGTGTTTTGGGGGTTTCTGCCCATTAGTTCTGTTCCCAATGTGCCTGGTAGATTCTTCACAATATAAAACCTATTTTAATATAATTTCTACTGAGAAATTAAAGTTTTAGTAGGCTGAGTGTAAGTTCTCATACTGAGTGATATCTGTATGTAGACTGATGCATCAGTTTCACCGTTGGTATGCCTCAGACATATAAGAAACCATTGGGTGGCTTAACTGTCCAGCATTAACAAAAAAAATGATTATTAGTATGGGGTGGACTAACTCTTTGAGGGGTAAGGAAACTTTTGCTAAGTTTTCTTATCCTTTTGCCCACACCCCTACGAGTTGCTGTAGCCCACCATTTCTATCCATAGCTCTATACTTACTGAGATCTCACGTCAAATACTATATACCTTGTGTCGTCTTCTTCACCCGATGTCCTCTTCTATGGAGCTGGGAGATAGATTGGCTCCAATAGAAGTCTGTCATGTGAAGAAGTCAACACGAGGTATGTAGACAGTGCAACGGGCCTGGTTAGTGAGCACTCAGCACGTTTAGAGCTGTAGGTGAAGAGGGTGGGCTGCATCAGCTGGGGGGAGGGGGAGAGGGGGGAGGAGTCAGGGCAAAAGGGTAAGAAAACTGCAAAAGGTTCCTTACCATTTAAATGTAATTTCATATAATTTAGGTACAATTCTTCAAAATGAAATACAGTAGTTTTTTTTATTTCCATATAGATATTAATATATATATACAGATTTTACATGATAGATTTTCCTCAGGTATACAAAAATATATAATACATTTGGGTGTCTATTTCAAGTGCTCAGCTTGTTTTCGCCATGGGCCGAGATAGAAATGTAATTATTGTGCATTTCACAATACAGTAAACACCCTCTAATCACATTATGTGCTGCTTGATGTGAGCCTTGTAAGACTTCACATGAATGCAAACATATTCTAGTAATGACCTGAAACCCTGAGGAATTGTACACTGATGTGGCTACATCCTGAATCTCTGCAGGGCATCATTTTACACTGGGACCGGATACTGGAGACCTCTCAGCTACTGTGAGAGGTATTGAGAGTGCACTGGGGAAAATTGTATTACACTGGAGGATGTGCTACCCACACCATTATGGACACTCTTGAGGGGAGGGCCCGGTTATTAATACCCATGCAGGCAGTGTAACCCTGTAATTGGTCAGCTTTGAGTATGAGATCATAGGTAACCAAGTTATAGCAACTTACAATTGGCAACTTGGAATAAACCATATGTGAGCTTAGACCATGACAAAGACAATTGATTACGGTAGCTTTATAGAAGCAGTACATTTACAAATGTTCCCCTTTCATAGCCTTGTCATCTCAGGTGCCTGATGATTACCTAAAGAAGGATGTGTTTGCTTATGGAGTTACTCTTGACATATGCAAGGGCATTATTTATCAGAATAGCTGAAGAATGTACTATTTTAAACTACTGCATTAAGCTACAGCAACCAACCAGAGCCAGGCTTCATTACCCAGCTGTCCTTGTTTTCTTATACATTTGAATCTGACTGGTTGCTGTGTGTCAGCACAGTTTGCCTTTTCTTCCTTCACACACATTTATAATAGAGGTCCATTAGGCTTTTATACAATGTGGAAAGATTAAATAATTAAATGGGGTTTTTTAGGTGATCAGTGACATAGCCAAATATGATTACATCAAAATCGTATAAAACACTTCTTTAATCATATCATTAAAAACATATCTCTTTTGTCACATGAATACATGTTTCCTTTGTTTTGTTTTGAAAATCTCTAATAAAATCTGATTGCACCAAAAAACATATCTCTATGTATATGCAGGATTTCGGGATCGACATCCCATCTGTGTATGTTATTGATTGCTTCCTATTTCGATTTCCTCCAAGTTAGAATTCCTGAAGAAGCACATGAATCGGGAAACGTGTTGAATTGCGAGCCCCTCCAACTAGTAAAAAACAACAAAATTCTTAGATCAAGTCATTGGGAAATACTACATTCTTTTGAGTCAATTTATCTGGAACATCTTAGTGGAGTGGTATTTGGAGGTTTAGATTCTTACATGTATATGCTCTAAGGAAAGCTTTCATGATGTTAACATTTACTAGAATGTTGAACATTTTAAGAGATATGTTTTTAATCATGATATGAATAAGGAAGTGTTTTATACGATTGTGATGTAATCATACACTGAGTGGCCAGATTATTATTACCACCCCATCAGTACTTCGTTGGGCCACCTTTTGCCTTCAATACTGCAGCGATTCTTCTTGGCATTGACTCCACGAGATGTTGAAAGGTGATGCGATGAATCGGACACCATGCCTGATGAATAGCACTGTCCAGTTCTGTGAGATTTGATGGTTGTGGGATCAGCTACCTGATGGCTCTTTCAACTTCGTCCCACAAATGCTCAATTGGATTGAGATCTGGTGATTGTGGGGGCCACCTAAGCAAGGTAAAGTCTCCCTCATGTTCTTGAAACCACTCCTGCACAATACGAGCACCGAGGCATGGCGCATTGTCTTGTTGGAAGAAGCAATCTCCATTGGGATACGCCATCAACATGATAGGATGAACTTGATCGGCAACGATACTTTGGTATGTTGTGCTATTCAGACGTTGTTCCACACGAATTAAAGGGCCCAAATCATGCCAGGAAAACATGCCCCAGACCATAACACTGCCCCCACCAGCTTGAAGGGTTGTACTCATGCATGTGGGGTGCATGCTTTCATGCTGTTCCCACCAAATTCTCACTCTGCCATCTGCATGATGCAACTGGAAACGTGATTCAACGGACCACATGACTTTTTTTCCAATGCTCGACTGTCCAATCCTTGTGTTCCTGTGCGAATTGGAGACGTTTTATCTTGTTAACTGCAGACAGCAAAGGTGTTCGAACAGGCCTTCGGCTTCCATATCCCATACGATGCAGTGTACGGCGAACAGTGCGTTCAGAGATCATTTGAGAGGATCCCTGATTAAGATCTGCAGTAATTTGATGCACTGTTGCCCTTCTGTTGTCTTGTACCAGTCTTGCCACTCTCCGTTCTGCCCTAACATTGACTAGTCGCTGACGGCCACAATTCGCACGTTCAGACCCAGATTTTGGGCTGACAGTCCAGTCTTTAAACACTTTAACAACAGCTGCTCTTGAACATTTAACGAATTCTGCTGTTTTGCTGATACTCGCTCCATGGCTCCGAGCGCCAACAATCATCCCACGTTCAAAGGCTGTTAAATCGCGTTGTTTACCCATATCTTCAGAAAAAAATCACCTCTACTGTCGTGGTAAACAACCTGCTTCTCTATTTATAATGGTCTGGCTCTCTAGCAACTTCAGCGCAAAATTATAGCTAATTTGCCTAAAACGTCAGGTGGTCATAATAATCTGGCCACTCCGTGTATTTGTCTGTCACTGAGCACCTAAAAAAAAAAAAACATTTTATTTTTCAATCTTTTCGCATTGTTATAACAGGGGTGCGGTGCTGTTCACTCAGGGTTCTTTGCAAAGCTTTTTTAGGCTTTTAAACAAACTGGAGGGATGTGTTAGCTTTACCAACAAGTTAGGTGCCATATATTTTTTCTTTCACAAGAATTGTAAGGTGCCATTTATTTTTTATTGCACATGTTATATTCTAACTGCTACTATAAGGAATGCCTGCTGCCTTCCCATTGTTTGTTATAGGCAACAACACCATCTCTTTCCATGTTTCCATAGAAAACACTATGTAGTACACAATTATCATCTGTGATGTTGTGAGAAGCATTTCTTTAATGCACATGGTAAATGCATATCCTATTTACACTCAACACTGCTCACAAATCATTCATTTCACTAGTATAATAGGTTTTACTGAAGTACTAGTTGTGAAAATCGGAATTAGCATATCGCTGTGCCTAAACATGAACATCAAATGGGGATTGACTAACAATCTCTGTTAACAACACTCAGCTATTAGTTTTATAAGGTCGGCAAGGTAGCCTACATATTTTTATCAATAGAGTTTCCATTAAGGAGAATAGTTGATCGTTACCAACCTAGACAATAGTCTGACACTCTATGAAGGCACCTGCTTAGCTCCTCCATACCCCAAAGGCAACCAGGCTTGTGAAATCCTGCTCAATGTGCAATAATAAGACTGTGGGATGTAATGTCTTTGGGTACCTTTTTAGGTTTCTTAGTGTAAAACATTTATTTTATAACCTTTAGATCTGCACCAATCTAATTAAGCAATGGGCTTTTCCTAAGGTGATAATGAGACGTAATCATGTTGAACAGCAACCTCAAATCTCAGGTCCGTCAGGCAGGCCTATAATTAAGCTGCATATAATGATGATGGTAAGATGTATTTCAGTGAAGTAGGATCTGGTGTAAAGCTGAAATCAATAATTACACTACGGTATATTCAAACATGCAGTACATAAAAGTCAGAAAAAATACTAATACCAAAAAAGCTGTGAAAAATGAAGAATCAAACAAAGGCGCATTGGGGGTTCAGTGTTAAATTCTAACATTTGAATAAAGTTCAGCTTTAATGCTATCATCATAGCCTCTTTTTATATTTACCTACATGGTAGATGGCACCTGGAATGGATTGTGAATTTCAGCTCTGAGCCGTGGAACTAATAAATTAAATGCCATTGTGAAGAATCAAGTATTTATTCTGTTCACTGTTGGCAGAGCGTCTGAGTACCTGAGTCATCATCAGCTGTTATGAATCCTAAAACCTTTAATCAGAGCTGAGCAATGGCACTTGTGGGTAGGATTCTTGGAGACCTTGTTCATTCTAGAAATGCCATTTTGCAGTTAATGGACTTGCCAAGATGTCTTAGTAAGATTGAATCATGTAATGCATGTTCTTCAAATACTTGTTTTTTTAAGATAGGAATGGACACAATAGAGCAGGAGTGATTGTTGAGTAAGAAAACCAGCATGTTCTTAGGAGAAGGCTCATCCTATGGTTTTCTGTCAGATCATAGTCACCCAAAAACAAACAGTGCAGGCAGGATCAGGTGACAAAGCACTTACAGGGCACTGCAGAAGCCTTTAGGGTAACACAGTCAGTTGAATTTTCCATGTCCATGTTGGAAATGTCCAGCCCATGGCTTACTATTATTCCCTTTGTCTATGAGCAGTGTTAAAGGTTTTCAGTCCATCCAAAAGTGGCATCCTAATTGTAGGGGGAGCCAGAAGGGCTGTGCCGAGCCATAGCTTCTTGCATGTCTTGGATTCTCTAGCAGTGAGATCTCTCTGCCATAGTTTCCAACACTTTTCTTGTCTTCCTGGTTGCTCCTATCCACTGTTGTATGTCCCACCATCTCCTGATGTATTCTCTATAAGATCAAATAAAAAATCCACCAGTTAGTGGATCGCAATGGCCACATAATAGATACATATAATGTTCCTTCTGCAAAAACCCTAACTACATACTACAACTGCAAACTATTGTTATGTATCATCTTCTTCTGAGTCCAAACACAAAATCGATCATCGATTTCACCATATCACCATATCAACAATCAATTTTGTTTTTTCTAAATACTAACCATGTAAACCCAGCATAAGTTACAAAGTAATTCAAAAGCCCTGATGAAGGGGGATATTGTGGATCCCTGGAACCCATTAGCTGTTTTGTTTGATCATAATAAAATACAATATTGAACTCTACCAGTAGCAGTGACTCCACCATCTTTTCTCAAATTGGCTTCACTTGAGATTTCCCCCTCCTAATCTGGGAGTCCCTTTTTTTTGTGTGGGAGCAGCCCTACGAAGAACATTTAATACTGTAAAGAAGAGAATTACAGATATATGTGGGATTCTGAAAGTATGAATATCTAGTGCCTGTTCAACAAACCCATAGACATGATATATGCAGACTCAGAAACTCAAGCTCAAATAGAGTCGTTAAGGGATATAAGAAATTGTCAGATAGTATAACTCCCCAGCAACTGCCTTAAACTGAAATATCAGTTTTGGTTGGACTGACTAAGGTTGGGGCAATGCATGCTGATAGGATGTCTATGTTTATATGTCTTTGTTTGGATTGGGAAGGGTAAAGATCTCTTAGGGGTCTATTCACGAAGCTGCCGAGGGCAGCCGAGTGAATGACCGATCTGAAGTGAAGTGAGCCGAACACTGTTCGGCTATTCACTTGAGGCTGGTACGGCTGATTTCAGCCGTAAGATCACGGCTGGCTCCGCCCAGCTGTCAGAAGCATGTGCGTTCGGCTCGGCTGAGCCGCTCGGCCATGATCGGGAGCTGTACGGGCTATTGTGAATAGCCCGTACAGCACCCCTTCGGTTCTACTGGGGCCGAAGCTAGCCGAAGGATCGGCCAGATGCTTTGGCAGCTTCGTGAATAGACCCCTTAGTGCTGTATATAGTTTTAGTATTATACATTTGGCTGCTTCAAGCCCAACTAGAAAGAGCAGCACCAGTAACAAATGTGGGGGATAAAACGGAAGAAAGGAAGAAAAAAGTGAATGCCGAATTTTGTAGGTCACTTGTTTGGAGTACATGTTTTTATATTATTTGATATTAGGAGTTCAGTCTTATTTTTATGTGTTTGGTGTAATTTAGCTGTAGCCACATTTGTATTGTGTTATCTTACAAAGGAATACGAATACTAGCATAGGCTCTGTTTACTAATGAATAAAGGAAAAAAGCACGCCGCGGAACCTGTGTGTTTCATTCCGCTGACTTTGACTATATGAGCAAAGCAAACAGGGTTTCTAGGATAGGTGAGCTTACCAACGTCATTCAATGGCCAGGTATCTAGGATTTAGCTGTACTGATCCAGGATAAGTCTGCAGATTTGGTTTGTAGATGTAGATGTTGTCACTGAAACAAAAGGATGAAAGACTTCTCAAGGAACTTCTTCTACCTCAAGAAAGCAGAATGGCATTTCCTTAATGCTAAGACGTGTGTGTATGGTTTTACAAATCCACAACTATATGCTGCCAAATTAGGCAAACACGGAAGTGTGCAGTTAGTAAGTCTTGTGATCTAGGTACCCATGCCAGATTGCATAGCCATTTCCTTGGCCTCCACTTCAGCAGCAGCACAACCTAGTCAAGAACAGGCCCCTAGCATGCTAATTGGACAATAAAGGAGCAGAACCACACTGAGGGCATCCTTCTGCTTAGTTTACTTTCTCTGCTATTAGCATACTCCGTACCATCTCACGTGTACTCTGGGTCTGAATGGCTTCCCCCGTTGTCCTCGTTTCTCCCAGTGCTTCTCCCCAGGGGTTCATAAACCTTGGAAAATATGAATAAGCTTACAGCACCCTTTCCCCCACACCTCAACTATATATATATTTACTGTGCGTGATATATACACACACACATACACTTTTTTAACAATGGGCTCTTATACTAATGTTTGCACTGCTTGCGGTTTTTGCTTAGTTGGGGAACTCTCATGGTTTCAGAGCTGGCTTATGTAAAACTGTAACATAAGCTGCAAAATCCTCTCATTACATTTTCCATATTCTTGAGCTTTTCTTTTAAAGACGGCTCATTGTGTGCGTTCACATCCCACACTGGTAACTGGTATGGGATTATTAGTGAACAGGAGGATTAACGTGGATCTGTCACCTTGCATTAACAACTTCACATACAATATCAGATCAAAACTTCCTGAGTCTAGTAATTTGGCCTAAAAATGATTTTAAATCCCCCTTCCCCTGCATTCCATTGGCCATACTTGTATATTTTTACACACACGAAATGGATGAACAGTTATACTAATGAAAATCACCAACAGGTGAACATGAGTGAATGTCTCCGTGCAACAAATAATGGATAATGTTTCCGTGCAACAAACCCTAAATTGTAAAACTAAACACATGTGGAATCAAATTGTATATAAATCTTGCCGTCTGTGTCCTAACCCCAATAGGTGTGCGAATGTGGATACAATAATACAAATCTGTGCTTCCACTCCAATTAATGCAAGAATGCTACAAATCTTATACTGGTGTAAAACGTATAAGTGGTGCAACACTTATACCACTCATGTCAACACAACTCATGTCAACGCAATATGCCAATGCAAGTCAACACACTTGCATTGAATCACATTCAATGCACACATTGCGGTTTGAATGAACCATGATACAACAGACTACAATAATTCATTCTGCACGGCACTCTACAATACTAAAACAGTATAAAAACAGTATAAAGAACCACACCTGCCCTGCAGTTGTGTATGTTGTGGTGCACTGCACACAATAATACTGCAGCAACGCTTTTGGGTTCGGAGGCGTGTTAGGGGCCCATTCAAGGTGACATAAAAAAAGTGCATTATTGTGTAAAGAGACATAACTAGAGCCTCATAAATTATGTCTGCATACATAAGGCAAGGTATATTTTTAAATCTTGGTGTACTTCCTCCTGATGTGTGCAGTAATCCAATGTGAGACGCTACCTCTGTACAGGAGCATTCTGTAATATAGACCAGTCAATGCTGCTCTCCCTCCTTGTGCAGGGTTGCTGGTCTTGTATCTGCCACTCCTGTAGTTTTCTGTAGTGCGTGGAGCTGCTTTCTGCACAGGAACGTGCAGCACAATGATAATGTCACTGCTACTACAAGGTAATCACTGGGTTTGTAACTGCATTTGGAGCACAAAAAGGTGGATTTATAACCATTGTGGCTTTTGAGGAATAATAAGGTATTTAATTGAAAGTTTTTGTGTCCAAAGTTTAGCTTTAAATTTGCTTTTGCTGCTTAGACAGAAGCATACAGACTATACCTAGTGTCCTGTACTGCAGGACCCATTGCAGTGTCATTATTATTATTTTTATACAGGATTTATATATTGCCAACACTTTGTGCAGTGCTTTACAATATAAGGAAAACATTACATTCACTATACAATTTAGGACAAGAAGGTAAGGAGGGCCTACAATCTAAAAGGGAGGGGCAATTGATACATGAGGAGGTAGCTGTGTGGGGGTCATAATCTATTATGGTTATATTTGTAGCTTTGCTATAGAATAACAACGAATGATTTTCTATGGTTCTCGTGACCATATTTGTAGCCTTGCTATAGGATAAAGCCTGGTATACACGTATCAAATTTCAGCTGATGAACTGGGACCCTTCCGGCCGGCATCCCTCAATCATCTGATCGAAGGAGCCGGTTGGAAGATTCTCAGCTCAACAGAGCTGACAGTAGAAACAGCGAGGAATTCCTTGATCAACGCTCGTAAGTGTTGATGGAGGAATCTGTTATATTTTCTTTGTTCAGCTCGCAGATTGGACGAAGAAAATATATACAGTACATGTATACTCGGGTCAACAAATGTTGCAGTTTGTATTGTCTGTGGAAGGAGGCCCCCTGTAGAGACCTTCATCTGGTTACGGTCCATTCACCCATTTAGCTTTCAGGTGACACCAAAATGTCAGCTGAGGTAACAGTGTGCTGAAAATTCTGAGGTTTTCCTGTGATGTTTCTCCAGTCGGTGACACCACCAGCGAAGCCTGTGGTCATCTCCAGTAACTTATCTGTAAAATGTGCTGAGCACGTTCAGAGCTGGTTTGGCTTGCAGCTGTTTAGCAGATCTTGAGCCGAGACCCTGCTTGCTGCAACACAATATCATCGTATCACGAGAGAAAATAGCCAGTGGTTTACGGAGACGATGCCTATATTAAGTGAACTTGTGAACCTGCTATTTTACACACCCCGATGACTTACATAGAAGGTGACGGCCATCAGCAAACACTTCCCCCTGTTTATTTTATTTATACCATGTTGAAGGATCAAATTCTGAACACCTGGTCCAAAACTGCAGATCCCATAAAGTGCTAATGATGGGTCACCATATTGAAGAAGTAATCTTCAATATGGTGGCGAGCGAACACTGAGCCAGCTTCCCGGCCAATCAGGAAGCCGGGTGTCAGCAATGACTCGCTGCCCGGCTTCCTGATTGGCTGGGGAGCCGGCTCTATGCTGTTTGCCTGGGAAGCCGGTCAGTCAGCATCGAGCCGGCCAAACAGCATCGAGCCGGCTTTCCAGGCAATCAAGAAGCCGGGTGGCGGGTAATGACACGCTTTACAGCTTACTGATTGCCCAGAAAGCCGGCTCTGTGCTAGTGGAAGTATCGGCACTCGGTATCGGCGTGTAGCCAAGTATAAATATCGGTACTTGTACTCGATACCGAAAAAACGCTGTCTGTGTCGCCCTAGCTACAACCCTCCCTTACGCTATCAAAAATGGGGAAAAACATTTTGGATTTAGTTCTACTTTAAACTTGTGAATCTTTTAAAAGCACAAGCTGCATCTAAAATGCAAATACCACAGGTTTCCCACTATTGCCTTTTATTAGCTAAACGTTTCTTCTCTGCTCCCCTTGGATTTAGTTTCCCTTTGTGAGGCGGCCTGACGTTATAGCTAAGCTCAGACCACCGCAGTGACCACTATGGGCATTCTTATTGGAAAGGGGTATGGCAATTGGTGGAAGTCAGGTACCACTTACAAAGTGAAACTAAATCAGGGAGGGGCACAGGACAGGCTTTTCCCGCTAATAAAGTTGGTAGCTGGCTTCTTGTGGTGTCTTTACTATGGAAAGTTTCAAATGAAGTTTTTGTTCACTTTGGGATTAAAAAGGCTTTAATTAAAAATGGAAGGTACATCATATAAAAGAGTTGTACAATTGTTCACAAACCATAGGAAAGGTATACGTCCATATATAGATACTTCAACATAAATTCATTTTTTTCAGGTAGAAATGTTTTGCTGTTTCTGTTTCGGACAATAGGGGCTGGTTTCCATTGTGGCCTTATTCATTCTATAATTCCATATACTGTACAAACCTTTCAGAAAAAATCAGAATATGTTGTAGCTGTGAACACACATTTCATGGCCACCAATGTCAGTTTGTGTATCAAAGACCAGCTAATAAAAGGCTGCAATACAGATTTATTGCTGTACATAAAAAGTCAGTGACATGTGACACCTTAGTATAAGCAACTTAATTTCCAAGACCGATATTCTAGTGCAATTCAATAAGTATTGTGTGCCGATGGATTTAAATAAACTAACATTATACCATAATGTGTCTGAAGATGACGTTGATGACTCACTCAAGCGTTAAATGATAAGAGGCTGTGGGCAGCTCTTCATAAACTCAGTACAAAGGGCAGATGTGAATTTTTGAATGTAAGCCATCCACAAGTGCAGGTGCAGCCTCCCCATATCCGATCCTACATGACGGCCTTTGATCACACAAGCAGGCAGGCTTAGGAAACGCTACACCCACACCTCAGGACTGGTGACAGAGCATGTGACAAGTGACAAAATGAAAGTTCCTTTTTGCTGAGTGTAGCCAGGTGATCTCAGTGCAGCGGGAGAGACTCACCTGTTGTGTCTTTCAGTTCTCTAAGGAGCGCTATATTATGGATGGAGGGACCCCTGACAAGCTCAAGAAGGAATTGGAGGAAGAGCTGAAGCTGAGCAGTGAAGATTTACGTAGTCATGCTTGGTACCATGGAAGAATTCCTCGGCAGGTAAGGGCACCTCATACAATGTGCTCCTTCTGCTTTCGAAAGGTAATCAGAAGCATGATAGCAGCCATAAAGATCTAGGTGGTTTTCACCTTAAGCTAGCTTGGGTGACTTGTGACTTTCCAGCTTTTGTGAAATGATAAGTAACAGGAGCTGCAGAACTAGAGTTTGCTCAACCTTCATGACAGGATATAGTACAACTTAGCATATCAACTGCAGAGGCATGGGTTACCTACCTATACATGGCATTATAGGACTTATAGGTCCACACTAATATTTCTGACCCATGGCTGGAAGGGCATGCTGAGATTTTAACTTCATGCCATGCAGTTCTGATGTGCCAATGCTTCTCCCTGCCTGGCCATTTTCAGAACAACACACTTTGGAAAAACATCAGATTTTAAAGACAAAGAAAGCAGATTAGCTCTTAAAGTAGTGGCAGCCTCAGAGCTCCGGAATAAACCCTCTACAATCTGCAGCAGAGGGCTATGTGGACAACTTGAATATGTCTGAAGAATGCATAGATGTTTAGTTAGATAATAAATTATTTGAGATACAGATATAAAATTATAGCTACATCAATGAGTTGATCACCCATACATTTGAAAAGAAAGATGAAGATTGCACAGTCAATGGAACTTCACCAATGCTATTGGCTGAGTAGATACGTTTCCCGTGTGCCCGTTCCTCAACCAAAATAAGATCTAAAATTAATGGTTTACTTCTTGGCTTACGAAACATGGGCAGATCTCCCTTACATACATAGTTACATAGTATTTGAGGTTGAATAAAGACATTAGTCCATCAAGTCCAACCTATTAGGATCTCATTCTAGGAGTACCCGTACCCCTGTATATTACGGTCCCTTAAGAAATCGTCCAAAAGTTTCTTGAACAATTCCACATTATTTGCTGAAATCACCGCCTGTGGCAGTGAGTTCCAGACCCTAACTGATCTTACTGTGAAGAACCCCCTTCGCCCCTTGTAACCCCCTTCGCCCCTTGTCGCCCCTACATAAAAACTCTGACAAAGACTTACCATTTTGTATGAATAAAAAGGTCATTATTGTTCTCAAGGGAGCCTTTATATTGTGTTCATTTGAAAACCGACCTGTGTAAGGGTGATCTTTCCTAATAGTTTCAGTGGTCAGTTAGTTTTGCAGCCTAAAGTCCAACTGATGAAAGGGTTAAGCTCAGGCTAAGCAGCCACTAGCTTCCAACCTCTCTTCTCTTGTACAATGAACATATCCTGCAAGTGGAAAGGTATATAATAAGCTACTTGTCAATGAGGTCACCAGGCCAGTTTATCTGACTTATTTGTTCAACACACCTTCTAGTCAATGAAGGAGCAGGAGCCGTGAAAACTGTTGTCAGTTTCATATTCAGGCTTTAATAACCATACCATTCACTAACCGGTTGTTGGCCATTGCCTAGGGCAGTGGGTTTAAAGGGGCAGCACCCCAGTATTAACAAATCAAGGTAGCAATTTTTTTTTTCCTTTTGTATGGCTTCCTGTGGTCATCTGATGATGAATAAAGAAATTGGACTGAAAGGGGTGCAGGATTTCAGTGAAGTCACAAGTAGCCCTGGAAACATAGCAGTTCGGGGAGGGTTTTCCACTGCTTGCACTCTGCAACATTGAAAACATTCAAAGGTAATCTTTCTGAAAGTTACCCATTGTTGACAGCATCTTTCAAAGTAGTATTCGGGGCTCTCTTGTGATCAAAGCCAGGATTTAGTAAATGCATTCCTCTCCCTTGGGGGTGTGAGTGTTCAATGCTGGCCTCTGATTGCTGTATAGCGGCACCAGTCAGAACTGAGCAGTCACACCCACTAGAAACATATTACGAAACTCCAGCGTGGGAGAGGCGGATAGAAGACCATTGCTGCACCTTAGATTGTAAGCTCCTTGAGGGTAAGGACTGATGTAAATGTGCAACTATGTAAAGTGCTGCGTAAATTGTCAGCGCTATATAAATACCTGTAATAATAAATTAGAAGCTAATATATGCGCTGGTCAGCTTTTAAGTTCGGTATACACTAATATTTTCTTCATTCAACCTGCGGGTTGAAAAGATTATCTGGGTCAATAAGGAGGGGGCAAAGCAATATTTTTAAATCTTCAGTTATAAGGGGGCAGCTAGCCAGTTATCGGAATAAATTACCTGACGTCACCACCTGCGGCAGCCAACTCTGCTTTCTCATTTGCTGGAATTTACAGCTGAATAATAACATTCTGGCTCCAGTAGCACATTCTTGTTTAATGTCTTGTGACAAAGGACCCTGTACAGAAGGCGTCACCATTCATGAGTTCCTTAGATCGCAAGATGTCCAAACACAGCTCATATAAAACCCGTAAAAATTCCTCACTTCCACTCAGCAGGAATGTGAATTTTATTATGATATCCTAGAGATATCTGGCAGTAAATAGGCCGGCATGCATCGTTTTATGTCATGCCGGAACATGATAACGCCTGATAAACGGTGCTGTGATCATTATAGTTTCATTTTGATTCAACATGATTGTCAGGAATTGAAAGTTTTATTGCTGTAAAAGGCATTTTTGTAAATGTCTGATCTTATTGTATTAAAGAAGAACTCTGAAGCACTGCTGGTATATAACATGGTTTTAGGAGAGCTGGCAATCTTTTAACAGCTCTTCTAGTTCTGTAGCCGCCCTGTATGTGTGGAAGAATTAGAATTTCTGCTCTTATGTGCAGTTGTGTTACATCTGCAGCACTCTGTAATAGAGCATGTGTGAGACAGGACAGTGCAATGGGAGCTGTCTCTGCTCTGATCCTGCATGAGCTGTGCTGTCAGTCAGTACAGTGCAGTGGAGGAGTTGTCACAAAACATGCTGTGTGATGGTTATGCAGGGAGTAACAGTGCTGGCTGACCAGTACAGGTTCAGTACCTACATATAAGGCCAAATAGTTATCCTAGGAATCGTCACAATTGTTAGGCCTGGTTCACACCTGAACGTTTTGTAGCGCGTTCAACGCTCGACGAACGCTCTACAAAACGCCCAAACATCTAAATCCCATTGTATTCAATGGGTCTGGTTCACACCTTGCCGTATTTCCGCCCGTCCGAACGAGATACAAAACGGCCTACGCCCAAAGAAGTACATGTACTTCTTTGGGGCGTTTTGGTCTCGCGTTTCCATTGGGATACAGCCAAGTAGCCCTCGGAAACGGGCGTTTGTCGCACGTTTTTTTTAAAAACGCGCGACGCAAAATGCACAACAAACGTGCATATTCAATACGCCTAGGTGTGAACCCAGTCTAAGGGGAAATAGTCATGTGATCATGCAAGCAAACTTGACCAGGGCAGTCCATATGCACAATGGTCTTCAGCTCATAAGCCTTTTGTTTTATCAGCATTTCATTTGTTATAGTTAAAGGTAACAAGCCAAGATAGAATTACCATAACTGTTGATGCTGACTTGTATTTGAAGGTACGTGCTCCTTGTCCTTGCTTCACTACTTATTGCATCACTGGCACAGAACAAGCAAGCAGCCAGTGATGTGTCAGAACACCTAACACACTTGTTTAATTCATGTTATTGACCTTCTAAGATGTAAAAAAAAGGATGAGGATGACAGCCCTGGAGCATGCACATTTTACAAGTGATTAATGGCAGTTCTCACATGTTGGCTTGACAGGTTCCCATTAATTCCCATGAATAGCTCTGAAGGCAATCTTTTCCCATACAGGACAAAGTAAAAGGGTCATTTAACCCGACTCATATTTGGACTTTTCTCCGCTTCATTGAAAAATCAACTTTGTTATTCTGGAGGGTCCAGAGGTGTCCATACTGTTAAACTTCATCCGAATCAGCAGGACAAAATTGCGAGCAGTGTACGTACGGCCAGCTTTAGAGTCTCCAGTGAGTGTGACTTGGGTATAGGCTATTTTCTACTACCCATGTAACCTAGAAGTTTGAAATAGCTCTGGGATCTATTAAAAGCTTGGAATGAATAGAATTAAGAATCAGGCAGTGTGTACGGAAACATAAAAGGAGACGGTATATTGATCTTCTCTGATGTCTCTGTATTGTGTAAATACAATGTATCCATTTGATGTGAAACAGGCAAACACTTTATCCTCCTCCAGCTCTGGCCGCTGTAATCTGTCTGACCCAGCTGCAAGTGCCTCTGACCTCTGTGTTTAGCAATTTACTGTAATGGATGCAAGGTCATAAATAAGGGTCAAAAACCATTCCCATGACACACCCACCAACATTAAAATGTGACAGGCCATGAAACAGGCATTGGCCGCTGAAGCAAAGATCTCTAGTGATTTAAATGTGTCACTGAGTTCACCTAAAAGCATATTAAAACATACCGACCAGCTGTGCCTACTTTATATTAATAACAGTCAAGGCTTTCCACTTTTCATGTGGTGACATCCGCTAATAAAATCTGTTCTGAGGAGTCAGTAGAATTTGGCAAACCCAAGTAATCGGACCTAGGTTAGAGATGAACTCCATCAAAATGTTTTATTTTGTACAGAATAGGGAAGGGTTAAAACCTCTGCCAAACGCCTGTTGCTACCTGTGTCCCCATTGGTGCCAACAGAGGAAGTGAAGGGAAATGACAGATGGTACTACTTAGTATCCATGCAGATAAAAGATGGACTGCCTCTGATATCTGTATGTTCATGCAGTACATAGGGCTAAAACAAGCAGAGCATAATCCATTTGTTCTTGGCTCTGTAAGGTTTGGGGTGAGACTCCCAATGATGACAACTTATGAGGATACCAGATCTGCCCTAAGTTTATCTAATAAAGGCTCCCCTAACACTTGGCCATCATCTACCAGAGCTCTTAGCTCCTCTGACCCCTAATACCATCCCTTACCACGTAATCCCCCTCCAACACTAAACACTTAACATGTCCCTTAGCACATAACTCCCAACCCAAACAATGAGCCTAATCCTTATAGTGTATCCAAACCCAAGAACCAAAAGGTAATCTATTGCAGTTCACCAGTCCCTAGAGGTGCTGGCTGCATTTGTTTTCTTTATTATTACCTGGTGATCCTCAGGGTAACACATTTCCTGTCCTATTGTGACAACCCTCACTCTCTGCACCCTCACCCTAGCACAGAAAGTATGTTAGGACTATAGAATCTCGCCCCTTTTCTCCTTCTTTACACACAGTGGGTGTGTGATAACATTGTTTTCAGTGCAGCACGGGAAGTGATCAGCTCACTGGATTTCTGACCAGATCAGCAGATATTATTTTCCACGTATCAAACAGATAAAAGAAAACACTTTCAATGTTATATTTACATACCAAAAGGTAGCAAACAGGAGAGGTTCATTGTTAGGGTTTACATACATGTTAAAGTGAGCCCCAACACTTTACCTGCCCTTTATTACATATCCTCCCCACCAGACTCCTAAAAAGCAAGTGTAAGACTAACCTAATCCAACTGTTAATCTAAATGTAAACAGTAATGAGCCCTTTTTTTGCATACTCACCTCAGCTGGCATCTATAGTCTGTCTATGCCAAAAGCATGCAGGCGCCGAGATCCCAGTGCCAGAACACACTGAACTGAGAAAAGCAAATAATAAGCAAAAACGATTTCTACAGAATCAGCCAATGCCATTAGCAGTGACTTTTTATAACGTTTCCAACTCACTTGATCAAGGTACATCACCCAGGGTCCTCTTTTCCTGTCATTCTCACTCCAAATACTGTAAAAATATTGCCCAGTTACATCAAAATCATTTGTGACAACAGGATGGTGCACGTCTGGCTAAGTTTTCCTATATAGAGAATTCATAGATAAAGTGTTTCATTTTTCGATGTGCACAAGGACTTAGACTGAGGTTATACTTCCACCTTTGATTTTAGAATTTACCCAATAACTGCTCTCCTGACGGCCCCGAGTATGTAGAACATATTGGATGAGTCATTTTATTAATGGTTAATGTGTTTTGTCTTTTCTCTTCTGCAGGTATCTGAAAGCTTGGTGAGGAGAGATGGAGATTTTCTGATCAGGGATTCTTTGTCCAGTCCTGGAAACTTTGTGCTTACCTGCCAGTGGAAAAATATTTCACAGCATTTCAAGATAAATAAAGTTGTCATCAGGCTCAATGAAGCTTACAGTCGGATTCAGTACCAGTTTGAACATGAAAGCTTTGATAACGTCCCTGCGTTGGTTAGGTACTATGTGGGGAACCGCAAGCCTGTGTCCCAGCAAAGTGGAGCCATCATTTTCCAGCCTATTAACCGAACTGTTCCACTTAGATGTATACAGGAGAAATATGGAACATCTCCTGTTAGACGCTTGGAACTGGGAGCCCTGGATGGAAGAGCCGAAACTCCAAAGCGGCTGAGTTTAAACATTGGCCATGGACAGATCCTGCTGCAGGAACAAAACCTGATGCGGGCCAGTCTGCTTCGGTTAGTAGATGAGGGATGTCCTTTGATCCTTAGAAGAAAAGCTCAGGTTCTGGTCCACTGCTGCCATGCCTTATTCTTACCTACTAGATACTAATGATGCAACAAATAGAGGTTTTCATTTTTTCTATAAGAAAGTATGAAGTCTGCTTTGGTAATGAGCAGCCACCAGCTCAGAGATTGACTTATGACAAGAAATGGCTCGGGATTTTTTTTGGATCAGCTTTAGTAAGGAGCTGTACTGGGCTGGGAGAGGCTGGACAGATCAGAAGTAACGATGGGCTCGGGCGTGTTCGCGATCCATGTGCCGAGCCCACCAGGAAGCTGACAGCGCGCAGCGCCAATCACAAGCACAGAGACATTTCACAATCTCTGCAGCTGCGGACCGGGAAAATGTCTCAGTACCTGTGATTGGCGCTGTGCGATGTCAGCTTCCTGGCGGGCTCGGCATGTGGAGCTCCGAACACGCCCGAGACCAGCCTTAGTCAGAAGGTCTTGGGCTCTCAGAAAGGAAAACAGATCAAAACAACTGATTGGCTGGAGGTCCAAATAGAGGAATTCTTGTCACTTAGCCCAGGTTTCACCTGTTCTTCCTAACTGAAGGACCTCACAAAAGAAGTGACCAGAGTATTGTAAAGTAAAAACTCACAGTGCAGCCTCAGGTTCTTATAACACACATATTCTATTTACTGCTGCAACCTAAACATACAACATTCATAAAACCTTTTACAAAGTGGCCAGATCAACACCTGACAGCAGTAAATGTGCATTTCAGTTCTCTATCCATTGGATTTATCCTGTTTTATTATCTCAAAGTTTCACTTTTTTTTACACATTGTCCACCCTAAGCATTAAGCATGTCATTTGGTGTAATATTACCCAAATGTATTCTATATTTTATTTCAGTACACTATGATGTTTTCAGTTTCTGCATTATAAGTGTGCTTTTATTATTCAGTAATAATAATATATGAATATTTTATGTCATTAGAAATAAAGAGAAGAGTGGAAGCCACCCAGCTTGTCTGGATAACATGCGAGAAAAGAAACGGCCGTTACATTCTTATCAATCAGAAAGCTACCTGCCGCTCGGTATGTTCCCATCTCTCTGGCTACTTGTCAATCATTCTGCTTCATTATGTGTTAGCATAGAACCTTCATCGGTGAGGGTGGGTTTGTTCGGATATATCGGGTGATGTGTAACCTTAAAGATCAGGACAGAATTAGACATTGGATCTATCATGCCCATGTGAGTGCCAAACTACAACTTTTACAGGGATAGTAACAAAAGGGTGAAGAGTGGAGAAGGCAGGAGAAGTGAACAATCTAGGACAACATAGCTGAACTGGAAAAATTCTCCAGCTCACTTTTCAGTTCAGCTATGTTGTCCTAGATTGTTCACTTCTCCTGCCTTCTCCACTCTTGACCCTTTTGTGAATGGATTAGAATATATGGATTAAATATTGGGTAAAAAAGCTTTAGGATCTATACTGTATATTCAAGTACAACTTCATGCCCACATGCGTCAAGGCACACTCATGAACAAAAGCTACTAGAACCATTTAATTTGTGGACTGGTTCAGAGGTAGGTAGTCACTAACTGCCTGGATTATTACATCTAAAAAAGGAAAAACTAGAACCCAACTCTACAGACATCTGCCAGTTAGATGGTTTAGTCATACAGACTGCTTGCTGAGCCACTATAATGTAGCTGGTGGGACTGAGCTCAGCTTATTCTACCACAAACCTTAAGGCCTTGTTTACACCAAGCGCGCTCCAGGAGCAGAGCAGTTATAGACTGCATCAAAACTGCGTCCAATGTATTCCAATGGTATTTTGGGCTCTAGTTCACACCGCAGCGTTCAGTTCCAGAGCATGTAAAAAAAACTGCAGCAAGCCCTATTGTTCCTGCTCTGGAGGTTAAAAAAAATGCATGCAAACACCCTGGAAGCCCATTTTAAACAAAAAAAAATATATATTTTTTTTTAACCAAAAACGACCCGGAACGCAGCAAAACCGCGGCACAACCCTCTGCACTGCGCGTGCAGAAACTCATGCAGATCTGGTCTGCATTTGGTGTGAACAAGCCCTAAAAAGGTAAATTGTAGTGACTACTGTTTAAATCCAATTATCCCAAAATCTAGGAACCATTTTTTAAAAATGTACCGTATTTATAGTGGTTGGCTGCTGTCAGGTTCCCAGGTGCTGCCCCTAGATACGCCCACCAGATAGAGGGCGGGGGAGGCTGCACACGTCTCTATGACGTGGACTTCAGCCACACCCACGGCCCGAGGAACAGTGGGGGAAAGAAACTCAGTGATTGGCCGCACACGTCAGAGGAGGCGTGGAATCGGCCGCGTCATTGGTTACTGTGGCTGCATCGGGACGCAACTGACAGAGCCGGGACCATGTGACCCAACCATATCCTATTGGTGGAGCATACACGTCCCGATTGGTATAACAACAAGCAGTTTATAAGAAGCAATATTATAAGGGACATAAACGCAGGTTTAAGCAAGATGAGACATGATACACAGTGGTAGCAAAAAGTAAATAAAAATAACAATCATTCGTATACCACAGAGATCTAAACGAACAAGGGAGGGAAAAAAACAATAGGCTAACTGGTCGCGTCAGAGCTAGGGAAGCCTTAGGGTGTCAATTAAATCAATAGTGCCGGTGTCTATTTCTTTTCTGCATTACTTTGACGGTGGCCATCCGTCGACTACTGAGCACCCAGGATACTTTGTTGCACGTGCGGTCAGGAGTGCAATGGGTACATGGACTGTAATCTGGGTGTATAAGACGACCCCCTACTTTTCCACTTAAAACATAGGTTTTGGGCTTTACTCGTCATATAAGACTACCCCACTTCCAACGCAACACCATTTAAAAACATCATGGATGGATGTGCGGTAATACTGTATGTACGGTAGCTTCGGCTACATACAGTATACCGCGCTGAGCCAATCATGGCGAGCAATGTATTGTATTAATGAATACACAGCCTGCTTGGATTGGCAGAGGTTGTGTACATCTCTCGCACTGATTGGCTCAGCGTTGTATACTGTATGTAGCTGAAGCTACTGTACATACAGTATTAACGCACATCCAGCGGGCTGACAGATTAGGGATGTTCGTTTTGGGCCACCTTGGCCCAAACGAACTAAAGGTATACATTGTACACCCCGCGTATAAGACGACCCCCAATTTACGGGGGATATTTTTAAGTATAAAAAGTAGTCTTATACGCCAGCAAATACAGTAAATGCCCGGAGCAATCCAGCTTTGATTTGGTGTGTGCAGCTTTACCGCTCCACAGTGTTTTTTTGTATACATTTCCCTGATCTTCCATCCTCTGACATATACAGTTGCCCCCCTCCCCATAGTAGCAATATATACAGTCCTCTTTTCCCCAGCAGCTAGGTGAAATAGGTTTTTATTGGTAGTATAGTGCCTAGAGGTTAGCAATATTGGTAATCATTGTAATTACACAACTCAGACCAATCAGTTTAAAGATGAAAAAACTAGCCACACTGTGTACACTGTCTGAAAGCAGGACTGGGCTTACCCTGCACTCATGTGCCATGTGGCAAGGATGTCCTGTGATGCAGACGGAGCCAGGTCTGATTTCCTAGCATGGTGCAAAGTGTGGTGGGTTGTTCATCTTTAAGGAGGTCTGAATGGTGAAGCTTAAAGTGTATTTCCTCTTTTGCCATCATATTTGAGAAAACCCCTCTGTATGTTTGTTATGTGATCCCATTCACACAGCATAAAGAGAAATCATTTAAAAAAATGTTCTTACCCTTTCTTACATTTTAGATGTTTTGTTGCAGCAGAAAAAATGGGCGATTTCCAGGTTTTTCTCAGCACCTTCACAGTGATCTGTCCTAATACTTAGGACTTAGGACTGAAATTTGAGAATTGAGTTTTTTCTCATTCACTTAATTAACATACAGTGGAGAAGCCACCTCAGACCCCTCAAAGCCTCTCCTAACATTTCAAAGTAAGATAAGCAAGTTGAAATGTTAACCCTTAAAACCCTAAACCCAAGTTAAAAGCAGTTTAAAGCATTTTTTAAATATTGTGTAGCTTATGCTGTGGGAATGGGAACATGTAACAAATGTAAAATAGGTGTTATCCCAAATTGGCTGCAAAAGTGGAAAAATAGGATGTTCCAGTCCACATGGGCTTTTTCTGGTTGTCATGGAGACCTGGCAACATCCCTGATATAAGTTAGATATAAAATCAAGTAATAGTATATTGGTTTTTTTTGCAGGCTGCAGACAACCGTACTTGTCACCTGGAAATGAAGGGAAGTTGACACCCAGGCCAAATGTGTTCAGGACAGGAAGTGAACCCACTCTAAGCCCAACAGAAATCCGAAGGTTCAGCAATGAAGCTCATCCTACTGATGCTTTGAGGGGATCAGACAGTCAGCTGTGCTCTAAACCTCCTGCAAAGCCTAGCAAGGCGCTCTGTATGAAACAACCACCATCACCTTCAGTCTGGCAAAACTCTGAGGCAAATTACTGTGAACTTCATCCTAACCCTCCTGATGACTGTGGATGGTCACGGACACAATCCTCACACAATAGCTTTGTAGAAACTCCACAAACTGGGGAAGAGGATACATTCTCCTTCAATAATTCAGAGATAAGCTTCCTGGGCTTTGAGGACAGCGTGTCTCAGTGTTCAATAGAACTGAATGACAAGGGGGATGAAGTAGAGTTTATCAGGCCACTGTATGAGACTGAATCTTCTTTTAAACCCAATGAGTTTGAGTCCCTTCTGCTCCCTCCAGAAAATAAACCTCTGGAAACGGCTCTGCTTAGACGGGCCAAGGAACTTTTCACGAACAATGACCCAAGGACTATTGCCCAACACATTCTCAATATGGACTGCAAGGTAAATATGTACAATTTCTCATTTCCAAACCCAGGGGAAATGCTTAACAATCACTCTGCGAGTAAGCACCATACATTTCATGATCATTCATCTCAAATCTGTGACGGCAAGTGGATACATTGAGAGGAATTTATCAAAACTGGAGCAGCTGTGCATGGCAACCAATCAGCTTTTCTTTTTCATTTTCAAATCTTAACGGAACAAACTGAAGAGAGATGCTGATTGGTTCCCATGGGCAACTGCTCCAGGTTTGATAAATCCCTGGGCAACCAATCCCCTCATAACGTTTAGTGAGGCATTCATATACTAAGCAGTAATCCTGGAAGATCAGGTGGCCTTTGACTTAATCTGCCAATATCTGCTCTCTATAAGGTTTCTGGGTGAAATCCATCATTGAAAACTGGACAGTTAACAGCTGTGATCCTGGATGTGACCATAAGTAGACATTTTTTTTTTTATGTATGTATGTCATCTCATACAGCCGCCTCTTCATTCTTGATGTTTGGAACGGATACGCTGTAAACAAATATAGTGAAACTAGAGTCAGAGTCTATATTTATAAGGCGAATCCTGTTCACCCATCAATTGGGCTGACCAAAGTTAGGTGAATCCTCTTTAACAGTTGTCACTTAACCAAGTTTCCCATTGGAAGATTTGTCACCAGGACAAAAGGTAAGAGAGGAAATCACCCAATCTCCTGCCTTTTAAGTATATCTAAAGCCATACTGTTTCCCTACACTGGTGTTGTCTTCACTCAAGGATAGCTGGTTAATAAGCAGATTTATGTGAATGGTGTCCTCTAGCGGTTGTAATGTCTATAAAACAACTGTAAAGGTGCCAGAAGACACAAGATAATCACATGGTTTAACCAATTCTGGTCTGCATGAGCCATGGTGAAAAAAATGATCAGCTCAGATGGATTTTTTTTATTAATATGCAATTGTTTCCTCATGTTCAGGCCAGAGCCAGATATGCTGTACAAACAGACTGTAGTAGAGTAAATGGTGGTAGTTGTATCCGCCATCTCCCCTGCATCTTAATGTGAATGCAATGATTGATGGTTGCACACATTGTAAGATTTCCATTATGAAATTCAGTACAATAAATGTCCCTCCCCTCACACTAACCGATCTCTTTCTAGTCGAACTTCACCCAATGTTTAAATACAGTGGAAAGGGTTGGATACCCTACAACGTCTGGTCTTACTAAGAGAAGGTCAGAGGAACAGGAAGTGATGCATATTTCTCTGCAGAGGGGAAAGACGCAACAAACACACATAATGGTAGAGTGGGGAAAGTGTATCTGTGAGGTTTTTATTGTTGGCCATCATTTATATTCCCTTTAGTTCTTTTCCTGTTTTCATGGGATTATAGATCTATAGAAATCCCTCGTTTCTTCTATCCCCGAACCAGTGTAATGTTTATGGATTCTGAATTCCTGGGTTGCACCAGAATGAGATCTGATTTTTTTCTGCTATTATTGCTTCTTATTGTTTCCAATAATGTGTAATCAGTCTCTAGAGACCAGGCAGAAAAACTGGAAAACACACGTGATGGCTCCAAGTAGCATACTCAGCCTCTCGCATCCTTCGTCTTAAAGCAAAGCTGTCAACAATTTTAAACGTGCAGTAAAAGTCCTGCCAAAGAGCTGACAACACACGTTACCTGTCACCTTTGCTAGACCAGAAAACCCTACAGTATGTGCTGCTCTGAAAATAATGTCACTTTGTTATTAGGTGCCTGACTTTAGGACGAGGCCCCACGAAATTCCATTGGCTCATCTGTTGAAAGCACAACGCTTTCAACAGTTGAAAGCTCTTTGGGCATGTAATAGGCAAATGGCAGGATTGATCCCTGAAATTATTTATCTTATAAAGTGAAACTAGACATAAAGAGCCACACAAAGTGATAAAGTATTCTGGTTAACAGTGGTAACACCAAGCATGCTGTGACGTCAGGTCTTAGGCCGGACCATAGCTGACAGGCTCACTTTAAATTACAGTGGTTCTGTTGCTCCACCAATTAATTGAACTAACCAGCTCCTATTTCAAATAGAGGGTGGTGCCCCATAGGGATCATAGTGGCTTTGTGGGGGTTCAAGTGGATCTGTTACTGAAAGTCATACAAATCAGTAGGATACGTGTCAGCATTAATAATCATTATTTGAATTAATTGCCACGAGTGAAAAAAAACCTCTGCTCCCTCACCAAACTACTCTGACCTCAAGCCTAAGCAGCTTGCATCACATGGTCTTTGGCTGCCAGTAAACCTTGAAGGGGTTGTGCTTTATAAATGTGAATCTCCTCCATTCCTCTGTGCAGGAATAAGCAGAGACCTCAGTGGGACATCTCTGGCTCCATACTGTAAACTGCAGGCCATAATATGGAGTAATGTTTTAGAGTCCCGCAGATAGTGGTATCCACTCTCCACTATAAATGGGCTACGCTATACAGGTGAAACTCGAATAATTAGAATATCGTGCAAGAGTAATTGCAGTAAGTGCTGCAAAAGGGGCCCAAACCAAGTACTGAGTACATATGCATGCTTGTACTTTTCAGAGGTCCGATATTGTTCTATGTACAATCCTTGTTTTATTGATTGCATGTAATATTCTCATTTTCTGAGGTTGTGGATTTGGGGTTTTCATGAGCTGTGAGCCATAATCATCACAATTATGACAAATCACGGCTTGAATTATCTTGCTTTGCATGTAATGAGTCTATCTCATATATTAGTTTCCCCTTTTAAGTTGCATTAGTGAAATAAATGAACTTTGCACGATATTCTAATTATTCAAGTTTCACCTGTAAATGGTCAACTATGAGTTGTGAATCTGAGACAGCTTTCAGAAAAAACATTTTTTTCCAGACACTTTAGACAAATTTAAAGCTAAACTTGAACAGATATATAATAGCCTCTGCGCCAAAATTCAGTCTCTTCAATAAGGCTAAGAATTCCCCCCAACCGTTGTGACAGAGCTTGGGCCTGACGATTGGATGCTCAGGCTCTGTGCCCTGTATAGTGGGTGGAAGGTCATCTGCTCATATATACCCAATAGTACTGGCATATGGCATGGGGAAGACGTAATAATAGCAGAGGAAAAATTGGTATCTGATGGTAAAGGTAGGTTGGTGCATTTGTGGGAACTGATTACATTTTTCTCAGAGTTGTCCCTTCGGTGTTAAATGTTGTGATTGATATTTTTCACCCAAATTGTGCTTCTAAAATCACTAACATTTTAAATGAATTAGGACAATTTATTACGTGTATTAGAACTGTTGGATCCTGCTCTCCAGTCTTGTTTTCTACAATTAGAAGAGGAATCATTGAAACCTTTTCCAATAATACTGCACTTCCTGAACGTAAAATGTACAAACCTTTGTACTTTGCAGGTTGCTAGGATACTTGACATCGCACCAGAAGTGGAGGGGATCATGGGAGTGAGCTGTGGGCTAGAACTAATAACTCTGCCGTATGGACACCAACTGCGCCTAGACTTAATTGAAAGGTAAACATCCTCTTGGATATTTGTATATGCTGATAACTCGGAGCACCTGTAGCTGCTGACACTGCAGAGAATTGTATGTAGCTTTGGGATAGTAAAGATGGTTTTGTTTGCTTAAAGGGTTTTCGCCAGGCATGGTGAGGCCACTAAAAACTCAATTTGTCTTCAGTGAAAACGGGTTGTACTAGTGTGTTTTACGTTGGCCATTATGCTGCTATTTCTGCTTATAAGCCATATCAGGCCCTGTAAGCGGCGCTCCATGGGACAGGAAATAAGAGATATACCCCCAACTGCACTAATCCTTCCTGTCCCAAGTAGCAGCAGCCACTAAATGTAGGCTAGACTTTTACTTTATTGTAGCAAACAGTATAGTCTTATTGCAGAAGGTGGCTTTCAGCACCCCTATTCTTTCTGGGTTCCCTCCCTTTTGTAATATACTTTCCTGAAATGCTGCTGCAAGGAGATTTTTGGTGTGCAGCTTCCCTGGTGTTGCACAGCCTATTTAATATCTTCCCCTCCACATGCAAAGTCAAAATGTCATAGATTGCAATGGAAAACCTGTTTGCATCCCCTCTACCCATTGACAGACCATTGAAGTCAGTAGCATTAGGCTGTGCATTTGCTTCACAGAGCTGCAATTCTGGTAAGTGTGACTTCTTATAGATTGCTTGGGCAGGGGAGGTGAAAATATAAGTGCACTTAAAGTGCAAATGTCCTTTTAAATCAGATAGTATTTCCATGTCATCACAACAAAGCATATATCAATATTAGAATAATAGGCAGAACTATGCAAATCATTTCATTATGCCACAGCAGCCAACTGTACATTCAGAATTGCTGCTTTTTGGAACATATTGAGCCAAACCCACACAGTTCTAGATGCAAGGCTGGAGCCTAAGACATAAAGGAACAATTTGCATTCACAAGGTTACAGTGTTCTTCCTGACAATTTCTTCATCTTTCTTTCACCCCAGAAGGCCAGTACCCTCATTGTTCAGGTCTTGTCCAGGGTCAGATTCTACTTTCTACAATGAGATGCTTGCCCATAGAGGACAGTCTTGTGAAGCCTGATGCCCGTTTAATAGTCCTTATGTTCTTGGCCGCTATAACCTCTACTGTTACCTGTCAGTCTGCAACCAGCCAGTGTGAAAGGCCACCAGTCACAGATCAGATCCCTCTGCTACACCTGTTACCTGCCAGTGTTAAAAGCCATCACACTCAAGCAACTCAAATTGGCTTTCCAAGTTGGGTTTTTATTGATAAAGGTACAGATTTGTTTTTTAAGTATACAGTTGGTGTATCTCAAGGATCAGGCCATGTAGACATGAAATGTTGATACTTCCACTTTATGAATGTCTGTTTCTGAAAACCAACACAGCTCATACAAAGTGATCTTTACATAGGTGGATTTTCCCAACCTTATGTTCATTTTACAGGCATACCACCATGGCCATAGGAATTGCAGTGGACATTTTAGGTTGTACTGGCAGCTTAGAGGAAAGAGTTGCGACACTAAACAAGATCATCCAAATTGCGGTGGACCTGAAGGAATTAGGAGATTTCTTTGCATTTTCTTCCATCATGAAAGCACTTGAGATGCCTCCGGTAAGGATGACCAGTGTGACTTTCTATTAAACATGAATAACCTTTACGTGTTCATCAGACAATGCTTGAAGTGTAGCTCGCGGTATACTGAGCTTAGGGTAACGGGAGGACGCTAGTTTGTGTCCTCCCGTTACCCTAAGGAGAACAATGGAGAGAAACCCTGACCGCATAGTTCTCCTTTAAATCAATGGAACACTCCAGTCAAATGGAAATCCTATCACTATCAGTTATTTCTTTGTGCCATAGATTTTGTCAGTGCCGCACTACACCACCGACCTTGCTTACTGTCTCCTTGTTACCCATTTCCTGTACAGCCTTAGCAAGTCTGTTGGTCGGAGTTGCTCTTTCCTCTACAATGACCCAACAGACTTAACCTGTGAAGAGCTGTAGCCAGCACTTGCATCCCATTATGTAATA
>NW_017306650.1:343077-365894 GCF_000935625.1 Nanorana parkeri | reverse complement strand
CCGCACATCCCTATGTAGAGCGACCCCCCCCCCCCCCCCGTTGCATAGCATGTAGCTGGCCTATTATTCTCCATTCACACAAGTGTTATTCCGCGCAATGCATTCTTATGGGGCTTGTTCACACCTGTGCATGTGTACGCTCGCACAAAAACGCAGAACACAGTAGAACGTACATGTGTGATTTTCTGGTCAGTCTTTTCCCCAAATGACAGGATTTCGCTGCAAACAAGCGGAAAAGCGTGCATCTAGTACAATTTGCACATTTGTATGTGTGCGTATGACTGACTGCACGATTTTCCTGTGAAAACAACTTGCTGAGTTTAAAACGCTGTGTGAATGGAGCCTTAGAGATTTAGCAGGGTCAAATCTGGGTTCAGAATCTCCCAGATAGGGGCCAGTTCGCATTCAGGTCTAACCAAGAAGAAAGCAGTCAATGCCGACCAGGAAGAAAGCAGTCATTGCCAGCCCAATCAGCTGCGGCTGGGGCATTCCCCACCTTTCAGTTGCACCAAGGGATGGGATGCTGCCTTTATATAGCGATATTAAATTGACCAAATATGGCCATGTGAGGTCAATTAGCTGCAGGGCGCGGTATACCCTGGCCGAATCTGATTGGGCCCACGCTGACAGTGTCTTTCCAGGCTTGGAGATACTTAAGTTCAGACTGAAACCAAACTCATCCCTACTTCCAGTCTTTTAATAAATGTTCCATAAATGAAGGGAACCTTATTACCATGGCTCCAATCACCAGTACTTTTTTAGGTAATATGTATACTTGTACACTTTGTTGAGACGGCGAGCTTTGCTTTGACACTCAAGCTTCCTCAGAATGGCCATCAGCAGCTGTACAGAATTGCCCTGGACATTTGCCATTGTAACATCCCATAACGGTCTCTGGCAGCGTAGAGGTGCTCATGTAGTTTGGGTGCATCCCAGAGAACAAGGACATATAGCAGCCAATCAGATTTCAGTTTACTGTAGTTAGTTCAGTAAGCTTGTTGCTGATTGGAAGTTATAGCACATTGCTTTTTGACTAGAAGCACTTTATGCATTTTAATTTAGGGCATGGTTATGAATTCAAGTATGTTAGCACTGAGTTGCTGTAAACAAAGCAGATCCATAGCACGCATGACATCTTGAATAATGCCCCCGCCCCCACCGCACAGAACTCATGTTTGTAGATGAAATGCACAGCTGGCTCCTCTATAACAATGGCACACAAGTACAGATTTTCTTTCTGTGTTTACAGATTACAAGGCTGGAAACAACCTGGACCATCTTAAGACATCAGTACACACAGACAGCAATCACTTATGAGAAACAGCTGAAACCCTTCAACAAAAGTTTGTATGAAGGTACAGGTAAGCTCAGCAGCCCTGGAAATGTTGCAGTTATGATATGACCAGTATGAACAGTGCTTCCTGCTGGTTTTACTGGACAGAGTAGGGGTGTTATTTAGAGAGAGAACCTTTCCTTGACAGCGGGAGCCCACTTAAGCTCTGGAAAACCTCAGGAGTTGACGTGTTGCCTCTCTCAGCAAAGCCTCGCACTGACTGGCAGCGGAAGCTGCTTCCAGATAGATATATCACAATCTTTGCTGTCATATGGTCTGGACAACTCTTTTCATTGCAGCTGTGTACAGGTGGCTCCTGTTGTCAGATTCAGCTCCGGGTTTTGCTGGGAGCGGTGACCTAGATCGTAGGCTCAGACACTCCTGGAGATAATTCAATTGCAGCTCTTGCAACTTAAAATAAAAGAACAAGCAAATCGCAAAACAATTGCACAGATGTATGTAGTATTTGCAGTATTAAAAAAAGGGTTGACGTTGAGAAGTGTGACCTGGTGACAAGGGCTAGTGACTGCCCAACTCAAGCCAACATTTTTCTGCAGACTTTCAGTAGTGATTTAAGAATGAGAATGTCTGTCAAGTTTTTATTGTCTTTAACTTACTGGGGACCTTCATCCTCATTGGTGTCCCACTGAAACCAGGACAAGACATCAGCGTGTGAGTGTCACCAAGATGGAAAGAAATAAGTAGGGTATACACGGGTACATTTTTGAATGAACGTTTGTACGAAAAATCAATAATACCATCATAGGCTTGGCAATTGTCGTTCCAAATTTCATTTAATGGAGTTTTTCGAACATTCACTGTTAGAACTTCATTTGAGAAAATGTTTCCAACATGCGCCTTTGAACATTTTCGGGAACATTGTCGTTTAGGTCTGTCGGTTGCAGCATACTGATTGATTTTCAAACGAACGTTCCAAAAATGACTTCTTCCTATGAAATTCTAAGCGTGTACACCCTACATCAGAGAACAATCAAATCCTCACCAGTGGTCTACTATTGGGCAGTACTACTTGTGCTTTTGTTGTTGCCATCTGTCTCCATCATGTCCCATCCTTGTGACATCCTAGCTCTGGAACAGGAATTGAGGGTAACTCTCCCTAATGGAGACACAGAGAGCAGAAAAACCTGACAAGTTTTAACTTTCCATTCCATACAAAACCAAAGTAAATTTTGGTTTTATTAAGACGTACAGCAAAGTGCCATAAAAGTCAGATTGAACTGTTTTGGGTTCTATAATCTAAAAAAAAAACACTTCAGAATACAAACTTGCATTGTGAAAGAACTGCTAGTAGAAACGACTAATGTAAAAAGTACAACTGAGATCTTTGACATCCTGTTTACTATCATTTTAAGTTCACCAAATGTTACAATTTGACTGTACAATGAACTTTACATTTACCAAAACTATGCAAGATGAGGACTTCTGTAAACTAACCCCCCACCTGCAGTCAACCAGGCAGACCTTGCACTACATAGTTGTTTACACTCTGATGGCAGGTTTAAAGGAGATTGTGCAATGTGTGATGAGCTTTAGGCAAAAAATAACAAAATTACAGTTATTGTATAGAGTTCTATGGGCTGCCTGTCAGTCTATGGAATGGTGGATATCCACTGATCAGTCATAACATTATGATCACTGACAGGTGATATGTATAACATTGATTACAATGGTACGTGGAAGTGGGTAGGATATATTACAATAGTACGTGGAAGTGGGTGGGATGTATTACATCCCACCCACTTTCACGTACCATTGTAATACATCCCACCCACTTCCACGTACTATTGTAATACATCCCACCCACTTTCACGTACCATTGTATTACAATGGTACGTGAAAGTGGGTGGGATATTGGGGGATATATTAGGCAGCAAGTGAATATTTTGTCCCTGAAGTTGATGTGTTGGAAGCAGAAAAAATGGGCAAGTGTAAGGATTTGAGAAGGGCCAAATTGTGATGGTTAGACAACTGGGTCAGAACAACTCCAGAACTGCCACTCTTGTGGGATGTTCCCGGTCTGCACTGGCCCAAGGAGAACCAGGAACAGGGTCATGGCAGCCCAGGCTCATTGATGCACGTGGGGAGCGAGGGCTGGCCTGTGTAGTGCAATCCAATAGAAGAGCTACTGTAGCTGAAATTGCTAAAACAAGTGCATGCTGGTTCCGATGAAAGAGTGTCTGAACACGCAGTGCATCACCGTGGTCATAATGTCATGGCTGATCAGTGTATATGCGGCTGCTTATACAGTACTGTACACAGCCAGCTTAGGTATAGCATAGTGAGCGCACCATGGAATCTGATAATTAACACTACAGACCTTTCCGATGTGAGGTCTGAATTTTGATTTGCTTTAAGTATTGGGAGGGTGATGAGGCTTTACAATATAATACTTTGATTTCAGTTCCAATTTAAATAAACTTATCTCACCCATTGAAAATGCAGTTCGGGGGACACTATCCAGGTTACTATGGTCTAAGACTAATGTGAACTATTCAATGGACTTGTGTTGTTTATTGCAGTCACAGCTTGTAAATGAATAACCTCACGTGTGCTTTTCTATTATTCATGACCTTAGTTAATTATAAGGTAGAGGAGAATGAAGTCCACGTCACAAACTTACCACCTTAGTCCATAAACCTTTAGGTTAATACATCTTCTAGTTCAGTTGGTGGTCATGGTTTCTATTTTAAGGAATTGTAGTGTGATAAATGAGGCTCTGGAATAACCTTTGCATTGTCTCGCCCTAGGAGTGGTATTCACCATGCAAGAGAAATCCACGGTCCCTCTTGTGATGCCTCTCTTAATGCTACTGGAGCGTCAGTCCGCCATCTATGAAGGACTGGACTGGTGGGAGAACCATGACCGAGGATGTGAAATAATGTTCAGTCACCTGGAAACTGGACGATTCATAGCCCAAAATGCAGCTTTGTATCAAAGCAATGCACAACAGGCATTGGAAGGTAAGGGGGGGGGAGAGGGGGAGGGAAAGAGGCCCTGTCATATTTTACACTATGTCTTGTGCAGTGTGTGTGTGGTCTGGTATAAGATAAGAATTGGCTGTTTTACTTGCTTATGAATGCTGTTGGTTATTGCAAGTCTATTTCCACTTTTGATCCTTTTAAACCCCAGCCCCCCATTTTCCTCTTTTTTTTACCACATGATCCAGCCAGTAAATCTGTTATTTTTGAGCTTCATTTGGGGCCGGTTCACACCACAGTGCATTTCAGAGCAGTCAGCCTCTGGAGCGCACTATATCACAACCCAGCTGGCTCCCTGGAAGGAACGTGGTGGAACATTGAAGTCAATGGCACAGCAGCTATGCCATGCCTGCCTGCAAGCGCACGCGTGCTGACCAAAAATAGTGCTAGCAGCATTTTTACAGATTGGACTGGAACGCAGGCACTAATGTGCCATGCATTAGGGTGCAGGCGTGGCTGCGGTGCCATAGACGTCAATGCACTGCCATGCCCTCTCCCACCCCTGAATGCAGGGAGTGGAATGGGTTGTGATAGTGCGTTCCAGAGGCTGACCAGTGCATTCCAGAGGCTGACCACTCTGGAACGCAGTTTGTGGTGTGAACTGACCTTTAAACAGACTAAGCTGTCCAGCAAAAGCAGCAGATAGAGGGTTACAACAAACCATTTTAAGAACTCCAGTTTAAATAAAATACACCTACATATAAAATCCCTGGCAGTCCCATGGAGATCCTGTAACACATTATAGTAGCCACAGCTACTAAAGTGTATGACTGCATCTTGTGGGACCAGAAACAGCCGCTATGCTGAGCAACTTCCCAGTGCTGTTAAAACAGTCACTCACCTGATTATAGCGGCCATTCCGAGGACGCCTAGTTTCCATGATGTCACACAACTTATGTCCGTGTTGCTGATGGTGAGTCCCTCTTACTTTGTCTGGTCAAACATTGCCAATAGGACTATGTTATACAGACGGGTTTTTGGCCTATTACCAAGAGTAAAAACCCAAACAATTCTATTTTTCCTTTGATAACTCATCATACATTTTATCTTCTGAATGTCACCTCATAGTTTACACCTCATAGTTTAATTTCAATAATTTTCTTTTATCCTGTTAGGTTTTAACCCAGATGAGGAGATGAGCGAGATCTTCCGCACAGAGTTTCAAATGAGGCTTCTCTGGGGCAGTAAAGGAGCCCAAGTCAGCCAGCCTGAGAGATACCAGAAGTTCAGCCAGATCTTAACAGCGCTGTCAAAGAAACTGGAACCTCCACCTACCTAAGGCAAACCCATCTCTGACCATTTCACAGACAAGTCTAAAAAGACAGTCCGTAGGAATGGCTCTTGTTATATTTGTACAATGTATATTTTTTTAAGTAACCATAACAGCCAATTATTTATTAATGACTTTGAATCGACCTTGGCTACTAATTAGGCAGTAGCGGAATGGACAATGGCAGTAGATTACATGTTAATAAAATCAGGACTTTGCTAATGACAGTAAACATGAATTTTACCACTGGCGGGAGAGAGTTGGCTTCAATGTCAGAACCGAGTTTGTGTGAGTGAAATACAAAAGCGTCATTAGAGGAGTAGGACATTGACCGGGCACATATAAACCAAACCATCACATGAACAAGCCAAAACTGGACACCTTGCGATCATCGAAAGCCCACCCCGCTGACCGAAATGCTAAATGGGCAGTGTGCGCACACTGGCCCGTTCCGCAGTTGTCAAGCAGGCTAGAAACCCGCCGAGAATCGTATGATTTTCAGCGGGTTTCCTAGCCTGCTGATTCGACAAAAGATGTGCAACGGTCACACACCTTCCATACACCTTGCGATTATCGTACAAACGCGGGATTTCGTACGATAATCGCAAGGCGTATGGACACCTTTATTGTATTCCCAAAAAGCTGTCAGCTCTGTTTGTATAAAAGTTTTCCAATCAGCTGATGGAGGGATGCTGACTGAAAGGGTGGACAGCGCAGTGCACAATGTGCAGTCCTCAAGTATCGGACGAAATTTGCACAGTGCATGGCCACCTTAAAAGGTTTGGCTTTTATGTGTCTGTTTCTCATCTGCAAAGCCGTGCTTTGTTTGCAGGGTTACTAGCTCAGGGCCATATGACAGCTTAGAATTCATGCAAGTCAAAAATCCTCTGAATGTTTCAGTGTAGAGAGGAGCCGGGGCTTGGTGTGAACCTAATTCACCTGAGTATGCCCAAGCCCACTCACAACTGTGACTGACGCTCCCCTCTCCCAGCCCAATCAGTGGTGCCATTCCTTGTCCTTTATGAGGTATAGCTGCTGGAGTGGGGAATGCACCTCTTTGTAAATGAACAGGGCGGGAGGAGGTGGCAGTCATCATTTTGAGCAGGCTTGGGCAAACTCAGGTGACCTGGGTTTGCACCACACCAGTGGCGTCACAAGGGGGGTGCTACCTGGGTGACACCAAAATGACTGTCATTTTGGTGTCACCCCCTCTAAAAAGTCAGGCACTCTCATGGACGGAGAGTCCGCCAGTGTCACCTCTCTCTCTGCCGGCGTCCATCACTAAGATGGCCACCGGCAGGCATCAATTAGATAACCGCGCATGCGCGATGAGGTCGCCGTGGGGTGTCACCTGGGGGTTGTGCACCTGTTAACAGTGGCCCTTAGAAACATGAAGAGGGACAACCTGATATTGAAGACATTGTATATGTCTATATGTGAGACAAAGTCTTAAGGACAAAGAACGTGGCAAAATAACGTAGATTGTGTGAATATTGGTACATGAAAGTAGAATGACTGGATCAGTATTTATACAGGTGAAACTCGATTAGAATATCATGCAAAAGTTCATTTCACTAATGCAACTTAAAAGGTGAAACTAATATATGAGAGAGACTCATTACATGCAAAGCAAGATAGTTCAAGCCGTGATTTGTCATAATTGTGATGATTATGGCTTACAGCTCATGAAAACCCCAAATCCACAATCTCAGAAAATGAGAATATTGTGAAAAGGTGCAATATTCTAGGCTCAAAGTGTCCCACTCTAATCAGCTAATTAAGCCATAACACCTGCAAAGGGTTCCTGAGCCTTTAAATGGTCTCTCAGGCTGGGCACACACCTTACAACCATCTCAAGACTTTTGTCTTGCGATGGTTGTAAGGTACTTAAAAAACATACGATCTGCCTATCTTGCATAGGCAGATCGTACATGCGATGATTGTAAGCCTCGCCCCCTGAGGGACGGGCTTCAGATGACCACAATGCCTTCCGATATTGTTCTATGTACAATCCTTGTTTTATTGATTGCATGTAATATTCAAATTTTCTGAGATTGTGGATTTGGGGTTTTCATGAGCTGTAAGCCATAATCATCACAATGATGACAAATCACGGCTTGAACTATCTTGCTTTGCATGTAATGAGTCTATCTCATATATTAGTTTCACCTTTTAAGTTGCATTAGTGAAATAAATGAACTTTGCACGATATTCTAATTATTCGAGTTTCACCTGTATACCTAACCATCCATCTATATGAGCTTACTGGACATCCCATTCCATTATAAATCTGGAGTATTTCCAAGAGTCTCATCAAGTACCCTATATACAAAGCCATACACTAAGCTCTTCTCTGAGGTTTCAATGAATGGTGACACTGGCACCCTCAGTCACTGCAGCAGGACATGGACATAACTCCTTACAAGCAACAACTGACTGTTACAGTACATCATTGCTTTTTGCACTACATGATTAAATTGGAAGAAAAAACATGTTTCCCTTGCATTTATCACTCATCGTATTCTGCTTTGTTCCACATGGAAAGAGTGGAACCAGTAAAAGAAAAAACAGTCATGTATGAAGAGTCCTTATTGTTTTATTAGGCCTTGATGAATGATTTCACTGGTACAATGAGCCAACAAAGACACAAGCTCAGTGAGTGTACATAAAGTATACATATTTCCATCAATCCCCGCCTTGGGAGAACCGGTCATATCACAGGCCATGCTGACAGCAAAGTGGTGTACAATTTGATTTTACATAAAAAAAACTACCCTTTTGTAGTTTTGTCAATATTGAGTAAAGACATTATATAAATAAACCCCTGTATACAATACTCAAAATCTCATCAAATGCTTTAAATAGTCCAAAATGTATATACTCTGACAGTGGTAAGTTCTTTCTTCAGCCAGTATTTTAAATTAACAAAAGTGTTATAATATTGTGTATACCAAAAAAGTGGAATATAACACTGGATGATTGTGGAAAATCATTTTTAATAACTCATCCTAGCAGTTAATAAGACATACACACATTAACTGGGTTTGAAAAGTTTTTAGTAGTGGTTAGGCTTAGAGAAAATGGCACTTCACTTGTGGGAATGCAGTAAAGATGGCAGCCAAACAGCTCAGGCCAGTCACACAATGGCATTATTGGAATCCCAAAATACCAATTATTGCTTAGGTGACCGCCACAATCATCTTCTATGGCTTGATCAAGGATCGCACTGAATGATCCATCTACTACTACCACTTAATAGATTTTTTTCTAATGAGCCCCCATCCACAAGAACAGCATTCTTCCTTAAAGTGTATTTCCACTTTTGCAGCCAAATTGAGAGAACACCTACTTTATATTGTTATAGGTTTCCATGCACATAACTTATTTTAACAGCTACTTACATTTTAAGTGTTTTACACTTGCTTAAAAACCCTACCTAGCCACCCCCTATGTAAGTAGGAGGGGAGTTATGTTTAGTCTAATGATCCCTGTCTGAACAGTGCTGGATGATTTCATTATCAGCTGTAAACCATCACTTTGTTAGGACAGACACAGTTCAGATTTAAAGACTTAAAAGCATTGCATGGTAATGAGAGGAAGCTCAGTCCGTCATTCAACTTGACCCTCTACTTTTACTCTTAAACTGCTCAGAATAGCCTGGAATCTGCCAGAGGCCTTCTCCAAAGGCACATCTAAAAAAGGTAAATATATTTTTAAAAATCACTTTGAGCTATTTTGTATGAATGGGAGCAAAAACATATAGAGGGGTGTCCAGAAATTTGGCTACAAAAGTGGAAATATACTTTAAAAGAGGCACTGTCTCAGCAAGTGACGGTGTCTACACTTGGCAGAAAGGAGGAGATAAGTTGGGTAAATAGCACTATGCAATGGGGCAATTTTTTTTTCCTATTAAAAACAAACTGATAGAAATGTGTACACGTGTGATCTGTAGATCGTATAACTGTGTAGCTAAAAAATCTCCTGCAATCACTTCCTACTTGCTGTGACCATGCCTGCCTGTCACACCTCCTGTGAACAGGTACGGCAGGTTGTCATTGTCACAATGATAGTAATGAAACGGTGGTATTCTATGATGGGAGATCTTCGATCATGCTTTACCACAAACACAAATCATAAAGTGTAACTGTGCCCTTGGTGGTGGTTGAAGGGGAAACTCAAAACAGCATTATTGTTTGATAATAAAGGAAGGTAGTAGGAACATTGCTTAAAAATAAAATCTGCCTCATAGCAAGACTGTTTCTCATAACAGTCAATCAGATTCTCTTTCATGTCCCACCACAAACTGACTGAAAGGGGATAGGTTGCTATGAGCAACACCAAGACAATTCATGAGGCCTATGAAGTCCAACATCCCTCCCAAAAAGGCGACTTGCACCAGTAGAGTATTCCTGTTTCCAGTGCAAGAAAAATCTTACACAGCATACAGCATTTATAGAGATGTTGCTATTTATTTTCATGAATGCCAGAGGGGTATCAAAGCTAAAAAAAGAATTGGTTTTGTAGACTACAACACAGAAGAAACCGTTTGATATGTTCTATGAAACATGAACCCAAGTAGAGCTATTTTCCTCCTTTACACACGTTCATTCACAGATTTGGGAAGAGACGAGTGATTAAAGTGGTCTTAGACAACTATATGTACATTATAAAACAGATCATCAATACACTTGTTTATAAAAGAAAAGTGCACATAATTATTACGTATTACTGTCATTTTATCAGGTTTATACAATAAAACGATTGCCTGCGAACAGATTTAACAATTCAATAAAGTGGACCTCCTAACCCACAAATACTCTACAGTCCTAAAGACAATCAACAAAATACAATGATTGTGTTACATGGTCTGGATTCTACATGATGTTATCCAGAACGGTCAACAACAGGAGACCAGCGCAGAGGCTGCTTCTGCAGTTGTGGCACAGAAGACTTCCCCAGTGCTTGGAGGGTCACCACTGGATACTTGGTAGACCTTAAAAACACTGAGGAGAAGACAGAATGTTTAAGCACTATCCTCAGAAATTACCAGTTATAAGAAGCCCAATAACATAACTGACTAGTTTGAACCAAAGTTCAATTAAAACATATTGGTCAAATCAAGAAGAAACATGGTCTTAAAAAGGTCATTTCCCTGAGGATAGGTTTATAAATCACTGCTTTAAGCCATTTAAAAGGAAACTATGGAATAATAAACCTTTTAACACACTGGCAATCGACCTCCTAGGCACTCCAGTTTAAGGCAGCGTCTGAGTGGAAAGTAGTTGGGTCGGGTCTGTGGGGAGAACAATGAAGATCTTCGGTCTTTGGCCAACTGCCCCGTGTGTGGATGAACTTGAGGCACGTCTGGAGCCAGATTGTTCTCTTTCCCAGGAATGGAGCACGTGCAAGACATATACAAAATTATCGTTTTCCAAAATAAAAAAAAACTGGAATGTAATAAGTTATCAGAAAAGATGAAGATTCGTAGCAGCAAAAGTAAAAAAAAAATGGCATAAAAGATATTTAGTGATTGGTGGTTGAGGGGAAAAAAAATAGTGGTTCTGACAGAATGGCGGTCTAGAAGTACAGACTGTGGAAGGAAAATCAGGCAATGGAATACAGTTATGGACAGAAGCATCATTCATGCAGATGGGAAGGATTAGCGTCAATAATGCAGATGGCACAGGCAGATATTGGCAAGTTAACATCCTGAAGGCACCCAGCCTCATAGCGATGAAGAATCAAAACACTCTAGTGAATATTCAAAGTGCTGCTTAATTACAAGCAAATTACTGTGGACTGATTCTGATTATGTAAACATTGGAATTATGGACCGCAGTGGTAAGTTAGAAAACCTCAGACAGCAACCTGAGGTTTATGGGAAACATTAGCTGCATTGATTTTGGTTTCAGGAAAGAGTGCAAGATCCTCAACGTAGTATAGACCACGGTTCCACAGTGATGAACCTAGAACGGAGACTGCGGGATTCAAATTTAAATAAAGGCAAAAGTGCAGCAAAACATTCACTAGTTTGTTTTCCAGTTAAATATTTGTACAATGAAAAGGTGAAATGATGAAGGGCAGATACCTGATGCACTTTCTGGCAGAAGCGGAAAATGCACCACGTCCCCCCCAAAAAAATATAGAAATCAGGGTGTCTGTAAGTTAGTGAATAATGTATGTATGTATCATGCGTACATGCGTGTTGATGTTCTCACATGTGTCCCCCGACCTAATCCCCTCCCCTTAAAAGAAGCTGCATGTAAACGCCTTCCACATCTCGCCCAGGTTCACAGACACCCTCTTCAGGAACCTGCAGTCCAACAGGAAAAAACAAGAGAAGAGGACAGTTATCAGGGCACTTACTAGGGACACTATAGGTCACGATTGTTTTGCCTTTTTTTGAAATATGAATCAAAAAATATTTCAAAATGTTTTATGGAGACCTTCCAAAATAATCTGTTTCAATATGTTGTCACAGTTACACAAACTTTGTTTTTAAAATTTAGGTGCATATTACTTGTACATTAAAGGGGGTTTTCCAGTATTGTATATATATGAACATCAATTAGTTTCCAGCTTAGGATCTGGTTGTGTGCGGTCACAGATGAACTCCTAAAGTCCACTATATATGTGCAAATCAGGAGGACGGAACATGGACAGCAGGTGCCTACTATAGAAGGCTTCAAGTTTTATAAGGAAGAACCCTCCATCCATGATCAGAGCTGCAGCAGTAAAAGTTCTTAACACCAGTGGTGAAACATTCCTAAGCTGCAGAGCTTTTCAGCCTGGAAAAAACACAAAAGAATGATCATCTCAAAACTGATAAATCAATTGTTTCATAAATGCTCAAACAACATATTGAGACTATTTTGTTGATAGATCTCCATGAAGCAGTGCATTGATCACCAGTGCAATAACCTTTGCCATGATAGTAAAGGTTGTTATCTGTTACAAGTGGAAATGGTAGTAGCACCATCAACAATGTGCGTTATATAAACACCTTTCCACTGAAAATGAACATGCATTTCATTATTTACAAAACAAGTTTAGACTTAGGAGTGTATGCATAAACAATTCACATTTGTCCTGCAAAATTGCATGTACATTCTTTGTGTGAATGCAGGCAAAAAAACCAAATGCAATTAGCATATTTCTTTCCAGTTCCATGTAATCTCAAGTAAATACTACATGTGACCACTAGATGGAGCTGATAGAATGTATTTTTATGCTCCTCGTCTTTATCTAGTGGCCAGAATGAAGTATTTACGCGATATTACATTCAACCGAGAAAAAAAATAAGCTAATAACGTTAGCTTTTGCCTTCATTCGCATCGAAAAAAACTGCATGCAATTTTACAGGGCCAATGGCTCTGCGAATGGTTTATAAATATACCCCTTAAAGTGAGTTTTCCACAAGGCAAAACACCTGTGATGTGGAAGCCACAGATAAAAGCCGCCATTCTTTTCCAAGTGCTATATTAGTTCTAGCCCAATAAAACTAAACCTACAAAGTTTCAGTAATTCCATCTGAAGCTTCTTGCATAGGAAATTGGAATGTGGATGCCCTTTAAAATGATCATTTCCTAAGGAAGGCAGGGATCTCATTTTGCAAACACTGGTTTCCTGGCTGTCATGCTGACATACTTATTTAAGCTCAAGGACTGTGACTCAGAGAATACTGCTATATTTGTCTTAAGAAAGGTTGACTATAAAAGACCCCCTAAACCTTACACACGAGTGGTCTCATATATTGAAGAGTCTAAATGGCCTTTCCGTGCCGCTTATCTCCTAAAGGGATCCTATACATTGTAACTAGGATGCCAAATTCCTGCTGCCGGCACCATATTGCTTTTCGGACCGTTTTATACATGTAGCTCACATACAAACAGATCTGTTCAAGAGGCAATGCCGACATGTAGAACTAAGACTGACCTGGGAGCCTCAAAACCTTGGGCACTCTTCAATGCATCCACCCCAGATCCTTTGGTCGAGATCTCAGGCCCTCCCCCTCCTGCTATTCAACTGGCCAGTGAGGCTGCCTAATCATACTTAATGGCCAGCTGTGAGGGGTGGATGAAGGGGGACCCAAGATCTGCCTAATAGTGCACCTGAGATCCTGGGGCATCAGGGGCCCTGTATAAGGTATCTGCGCATACAAGCAGCAACTAGATGCCAGTCTTTCCTTCCTCCTATCTAGCCTATATAAATGACCACAGAATCCCAAAAGAGACCAGAAATATATCCATCTCTTATGTCCATAGATAGTATTTTGCTACTTACAGCGGACTTCATGTTGAGAAATTCTACTAAAGGACACAGAGCAGGCCGCCTTTATTATATCATTATAATACCTCAGCAACTGAGCAAATAATGACTTCAAAAAAACTATACTACATTTTTAGTAAGGCTGTAAAAAAAAAAAAAAAAAATCATGGCAACTGGACTTGCTGTATTTTTCTTGAAGACGTTTCCCTGGTCATCCAACCAGCTTTCTCCATTCAGAATTCTGAATGGAGAAAGCTGGTCAGATGACCAGGGAAACGTCTTCAAGAAAAATACAGCAAGTCCAGTTGCCATGATTTATTCTTTTTTCAGATATACCATGACCTGGATGAATGAGAAGCTTCACAGACATTTTTAGTAAGGACACATTGAGTGCATACTGCAGCAATTACCTAGAAATAATATGCAGGACACATTCTCATTAAACATGTTGGAGGTTTTATATACTAGTATGATTGCATTTTACACAGATGTTTAGAGTCTCCCTCTGCTGGCTATCTGTGTATAGGGAAGGGTGGCCAACATATCTGTTAGGCTCCGTTTACATCTTTGTGATGTGGGAGCGTGTGTGATAATGCACGTAATCCCGCATCGCATGTTGAAACGTTAGGTGTGCTGCTGTGTCATTGTTTCTTAATGGCACCCCAACAGACATACCCACTGCATGTGCATTGTATCGTACCACATTGAAAAGAAAAAAAAAAAAAAGGGGGAGTTACTTGGACTTCTTGAGTGCGGTTTAGCTGCGCACCACAACAAACCTGTGTAAATGGGGGGCCTAAACTACAAATATATGATCATTTAGCTACAAATTGGTTGTACATTAGTCCTAGAAGACAGATCTGTACTAAGACAGAAAATCAGAAAAGCCAATCACAATACAGCAATCCAAACCAGAATGCAGAGCTGCCATATATAATGAGACATCGTGGCTGGCCCTCTGAATGTATTGCTAAGGTTAGTTACATTGACATGATTCATTCACATGAATAATATGAGTGAATTAGGATTCATATGCAAGTCTAAAAATAAAAATGACTACAATTCCAGTTTAGGAGGATTTTCTGTTCTGTGTAAGATGCAGCTTTACTTTCTAATGTAATATTAAACACTATCATGCATGTTCATTTTCTTTTTTTGGCAAAAACAGAACAGTTTTAAACAGCAAACTATGTAGCAACACCTAGGGGAAAAAACATAAGGCCAGACAGGACATCCAAAATGTTTGGAAGGAAATTCGGTTTATTAAATATGAATAAAAAGTGGCTTTGTTTATTTAGAACAAAATTAATTTGAAGGGGGGAATTCAACCAAACACCATGCTGCAAAAATAAAACAGTTTTACATCTACAGCGGATCATGCTACAAAATCAGACCTTTGTGAGCATGGTACACAGTGGCCTTCCCGAGGCCTGAGTCACCCTATGATCCTGGGTGGTGTAAGTGTAAAATACCCACCTCCCTCCTGTAAGCACAACCGTACGAGAACGAGCCATTCACACTGACATTTATAAAACTCTAGCAAGATATAAACTTGCCACTTTCTACTCTATACTTCAATTGTGCGATATTGCCAATAATTCAACTCACAAACATTAAAACAAAAATGTAATTATTGAATAAATTATTTATTTTAGGGAAAAGCCAGCAAAAATGGACTGGTTATCAGCCTGTTCAAATATTACAAATGCCTTTCTTCAATGTCTTTCCTCTGAAGGCATTACATTTGTTCGCTCTCCAGTGACTAAACCGTGGCTACACCTATTCTATGACAGAATTTGTTTTGTACTTAGCAAAACGCCAAACAGCCAAATAGCTGAATATACTGTACATGTTTATTGTTTTACCTACCAAAGGATTTAACCATTCTAAACAACCAGTCTTGCGATTTACACACGTCTGCCTGAAAACGGTGGACATACTGGAGTTCCAGATTAAAGTAGAACTCCAGGAAAATCAAAAAAACTTTCCTTGCATTGGGACTACCCCCACACTGCAAGGGTTAAATTGCTCACTTTGTTTAGGGGACTCAAACAGATTTATTTATCTGATCCTCAGTCCTGCTGGCTTCCTCCAAGCTACTAGACTGGTCCTTGCAGCCTCTTCTCCCCCAGCCTCTGGCGGTCTAAGGCTAGCTGAGGTCTTCATGTCCTTTGCAGGTCCATTAACTTGCATTAGAAGTGAAGAAGCCGAAGTTCAGGTGAGAAACCGATTTATTTCAGCCCCCTAGACAAAAGAACTTAACCCTTGCAGTGCACGGGTATCCCCAACACAAGAGTAATTCTCCCCCGCCGTGTTCTTCATTAACAGTTCATCAATGCAGCCTCCTAGGTCACTTCACTGCTTTCTCACTGGAACCCGCATGAATGTGTGTGTATTACAAGAATGGCTGGCTGAAATAAAGTCATTTGGAAATCTAAACACACGTGTATTTCCCCAGTTTACCTGGAGTTCCACTTTGTTATCCTCAGTACCTACAGGACCAAAAATAGGGGTCTTAACGCTTCCATAGTATGGGCGGCATCAAGGGCAATGAATACTAATAAGCAGCTACCATTCAATGGCATCTGAGCCGCAAACACACAGAAAAACAGTCAAAGGCAACCAGGGTATGTACAGACTATTACCCACTTTACTTACATGGGGACATGTGTACATGTACAGCAAGATGAGGGAAGCAATTAACTTTGGACTGAAGATCGCTGCATCCGTGCACAGACAGCACTCTAAAAACCTTGTTATACCCACTAATCAATCCAATTTGATTTGCTAAGATAACTTGAGAAAAAAACAAAACAATTGTCTGATATTCTTTAAAAACTTCTAAAACTATTAAATGCCAATTTCCTCTTTATTCTGGGTCTCTGACTTGTCTTCTTTATTAAACTGAGTTTTCAGAGATGGAAAAAACAAATGCTTGTCCATTAAAAACATATATACAAAGATAAAAAGACATCTTTTAAAAGGCTTGTGTAAAGGTTTTCCTGGATGAATGATAAAAGCAGCAAAAAATAAAAACTCTAGCTTTCTATGCGGTCTTATTTTTTTTACCATAAAAGGGAAATTGAAAACATCTTTATAAAATATAAATCAATATACAGATTAAAATCCTAACAGTCATGTTTAAGGCAACGGCAATGGATGGGAAATTCCTCCGTGTGTTCAGAGCTTTCATCCAGACATGTGAGGCGCCTCACTGTGGTGACAGAAAGAAAAGCAGCCACCCAGCAAAAACAAATACTTTCATGTTTATCTCTCTCTCAGCAAGAAATCTTTTCCATCTTTCACTGAATGGATATATGTATGAAGTTTAGATATAAGTTACTGCACCTTTACTGTTTTTCTCTAGAGTAATATCTATGTATGACGTGGGGACATAGCCCTCCTCTCCATTCTGTCGCCTTGCTCTTGTCCAGCCATCTCCTTTATCTTCCTCAATAATGTACATAACTTCACCTTCTTTCATAGACAGAGTGCCTTCATTATTACCTGGAAAGAAAAGCATTCATTATAGAAGATTTACTAAAAGACATAGCAGCACTTTGCAGAATGATTTACATCCCAACACATGCATAAAATACCCAGGAGCACCCCCAGACGGTGAACAGAAGTTATTGGTCATCAAAGCACCACTGCTATAAAATAGTCCCTTGTTAACCAGTTTTTCTTGCTGAATGTTGATTAAATGAGGGGTGGGCAATTCGATATGGAATTCAAGAGCCAGTCTGTCCAATCCAGGAGCCAGCAGTATTTTTTTTTTTGTTACGGGTCAGCTCCATTGACAACTAGAGAAAACCTCAAACAGACACAAGCTCTAATTTTTAAGGAGCATTGGCTACCTGGCTCCTGGGATTTCGCCAGCCCTGGAATAAACTAAAGCACGCTAATGTATTTGCTTCTGTATAACAATGCAATGCTTTAGCAATGCTCTACTGAATGAGCTCATCGGAACCCACAAGATGGTAGAGCAAGGGGATGCCAAGCACCAGCTGAGCAGGCCAGAGAACCAATGGCTTGGCTTCAGGCCTACAACAGGTATCCGCAGTGCCATTTTGGTTTGGGCAGCAGATTTTTTTCTTCTTAGTGGACAAATATATACCAGAGCGTAGAAAGGAACTTCAGGCAGGGACTCATTCATGGTGGATACTCTAGCAACAAGCTCATATTACATGAATTTGCCATCATCCTGCTCCCAGCCATGCCCCTTTGTTAGTATTTTTAACAGTATAATGTTGCCTTAGAAAACTGGCACTGCAATGCAATAGCGGCCACCTGTAATGCAAGCTTTGTTTCAGTGTCCTTCTGGAGCACTGAAACCTGAAGTGCCCTTTTATACAAATACCTACCTCACCTAGAAAACCAGCACTTAGGCCTATACCATTCCATGGTTCTCTACTAGCCCATCACTGAGATAGGTGGACTCGAAGACAGGTTTTCTAACCAACAATAGAAGCATAAAACAAAACTATGGGTTTTCAAGGCTTCTGGGGGGCATTTTGGACCAAAACTGCCACTGTGCACAAGAACCTGGAGCTGCCTACTATTAAACTCTAGAGCCAGTTTGTCAGTCATATTGGCTACAAATTGACCTTAAAGCAACTGTCAACTACTCAGATTTTTTTTTTTGCAAAAGCAGAATAGAATACTTATCTTTCCAGCTACCTGTGCCCGTGAAGACTGCTCTACTGCCTTGTAATCCCTGGGTGTAGTCTCTTAACAAAACCAACACTTCCAGGATTGTTGATCTCTTGAACCTCCACATTCCAACCACTTAGGTGGGGGAACACTGGAGGCTGACACTCTGAAGTGTTTGTTTTAAAAACAGCTCCACGCCAAGGGAAACCTTGTAGCCGAGTCATGAGCAGGCAGGGGGAGAGTCAAGCATTCCTATGCTTTTTTGCAGGTATGGCATTTTAAATAAACTAAGTAAGCTGCAGATTTGTTTTACGCATTTACAACACCCACCCATAGGTTCAACAAAATTGTAATTGGTGCACATAGAAAAAATGCAGCAAAAGACACCTGCATTTGTTTCCTGATTGTTTTCCAGTTGTTCAAATAGAGCTGATGTAATAGTTTAGAGCAAACAAACAGCCTAATGTAGGCATTGAGGTGAGATAAGGACATCATATCCATTTTACAGCATCAATGACTTGGCAACAGTGTGTCTCTAGTCCTGCATGGCTACCAGTTTATTCAGCGTTGCAGAATGACTGGCAGGAAGTTTTTAGATTTGTAGCACAGGGCTCTCACATCAAATGCATAGGAAAAAGCCCAGTACACACAGGTGTATAACAGATCTGCCAAACACTCAAAAAAGGTAAAGGGGAGGGTAGTAAAATACTGTCAAAAATCACTGATGATCCTTTTACCCATCTTCATTAAAAGATTATCTAAAGCTAAAATCTTACTTTTAATTTTGGATAGTTTCTGAAAGGCTTACGTTTTTATTGCAGTGTCCATGTTTGGGAGCTTTGTCGGCTCCAATTGTCCTGTGGGGGGAGGGGGGAAAACACTTTTTTGGTGACAAATGCCTTAGAGGAGACTTCCTCCCACTCATTTTATGCCTCCAGGACAGGAGGTAAAACATTTAGCTTTGGATATATTCTGTGTGTATGAGGGATAAGTGAAAAAAGGTTAAAATTAAACTGAAAAATTAAGTATACATACCATCAAAAGGATAGAGTGCTTTGCAATGTCCTATGGCTGGAAGCGGGTCATCATCATCATCAAATTCATCAAATTCTGAATGGACATGAGGCTGTGGCTGGATTCTGCCCTCTTGGTTGGCATCCTCTGTGTAGCTTCCCTCTGGGCTATTGAGACACAGAATGTTTAGATGCATGCATTACTTCCTAGCACTTTCTGCAAAACGTACCCTGGAATGGTCACAGTCTTCCATAAGTTGGTGCAAAAGACATATTAGGTTCAAATACCAATACTCCAGTGAAGTCATTCCAAATTATTAGCTAGAAAAGTGTCCCTCTTTCCCGGTGTTTCTACACGAAGATGGAATTCTGGACAACTCAATTTAGGTCTAATAGATCATAACCAAAAATCATTTGCATGGGTTGTGCAGTCATGTATATTACTGCTTTTTTTTTTAAAGCAGACTAAATACAAACTAGTTTTACTAAGCCATGAAAGATATTTCTGTGGCTTTCTGTGTATCATGCCTAATTTTAGTTTTCCAGAAACCCACCACTTCAGTGTAGAGACACATCGAAAAAAGCAACCACATTCAGGCCCATGGGGAGGGGGGGTGGTAGAACTTAATGAACAGAAGACCAGGTGGTGACCTTGCTAATCTGCAACACAGATGCCCGATGTTGAAAGGCCAAAGAAGCACTTACAGATCTAGTAAAGTGAGCCTTCACAGGAAAAGGTGGAGCCTTAACATTTACGAAATAGGAATGCACAATGACATGATTCACCCTGAGAGGGTGGAACAAAATGCAGGGAACTCCCTGCAAGGTCCTCCAGGAAGGAGAAAGACAATGAAGGGTGTTTATCAAAACTGGTGCAGACAAAATCTAGAGCAGCTGTGCATGGCAAACAAATCAGCTTCTCTTTTATTTACAAATCTTAACTGAACAAACTGAAGAGAGAAGCTGATTGGTTCCCATGGGCAACTGCTCCAGGTTTGATAAATCCCTCCAATATGTTTGTCGGAACAGTCCAAACCACATGCAAACAGTGGAGAGATACTTCCTTAGGCTGTTTTGGGGCAGGACAAAAAGGAGGGGAGGATGATGTCCTCATTCAGATGAAAGAAAGACACCACCATAGGTAAAAAGGATACTTAGGCCTAAGCATTACCTTATCCTTGTGAAGAAAAAGAAAAGGCTCCTTGCATGATGGTAGTAGCGACAAGTAACGCAATCCTACATGTAAAATCCACAAAGATATATCTGATAAAAGGGAGGCATTGTTGGAATGGACCCTCGTCATTTGCCCCTTCAAGGAAATTCTTTTTTTAAAGGGCAAGCACTCATGGAGAGCAGCGGTACCCATGGGTGAGATAGGGTCGGAGATTTACCTACCAGTAGCGTCAGACATTCAATAAGCATAGGGGGAAAAGTCCACTGTGCCTAGGCTTTACTCACTAAAAATGAGCATACTCCTGAAGGGGTCTTACGGGACTGGGTCACACCAGTGCAGATACGCCTCTGCACAGGACCTGTGTAGAACACCCTGTCACCAACCCAAACCGCTGCACCATGTGCCAAAGTTGGTGCCTAATGCAGAATCCAGCGCCCAAAGCTGCATTACTGGCCAGCCTAACATCTTTAATCCTGTGGGGCACTTCCTCTGGCTGCATATGGTCACAGAGGCAACGTGGCAGCTTTTGGATCAGACACTTGATTGAAGAATCACAGAAACAAAATAAACTACACGTCTCCCCCAACAGAGAGGAGACATCCATCACCTACTGAGGATTTTTTGGAGTAGAAGGGGTTTTATGAGCGTCCTCACAACTGTTGCCAGTGTCCAATCCCCTGAGGATACCTGCATATATTACCCACTCGTCTCTGGATCTGCCTGTGTTCTGTACTGTATGTCAAGAAAATGAATCCTTCAGAATACAACATACATCACAAGAGTTATTTTCAACTCAGACAGTTAAAGATATATGTTATGCCTGTCCGAAAAACCCCAAATCAAATTATTTTACCTAAGGAATAGGGAGGTTGGAATGAATAGAAATGTAGTTTCCCAAGCACCCACATGTCACTAAGTAGTAATGAGAGGTCCCAGGAGGAGCCCACCCACAGCTCTGCATAGGCTATAATGGGGTCACTTTTATAAGTTCTTTTAATATTAAAGTAATATTTGGCTTTGCAAAAGCAACAAGTGCAAATGCATAGGGTTTCAAAGTTAATTTGTATCCCGTATGGTTATTTAGAAAATTGTCAAATAAGTATTAGTGCCTGGGGTTCAGCTTTAAAGACTGCTGCAATCTTAAACTTTTATTTAAAGCCATAAATGTTATGAAGTGGGTAAAGTCCCAGAGCTAGTTCTTATCAGATAACAACCTCTCTCTTCCTTGTGCCACAAGGTGATTTGCCTCCGAGCTGTGCCTCCTCTCGCTCCTTTGTAAAACTTTGCCTTCCACCTCTGATAGCCAAGCCTGCAAAAGGAAAGGAGAATTTGCATTTCTATCTACATGCAACACAAAGCTATGATCACAGCAGTCCTTTTGCCTTTCATGCTGAGGAGATAACGACTGCTTTGGAAAAATTCTGATATTCAACAACGTTACAATTAAATTACATAAACATTTAACAAAAGCTGAAAAGAAAAAAAGAAAATCTGAAAGCTAATTTAAAACAGCTAAAATCAAGTCAGAGAAAAGGACATTTGTAATAGACACACAATGCAATCTTTTTTTGTTTTTTTTTACGTATGTTATGGAGAGTAAGAGAAAACATGCCAAATAAAAGAGGAAGGTAAAAGCACTTAAATATCCAAATCGCTTAACACGCCACTGAAAATCTGGAGACAGAGATGCCATTCATCATTAACACCAAAGAGTTATCTTTGCCTTCCATTACTTGATAACTACCCAACCTATGTCAGTTTTACGGTAAGGCAATGTAAAAAATGACAGTGTTCTAATGTTCATCATTCAGTGAATGGTACATATTATGAGACACCTTTGAGTTACAACAGTTACATACCTAGCTAGTATGGATAACACATTTGGCAAAGTCGTCCACATGAGTGTTGCTAGATTACAAATGGGGCCGCAAGTTATTTTAGAGAACATGAAGTTTTGCAGTGGTTCCTGTTTATGTAGCAAAAAAGTTAAATCCAGCAAAATATGGGACTGCTAGACAGCCAATTCAACAAAAAAGAATGTGCAATACCTTCTGCCTCCTAAAGAGCTCACTAGCCCTGGCCATGCCTCCCATGTGCACAATACATA
>NW_017306650.1:332817-343038 GCF_000935625.1 Nanorana parkeri | reverse complement strand
CTGAAACTCCATTAGAGATATTTCCTCTTTTCTGTTCTGGGGACAAACTCAAACTGGAAGTGCGAGACAATCTGTACAAGGGAAAGGTTTAAAGATCATAACACCTCCCACCTGCAGCAAGCAGTACATAAGGAATTGAGGGGAGGGAGCTGTGTTACACAATGAACTCCATGAAAAGTATTTTACTGTGAGAACAAAATCCCATTGTCTATATCGTCCATTGAAGAACACAGCTCTGAAGAATTTTGAGGAGGTAGGGACATCCAAAAGTAGCCAAAACAATGGGGCGGGCACCATAACCTCTAGAAGAAACAGAGCAACAAAAAAGAAACTGTTAAACAATCAAACAGCCACCTGAAGAACTCTTCTCCCAAAAATAGCTTTAGAGAAGGAAGAAACATCAACATTGCAAAAGTGTGCACAGAAGACCATGTTGCAGCTTTACAAATCTGAGCAACTGAAGCCTGATTATGAAAAGCCCAAGAAGAACTAGTGGCTCTAGTAGAATGAGCAGAAATAGGCAAATGAGGTACCTTAACCCACAATTCTTAAGCTTGAAATACAACCTGACTAAACAACTTAGAAATAATTGATCTAGAAGCTAAACAACCTTTCAAGGACCTTCTGGTTGGCCAAACAAAGAATTCGTACATCTTAAAGGAAGCTGTTGCTGAAAGAAACACTGATAGACCACACAACATCCAAGCAATTGGGAGAAATTTCCTTAGGATTAACAGGAGGCGGACAAAGTGCAGGTAAAACTATTGAGTCATTTAAAAAGGCCGAATCCACCTTGGGAAAAATGAAACCTTAGGTCTTAAAACAACCTTGTTCTTATGAAGAACCAAATAGGGTTCTCTACAAGTCAAAGCAGAAACCCTTCTAGCCAAGAAACCCTTCTAGCCAAGGTAATTGCCACCAAAAAGGCAATCTTTTTTTGGATAACAAAGAAATATTTAAAATTGGCTCAAAAGGAGGTTTTTGTAGAGTAGATAAAACTAAGTTCAAGTCTCACGGAGGAAGAGGAGACCTAACAGGAGGAACAATACTTGTAACTCCTGCAATATTATGAAACAAGAAATTTGAAGCAAGAGGACGTTGAAAAATGAAAGATAAGGCAGATACCTGACACTTAACAGTACTAAGAGCTAAACATTGGTCAACCCGATTGAAGGATAGACAGAATATGTAGATCTACGAAAGTTGGAACAAAATCCAAAACTCCTCTGTATTTCAACACCTGGGTTTTAACAGTCAAGCCGTTAAAGCCAGCAACCAAGAAGCAGGGTCCTAGAGATAAAAGATCTGATCAATCTGCATGAAGCCACAACTCGTCTACCAACAGATGAACCAGATCAGCATGCCACACACTGCAAAGCCAATCTGAAGCCTCATGAAAGACAGTAACTCCTCTGTGTTCTACCTTGGAAAGCAAACAAGGCATTCATTGTTTGATTCCTTGCTCTGGATACAAATCTGTCCACTTTCTTGTTGTGACAAGAAACTAGAAAATCCACATCCAGGACCCTCCAAAGTTGTTAAAAACACCTCTGAATTTACAGACCACTTGCCCGGATCTAGACATTGTCTGTTGAGAAGTCTGTCAGTTCCCTACTCTCGCAATGTGCACCGTGGAAAATCACTGGGACATCAAGTTCCACCGAAGATTAGGTACACTTCCCTGGTTGCCGAGAAGCTCCTAGAGCTTCCCTGATGGATGTAGGGCACTGACATGGAATTATCAGATTGTATCCGGAAAACAGAGGAGACTGTTCGCAAAGCAAAAGATCATCCAAGTATCCAAAATTCAGAATGCCCTTCTTGGTGAAGACCCGGATCGTAGACTCCAAGGTGAAATCCCTTGGAGTCAAGGCCAGACCAGAGGGAAGGGCCACAAAGTGATGATGCAGTTTGCCTACAGCAAAGCGAAGAAAACTTGGATGACTCAAAAGCATAGGAATGTGTAAATATGTATACTTGATGTCTATGGAAACCGAGAAAACTCAGACGAAGTTAGACAATGACTGAATAAACAGATTCCATTCAACCTTTTGAATTTGAAAATATCCAAATGGCTGATGATGTGGTTGCTATATTTAAGCAGCCAATTAATTTACAAATATGGTGATATAATTGTTGATGCCATGTTTGAGTAATCAAAATATAGTGGCCTAATATGCACACTGCATAGAGCACCATCAATAACAAATAATTTAGGCACCTAGTTATTGATTGTTCTGTAAGTGTTTGCACTGCAGTACCAGTATGTAATCGTTATTTGTCCAAAAACAGACCTTGCAAAAACTATGCAACACGAATAATAATGAACTGATCACGTCCAAAAATGTAAACCTAAGTAACGTATCAATACCCCGATATTAACTGTAAAAATAAAAACCCCACCAGGGTAATAAATACAGCAAAATATTTTTGCTGGACCATAAACCTGGACATCACTAACCTGTAAGTGATCTCTGGTGCTGCCTAAACACCTCCCCAGCCTGCTCACAGTGCGTTAAATGACACAAAGGAAGAGACTGTAGACAAGGCCATGTGTCAATCCGCACTACTGTAATACCTCTCAACAGCCAGTGCAGACACTCTGTATGCTCAATTTGAAATGTTACAGTTGCACAGGATAATGATAATTAAACAAAGGATTATTTGTAATTATATACAGCAAGGATCTAATCATATTTCGAAAATTTACCTGGCAAGCTTTGTAAAGTAAATTCAGAACTAAACAAAAACCTTAAAAGCAGCGATTATGTTGTGCACGCAAGTCACATCCCAGTATGTGTAGACTCAAATTAATGATACTTATTTTTTTGTGGCAGACTCTTTAATCATGTACTTTGGAAACATGCAATGATGAAAGGTTTGTAGATATAAGTAGCATGCATTTTTGAATGCAGCTTCTGCATAATTTAACATGTTTTCCACTTTTTATGGGTTGTTTTGCTTACACGATAATTAACAAAGCAAAGAATCACACAGCAGACTTCTAAAACTTACTGAACGGAAACATTTTCAAAAGGACTTTATATAAAAGCTGAATAAACAGAAGACCAAGCACACATATTAAATATGTATTCGTTAAACCTTTTTCTCTGGAAGCCTTTCAAACAATATAAACTAATAAAATCTAGGTGTTGCTGTTGCTAATGGTATTAAAGTTTAGAGATAGCCTACACATGGGTGTCATCTAGGTGTGTGCATCTAGGTTTTTCTAGAAAATGACTCTAGAGGTGGTCTAGAAAATAAGGAAACGTACCTTCTGGCATTCTCAGATTACTGTTAACTTCTGCAGTTAGTTTTTAGTACAGGTTAGCTTAACCAGTTGCCGTCCGCCCATTGTAAAAAAACGGACGGACGGCACTGCAGCATTGGCGGGTTGCAGTCTCCGGATGGCATTTTTTTTCTGCGGGCGCGCACGGGCAGAAAAGACCCGACCAATGCAAGCACGTTACCGGGTGTTTCACATATAGACGATCGGCGGCTCTATAGCCTGCCGGTCGTCTACATGTGCTCGCTTTTTCGGTCGCCCCCCCGCCGTCTGCCGGGTCGGGGGGGGCATTAGGAGGAAGAGGAAGGGAGATCAGCTCCTTGCTGACCTTCCTCCGGGCTGTGAATGCAGAAGTGATGTGTATTACATCACTTCCGCATTCACCCGTCAGTCATCTGGCTGCTAAAGCCAGAGAAAAGAAGCTGATGAAGCAGATCTCTGCTTCATCAGCTTCTTTTGGGGTCCACAGGTGACATTAGGGGTCCCAGAGACCCCTAATGTCTCCATAAAGAGGACCTGTCAGTGTGGCTTTGCTATTATATAGGGGGATTATCCCCCTATATAATAGCAATAACAATAAGTGCAAAAAAATATATATAAAAATAAAAAAAATTAAAGTCACATATAAAAAAGTAAAATAAAATAAGTCACATAAATAAAGTAAAAAAAAAACCCCAAAATGTTTAACTCCCCCACGTTTACGCAGATATAAACGTAAATACGCGCCCGGTGCCACATCGCATGCTGGAGCTTGCGGTATACTGAGCTTAGGGTAACGGGAGGACGCTAGTTTGTGTCCTCCTCTTACCCTAAGGAGAACTATGGGGAAAAACACTGACCCCATAGTTCTCCTTTAAAACCGCGGATGTCAACTGGTTAAAGAATGACCAATAAAAAAAAAAGTTAACTTCCTTTTCAATTCAGTAACGGGCGACTACTTAGTACTTGGATCTGTGCGGAGCCATTCGCTTCTCACACAGCACCCTGCCAGTATATTACTAAGGGATTCCAGTCTGGAGTGCAATGGGACACTTGTAAATCCCACTAATAGAGAAGCAAGGTGGCGAGAGTACAGTGCATTCAGAACCCTTTTTAACTTTTTTAATCTTATGTGGCAGCCTGATACTACAGTTGCTTAAATTATTTTTTTTCTAATTAATCTGCACTCCGTACCCCATAATGACAAAGTGAAAACAGAATGTTTGAATGGTCTGTGAATTTATTAAATTGAATTGAATTTATTTTAAAAAAAAATACTGAAATATCACATGTACTTAAATATTCAGACCCTTTACTCAGTACTTTGGTGAAGCACCTTTGGCAGCAATTACAGCCTTGAGAATTTTTGGGTATGAGGCAACAAGCTTTGCCACCTGGATTGGGGATTTTCTGCCATTCTTCTTTGCAAATCCTCTCAGGCCCAGTCAGGTTGGATGGGGACCATTGTGGACAGTCATTTTTTAGGTCTCTCCAGAGATGGTTAACAGGGTTTAAGTCAGGGCTCTGGCTAGGCCACTCTAGGACATTCACAGAGTTGTCGCTAAGCCACTCCTGTGTTGTCTTGGCTGTTTGCTTAGGATCGTTGTAATGTTGGAAGGTGAACCATCGGCCCAGTCTGAGGTCCTGAGCGCTGTGGAACAGGTTTTCACTGAGGATATCTGTTCTTTGCTCCATTCAACTTTCCCTCAACCCTGACCAGTCTCCCAGTCCCTGCTGCTAAAATACACCCCCACAGCATGATGCCCAGTACCATCCCAGCAGTGAAGCATGGTGGTGGCAGCAAGTGATGAGCAGTGCCTAGTTTCCTCCAGACATAATTGAGGCCAAACATTTAAATCTTGGTTTCATCAGACCAGAGAATCTTGTTCCTCACAGTCAGAGTCCTTCAGGTGCTTTTTTGCAAACTCCAAGCGGGCTTTCATGTGTTTTGCACTGAGGAGAAGCTTCCGTCTAGCCACTCTGCCATAAAGGCCAAATCAGTGGAGGGCGGCAAAGATGGTTGTCCTTCTGGAACTTTGTCCCATCTCCACACAGGATCTCTAGAGATCAATCAGAGTGACCATCGGATTCTTGGTCACCTCTCTTACTAAGGCCCTTCCCCCCCCCCCGATTGCTCAGTTTGGTGGGGCGACCAGCTCTTGGAAGAGTCCTAGTTGTGCCAAACTTCTTCCATTTGAGAATTATGGAGGCCGTGGTGCTCTTGGGAAACTTCAGTGCAGCAGAAGTTTTTATTGTAGCCTTCCCCAGATCTGTGCCTTGTAATAATCCCGTCCCTGAGCTCTGCAGGCAGTTCCTTTGACCTCATGGCTTTTGCTCTGATACAGTATGTATTGTCAGCTGTGAGGCCTTCTATAGGAGGTGTGTGCCTTTCCATATCATGTCCAATCAATTTAATTTACCACAGGTGGACTTCAATCAAGGTGTAGAAACATCTCAGCAGCAATCGAGAAATGGGAGGCACCTGAGCTAAATTGTAAGTGTTGGGTTGCAAAGGGTCTGAATACTTATGCCAATGTGATATTTCAGTTTTTTATTTTTCACAGACATTTATAAAATTCTGTTTTTACTTTTCCATTATGGGGTAAGGAATGTAGGTTAATAAGGAAAGAAAAAAAGAATTTAAAAACTGTAGTATCAGGCTGCAACATAAAATTGAAAAAGTGAAGGGGGTCTGAATATTTTCTGAATGCACTGTGTGTACAAAATCTAAAAAGTAATGCATCTGTTGAGATTGTATGTAGTGGTGAAGTTTAGGTTTTCCTCTTTAGACTTGATTATTCCATAACAACCAAGCATAATATCCACTGTGAACATTGACCAATGACACCACAAATGCATCCAACATCTACTTATAAATATTGATTTGCCATACTAACCTCATTTTTATGAATTTCCATTCTTAGCTTTTCAATGTTACTCATGGTTTCGGATATTTTTGGTTGCAAGCTGCTAGGGTCTCCCATTTGTGGGCTCTTCTCGTACACATCTTTCATTTTATTTAGGGCCTCTCTATGGTAAGAAAGAGGAAACAGAACAGTTCAGGTCTATACCTGTGGCAAACTAAAATCAAATAACGTGATTATGTGCATCTAAATGGAGTTACCAGATAAAGGGCAGACTCCAGGCAATACAGAAAATAAAGCCTTAAATTCATATTGAGAACACAGAAGTACTTCCATGCATTGTAGTCTTGCAGCAGTCCACACCAATCAGTTTTTGATCAAGCATGCTTGTAATAGAGAGGAAATTCCAAACACGCTACTGTAAACGCTATAAGATGGTTCTCACTGCCAATATTCATGTTCCAACCTGCTTTGAAAGTTTAAATATGACTGGTGCAAAGAAGATGAAGCTACACGCAAATCTACCACCCATACACGATGGTAATTGAGAACAATGGATTATGCAGAACTCCTATTAAGATAAACTTGACTGATTTTCAGATTTGTTCACATCTGCAGTTTAGCAAATGTGAATAGCAGCAGCCGTTTCTGTTAAAAATCAAATGTATTGGTGAGATGCCAACTTCCTATAACTGCCCTGCATAGGCACTGTACACTGTGCTGAATACATAACCATAAATACAAATTTTCCCCTTTTTATGGATTGAGTGGATATGATTGTTTTGAAGCAATGGGTGTTACTGCTCATGAGGCTAGTGTCAGACAAAATATTAAACTACAACCCTTATTTCTGCTATTGCTCAACAAAAATTATATATACCATTCAGCTATAATCATGGAACCTTTTTACCTAGTCTGTCAGTTTTATACTAATTTTCCACACAAGTCCATTACTTTCATTGATGCAAAATTAGGGCAAAACCAAAACACAGCAATGTAATATTACAACTCAATATGACAGTCCTTTCAGTTTGAAATTAGTACAGAGGTTAAAAGAATTTTCAGTTTAGTCACATAGCTAGCGCTAAGTGTACCTGGAGTGCTTCAATATAAAAAAAATGACAACGCACTTAGCATTACTTTGAAGAAATCCTAAGGTTTTGCTGTCTAACTTCAATGTACCGAAACCAGTAAGATCAGAAATAGCCTTTAAACTTTCAAATATGAGGCAGTCCCTTGATAAGGAAACACAGGGAGGTATAATAGAGGGTTTGCAAGTCCCAATGTCACTTACTTTTGATCAATTTCCTTCTGAAGCTCTCGGTTTAGTTCATCAATTCTTTGCTGCAGCTTCTTACGTCTCTGCTCTGGAGGAAGGTGACTAAAATCTTCTAAAGAAGGTCCCTGTGTGGAGGAAAGATTTAATGAACAGTGGGAATGGAAAATTGAGGCGGGCAGCAGAACACTCAACGGCACAGCAAACAAAACATATGTCTGTCCAGCAGAACAAACACCCAAGTCTGATCCAATGTAGTATTTCAAACTAACAAAAGCAAAAAATGAATGTGCATCCATCCAATAAAGGCATTGTCCTATAAAGGGTATTTAACGTTTCGAAGGGTCTCGGGTCTCCTTAGGTTGCCTACATACAGACTTAAAGTTTCTTAGGAAGTTTCTTAGGAACTAAGAAAATCACTGAGGAAACTCAGAAGGGTTGAGAGCCAGGACGATTCCTTCTGGTTAAGGTAATCTCTATCCTTTAAGTTTCAGCTTTTACTATCATCCACAAAAGAATCCACACACACATAAAACATGACTTCTTTCGCTACAATTTCCTTCCTGACCTGAACTTTCCTCCTCCCTTACTGACTCCTCTGCTTGTCATCAGGTTCCCATAAGCCTTAGCCCTCTACATGTGTTTAGTGAAGGAAGGTGTAGGGGATTTTTACACCAATGGTGTTCACCATAATATTCATTCCCTGATATAAAGCATTATAGTATACCTGCCTATTACCCAGAATACTTTGCATCACTTGTTATTTGAGGTTATGTGTACTGTAACTTTGTTCATTAGGCTGTATCTGTTAAATCTAGGAGTCCCTTAATACATGTATCAACATGTAGTGCTGTCAAAGTTGAAACTTATTCAAAAAAAAAAAAAATTATGTTTTCTGACGCTTCTTAAAAAAAAAAAGAAAAACATCAAACAGCCACACAAAACCAACCACAAAGCCTGAAGTTAGTACATCCAATACATATGGGCAGAAAGGTCTGTCCTCCACAATAAAAGCTCAACCTCAGTAGTTACAGTACAGAGGTTCTGTAAATACTCCTAAGGGGAGTGCAGATAGGGGCAACACAGCTATCTTTGCAACTATGATGTACCAAAGATACAGAGTCCCAAGACTCTGACCTTGAACATCAGCAGCTTCTTCAGTAAAAAGATATGGAAATTGGGGCTGTGCTTGTGTTGAAAATATTCTGCGTTAGATTTATAGCTCTAGCGTTAAGGATAGGGCATACATTAGCAGAAGCTAATCCAATATGATGAGCATGTCACAGTGTAAAACATACAGACCAAATGCAAGGGCACTGCAATATGCTTTATTATGGTGAGATCATTTTCTATACATTCTCCTAAAAAAAAAGTGCTAGATATGAAAAGCCTTTATAAATTAATTCACATCAACAAAAAGCAAAAACACACAAACTATTTTGAAAATGTAATTCCACTTTTACAGTCAAATGTAAGAAAACCCCACTATGCTTGTTGCGTGTTCCCATTCTCAGAGCATACCTAAAAATATTTCTTACCTTTCTAGTTGTTTCTTTGGAGCAGGTTTATACATAGGACTGCAAGCTATTCTGAACAATTTCAAAGTGAAGGTGGAGTAGGCAAAGTGGGGACACACTGTCATTAACATAAAATGTAGACCCCAAGTCTCAAGATTTTTAACGCTTTTGAACAATGTTCAAATCTAGTTTACAACTGATAATGAGGTCTGCTAGCACAGTAGACAGGGTTATTTATGGTAAAAACATGAACTCCCCAGCTCCTGGGGGAAAACTTGCATTTTTGAAACCAGCGAGTAAGAACGTGGGCAGAAATGTTATATTATTTTATTTATGCCATGTGAAGGAGAATATGTAACAAATATAAAGTAGGTAGGCTACAAAATTGGAAATAGGCTTTATGTATAAAGGGTACTACTATAAATACAGCAGTATTTCTCCCTAACACCAGGCATGGTAACACCATGTTAAACTATGTATCAATTTTTTTTCAGCCAAGCTGACAGAAAGATAACCATCATCATCTTAGCACCGATACATTTTCACTATTTTAAATACAATATCACAAATTGCACAGAATTCAAAAGACTTGAATAAAGGTGTTGGACAGTTTGTTCTAGTTACCGCAATAATAAATAAAGGTGTTTTTCAATTGCACTTAACTCCTTTCTAGGTGCAGCCTGAGAGCGTTGGGTAGGCGAGCTTTGGCTTTGCTGCCCAAAGTGTTTTGTAAGTCTCTGTGCCCTTTAGCAGAAGGGTGGAGGAGTGCACAGGCAAGTATAGATTAGAAACTCCATCTGGGGACAGCTCCAAAATTCTGCTACTGGTGTAGGGGACTGAACCGGTGACAGACCAACCAATTAACAAGAGCATTTTACAAGCTTCAGCTTAAAAGTACGGAAACATAAATATATATTTTGTATTTTTTCCATTGCTAACCTCCAAGCAAATTAAAATAGACTTATGTGGTGTTTTCTTTAAAGCAGAACATGCAAATTAAAATTGAAGTCTATACAAACATTTACTTGTCAAAAGAAGTCAGGAGGTTATACCACTATGAAAGTCTTTAGCACTACAGCTTCCTGTCATTTCACCACCTTTAGACTGTTCAGCATTAGTACACTAGTCAGATCCTCCTTGTGCTCTGCCCTGCTGTAAAATGGCATCTCTGGTTACCTGTATCTGAAACATGCCATGAACACAGCACTGTAGACTGCATTACAACCTGATTAGGTCAACTCAGACCCTGATTTTCAGATGGCAGGTTTATGAGAAGTTCATGCAGAGTTGGATTCTATG
>NW_017306650.1:319324-332740 GCF_000935625.1 Nanorana parkeri | reverse complement strand
GAGTTGTGGGTGAACAAATTGCACTTGCATAAACTAGAATCCAGGTAACTATACATCATCCTATATTTTTTATAGAGTGCCCTAGAACCTCCACAACTCAGGGCAATCAGCTATTGAATAAACAACCAAGATACTATGGCCACAGGCATCCTCCAATGCCTCAATGAGGGCGCCCATTACAGTGACTGACCAATAGTGAGATTCAGGTGTGGGGGCAGGGTCTACAAACATAGAAGCTTGGTCAGTATTAGTACAACCCAGGGCTGGACATCACAGGAGTCAAGGAGCCAATACTTCCTAAAATGTAAAGCTGGCTCCTAACTTCAGAGGTTTTCTCACCTTGTCGTCAACATAGCTAGCTCATGGATTGGACAGACTGGCTCCTGAATTCCACATTAATATGTGAGATGCAAGAGTGGGGAGGCCAAAGCCTAATCATTTTTGAAGTTCTCTCTAGTTGTTAATGCATCTGGCTCCTAAAAAAATCCTACTGGCTCCTAAATCGGATACATTGGCTCCTGAACTCCATATTAATTTCTCCAACATGAAAAGACAAATAGGCGACTGCTACATAATGCTTCACTATACTTACTCTTTTGTGACTCCAGGGTTGCTTTAAAAAAGCATTTAATGATAACTGAATGAATGCATTGCAGGACCAAACAGTGGAACTTTACATTTACCTAGGGTTCTGTGTTAATCATTAGCCTCTTTGTGTAGTCTTGACCCTTCCACAAGAAAACATTTAAAATGGAATTCTGACTGAAGCAGAGTTACAGCTTGTTAAACATAAAAGGCACACAAAGCTTTGACAATGATCCACTCAAAGAAAACTTGTGCTGAGGAAATATGGAGGCTACCATTGTTGACCTCTACTTTTGAAATAGTTAGCCATCATCCTGAATCAGTGGCTAGTGTATTTTGAGTCACTATGTAGTTTAGAAGTCACTGGTCAGCATGCCTGGTACGGATCAGGGACAGCAAGTATTGATCTCACACAGGCAGACCACTAGCCTTTTCAGCAATTGTAGCCTCTGTGTCTTCTCAGCACAGGTTTCCTTTAAAAGAAAAAAAATGTTATGAAGTAGCAATTATCAAATTTACTCTGAACTTTGTATTTTAAACATAGGTTTCTACCAGAGGCTAAAAGCTTACAAAGTAACACTATATACAAAATCCAAACAGGCAGCCTGCTGATATAACGTAGATGTGTTATACAGCATTGGAATGACCATATCCACTCAATGGGGAGCAGGAGATGAAGAATCTTGCAAGCCGTCAGCACACCCGCCTGCTATTTAGCCACAAAACAGACAAGTAGTCAAGCAGTGACATTCACGTTGGCAGGATGGGACACAGACCGGCACACTTTGCTTACCATCCTTAACGACCACTGAACCGTTCCACAGCAGCAGAAAGAAATGGCAAGTTACTGAAAGATATTGCAGAGTTTTGCTCTAATAGTGTGAGAAAAAGTCAGAGAAAATATTGTAATCAGGCTTGTCTTGTCAAAACCCATGCCTAGCTTTTCAGAGCGACCTTACACTTTTACCATGTGGGGACTAGGGAAATGAGCAGTAATTGGGGGGTGGGGGTGCTCGCAGTGACTGCGGATGGCGAAACAAATATCAGCAATTGTGTAAAGATGTCACCAGCACAGCAAAATCCTTCTTAGGATAAACAAATGTTAATTTATTGAAGTTCCCCGTCATATAAACAACAAGCGCTTTCAGGGCCACACAGGGTCCCTTCATCAGGCGTCAGCATTGTGCTAGACATCTTTACACAAATGCTTAGTTAATTTAAGTCACAGAAAATAGGAACTGAACAATAACCAAAAATCACTTTTTACATATGGCATTACAGAGGATGTTAAACATGTGAATATTATTCCTACTACAATTTCCACTGCTCAAATATGCCGATTGCCGATCTCTTATTCTGAAAACTCTTCCTGGCTGTCGTGCTGATCCAATGATTTCAACATATTGTGAAGCAACAAATCTGCATATCAAAAGTTCCAACTGAGAAAATATTGAAGTCAGAAACAGCCAAGAGGTCAGCAATGGCAGTCCTACCATTTTCTTTAGACCCTGTCACCGGACCACTCATCGAAACAAAAATCTTCCCACAATATTATATGTGCATTTAACATTTTATTCAAGCTATTTGCCTGCAAAGGCCTCCACTGTGTAGACACCCAAAAACCCTGAGATTGCTGTTGGGCGCCTCTGTCCTGGATGTGAGATCAGAAGCCCCAAACCCAATGCTGACAGTCTATTCCTCCTTCCATAAAAGGTTGTCTAAGGTGAGAGACAAAGGAGCTGGGCCAGCAGAGACAGTAACTAGACAATATCAGAACTGGAGATGGCTACAACAAGCAAAGGAGGGGGGCTGAACTAGGTAACTGACTCTCCCTGGAGTTGTCAAATTATCTAGCAGGTTCAAAAGGCACATTGCAAGTGAATACGGAAAGGAAAAACTTTGCAATATTTAATTTTTGTGTGCTTTGTTGGTGACAGGGTTTCTTTAAATGAAAATCCCAATTTTTCTTCTATAGTAGGATATGCAAAATGCAGTAGAATGCATGCACAATAATGGCAATTTACTAAGACTGACGCAGACAGAATCTGGAGCAGCTGTGTACGGCAACCAGTTTCTAGCTTTCAGTTTCTTTTCAATATGTTGTATTAGGTTTTGAAGTACAAAGCATACAGTTAACAGGAATAGTTGTGTAAGGAAGCAACACATCGCCCGTACATTGAGCGGCATATAACAGTAGGCATAATCAAAAGGGGGAGGGATCAGAGGGAGGGGATAATGCTGGTTGTCGCTGAGACTCATCATAACATGAAATTGCTTGTGGAGGAGAAAATTTGGGCTATTGGGGGAGGTAGGAGGGGGGAAGGGTCAACCCCGCAAGATGGTAGAGGCCAAGGTGCGGCCTATTTCTACCAAGCGAAGGCAGACGGACTATCCATCGCCGGGGGGGGAACATAGGGTTTCCTAGGAGAGTGGTTAGGGGCAGATGCTGGGAAATTAAAGAGGCCGCATATTTAGTGGAGTCCCGTATGCGTAAGGTAAGGGCAAGGATCGGGCTAAGGTGCGGAGGGCAATGGGTGGGGGTGGGATGCCAGGGAATGGAGGGGAGCGAGCAGGGATGCATATAGGGGATCTCCAGCAAGGTCCAGAGGGGTGGGTTAACCGGAATGTGGAGGGCGGTCAGTATTAGTACAACCCAGGGCTGGACATCACAGGAGTCAAGGAGCCAATACTTCCTAAAATGTAAAGCTGGCTCCTAACTTCAGAGGTTTTCTCACCTTGTCGTCAACATAGCTAGCTCATGGATTGGACAGACTGGCTCCTGAATTCCACATTAATATGTGAGATGCAAGAGTGGGGAGGCCAAAGCCTAATCATTTTTGAAGTTCTCTCTAGTTGTTAATGCATCTGGCTCCTAAAAAAATCCTACTGGCTCCTAAATCGGATACATTGGCTCCTGAACTCCATATTAATTTCTCCAACATGAAAAGACAAATAGGCGACTGCTACATAATGCTTCACTATACTTACTCTTTTGTGACTCCAGGGTTGCTTTAAAAAAGCATTTAATGATAACTGAATGAATGCATTGCAGGACCAAACAGTGGAACTTTACATTTACCTAGGGTTCTGTGTTAATCATTAGCCTCTTTGTGTAGTCTTGACCCTTCCACAAGAAAACATTTAAAATGGAATTCTGACTGAAGCAGAGTTACAGCTTGTTAAACATAAAAGGCACACAAAGCTTTGACAATGATCCACTCAAAGAAAACTTGTGCTGAGGAAATATGGAGGCTACCATTGTTGACCTCTACTTTTGAAATAGTTAGCCATCATCCTGAATCAGTGGCTAGTGTATTTTGAGTCACTATGTAGTTTAGAAGTCACTGGTCAGCATGCCTGGTACGGATCAGGGACAGCAAGTATTGATCTCACACAGGCAGACCACTAGCCTTTTCAGCAATTGTAGCCTCTGTGTCTTCTCAGCACAGGTTTCCTTTAAAAGAAAAAAAATGTTATGAAGTAGCAATTATCAAATTTACTCTGAACTTTGTATTTTAAACATAGGTTTCTACCAGAGGCTAAAAGCTTACAAAGTAACACTATATACAAAATCCAAACAGGCAGCCTGCTGATATAACGTAGATGTGTTATACAGCATTGGAATGACCATATCCACTCAATGGGGAGCAGGAGATGAAGAATCTTGCAAGCCGTCAGCACACCCGCCTGCTATTTAGCCACAAAACAGACAAGTAGTCAAGCAGTGACATTCACGTTGGCAGGATGGGACACAGACCGGCACACTTTGCTTACCATCCTTAACGACCACTGAACCGTTCCACAGCAGCAGAAAGAAATGGCAAGTTACTGAAAGATATTGCAGAGTTTTGCTCTAATAGTGTGAGAAAAAGTCAGAGAAAATATTGTAATCAGGCTTGTCTTGTCAAAACCCATGCCTAGCTTTTCAGAGCGACCTTACACTTTTACCATGTGGGGACTAGGGAAATGAGCAGTAATTGGGGGGTGGGGGTGCTCGCAGTGACTGCGGATGGCGAAACAAATATCAGCAATTGTGTAAAGATGTCACCAGCACAGCAAAATCCTTCTTAGGATAAACAAATGTTAATTTATTGAAGTTCCCCGTCATATAAACAACAAGCGCTTTCAGGGCCACACAGGGTCCCTTCATCAGGCGTCAGCATTGTGCTAGACATCTTTACACAAATGCTTAGTTAATTTAAGTCACAGAAAATAGGAACTGAACAATAACCAAAAATCACTTTTTACATATGGCATTACAGAGGATGTTAAACATGTGAATATTATTCCTACTACAATTTCCACTGCTCAAATATGCCGATTGCCGATCTCTTATTCTGAAAACTCTTCCTGGCTGTCGTGCTGATCCAATGATTTCAACATATTGTGAAGCAACAAATCTGCATATCAAAAGTTCCAACTGAGAAAATATTGAAGTCAGAAACAGCCAAGAGGTCAGCAATGGCAGTCCTACCATTTTCTTTAGACCCTGTCACCGGACCACTCATCGAAACAAAAATCTTCCCACAATATTATATGTGCATTTAACATTTTATTCAAGCTATTTGCCTGCAAAGGCCTCCACTGTGTAGACACCCAAAAACCCTGAGATTGCTGTTGGGCGCCTCTGTCCTGGATGTGAGATCAGAAGCCCCAAACCCAATGCTGACAGTCTATTCCTCCTTCCATAAAAGGTTGTCTAAGGTGAGAGACAAAGGAGCTGGGCCAGCAGAGACAGTAACTAGACAATATCAGAACTGGAGATGGCTACAACAAGCAAAGGAGGGGGGCTGAACTAGGTAACTGACTCTCCCTGGAGTTGTCAAATTATCTAGCAGGTTCAAAAGGCACATTGCAAGTGAATACGGAAAGGAAAAACTTTGCAATATTTAATTTTTGTGTGCTTTGTTGGTGACAGGGTTTCTTTAAATGAAAATCCCAATTTTTCTTCTATAGTAGGATATGCAAAATGCAGTAGAATGCATGCACAATAATGGCAATTTACTAAGACTGACGCAGACAGAATCTGGAGCAGCTGTGTACGGCAACCAGTTTCTAGCTTTCAGTTTCTTTTCAATATGTTGTATTAGGTTTTGAAGTACAAAGCATACAGTTAACAGGAATAGTTGTGTAAGGAAGCAACACATCGCCCGTACATTGAGCGGCATATAACAGTAGGCATAATCAAAAGGGGGAGGGATCAGAGGGAGGGGATAATGCTGGTTGTCGCTGAGACTCATCATAACATGAAATTGCTTGTGGAGGAGAAAATTTGGGCTATTGGGGGAGGTAGGAGGGGGGAAGGGTCAACCCCGCAAGATGGTAGAGGCCAAGGTGCGGCCTATTTCTACCAAGCGAAGGCAGACGGACTATCCATCGCCGGGGGGGGAACATAGGGTTTCCTAGGAGAGTGGTTAGGGGCAGATGCTGGGAAATTAAAGAGGCCGCATATTTAGTGGAGTCCCGTATGCGTAAGGTAAGGGCAAGGATCGGGCTAAGGTGCGGAGGGCAATGGGTGGGGGTGGGATGCCAGGGAATGGAGGGGAGCGAGCAGGGATGCATATAGGGGATCTCCAGCAAGGTCCAGAGGGGTGGGTTAACCGGAATGTGGAGGGCGGCAATGGACGCAATCTGTGCGGCCTGATATTTCTTAAGGTCCGGGACCCCCAACCCCCCCTGGCGGCGATGACAGTACATCGTTTTCCGGGCTACCCTGGGGCGTTTATCGTGCCATATAAAGGACATAACATGGTTTTGCATTGATCTGAGGGCAAAATTCGGGATTGCTACCGGTAGGGTGCGGAAAAAATAGAGTAATTTCGAAAGTAGGGTCATTTTGACCACGTGTATGCGGCCCAACCAGGAGATAGGTAGGTTATTCCAGGAGGTCAAAAGATTTTTAAGGGGAGCGGAAAAGGGGTATATAATTCACCGTGTATAAGGCGTAAGGAGTCATAGGATGGGGACAAATATGTATATGCCTAGGTATGGGAGAGAATGCCGGACCCATGCAAAGGTGAAGTTTTCCTTAAGAAGATCTACGTCTTGGCGGAGGGAGGGAGACGTTTAGGGCCAAGGATTTAGATTGGTTAACTACAAGGCCGGACAAATTCTCAAAGGCCTCCAGGGTATTAAAAAGAGATGGTAGGGATATCAAGGGATGGGTCAGGGAAAGGAGAATATCGTCGGCAAACAAGCTAATTTTAGAAGAGATCCCTGCAACCTCCACTCCGCTGATGGAAGGGTTGTTGCGAATTAGCATGGCCAGGGGCTCAATAGCCAGAATGAACAAAATGGAGGAGAGGAGGCATCCCTGCCTCTCTAGCTTTCATTTTCAAAGCGTAACTGAACAATCTGAAGATGGCAGCTGCTTGGTTACTAAGGACAGCTGCTCCAGATCCTTATTGCTCCAGTTTTAGTAAATTCCCTCCATTGCATCTATCTGCAGAGAGTAACTGGAATGCATTCCTATACTCCCATGGACATCAGAAAATTCTAATGTTTAGTATAAATCGGAGGCTGAATTTTTTCAATTCCTGAGATCCACAAGTTAAAAAGGATCAAGGACCTCTAGATCGTGGCAAGTCCCATTAAGAATAGCAAGACTGATGGTTACAGGCATGACTCCCAGAGGCATGATGGGATTTGTTAAAGCACAGCTGACGGGCCAAAGTTCCCTAACTCTGTTTTACATGCTTCTTAAAAGGTATTTTATTGGTAATAAACTACTGAAACAATTCAGTATACACTGCATCACACAGCATGCACACTGCAACAAGTTATTTACAGCAACCAAGTCCACATGAGGTCATGCATGTCACGGCAAACTCTCTAACAAAATTGCATTTTCGAGATTTAAAAAAATGTTTGATTTGTGGAAAAACCTATAGAAGTATTATGTAATGCTCAGATTTCCAGGAGTCTGTTGTCACAAGGTATATAACATACACCAAGACCGAAGACTGACTGTGGACCATACTGAAAGGACGTCATTTTCTGAAGCAGTGACTAGGACTCTTGACAGGTGTGTAGCAGTATAAATAACTGCTTAGAATTAAACTTACTGTAGTTCTAAATTTTTGTTATAAGTAAAGACCCCATGGGGTCCAGCATAGTACTTATTATGCAGGCATAAAAAAAATATGCCTCAGTTCAGTTGGTGATAGATACACTGCACTCCCTGATATACAGCACACACTGCACACCAGGCTCTTCACACTTACCGATCTCCTCAGGCCTCTGAAAGAAGCCATCCTCTGCTTGCATACACGCACCTCACTCACACTATAATGGAGTAGTTCCCTGTCTAAATGGGTAGACCGAGACCCACTAAATCCATATGCTCCAGGTGGTGGGCACTGAGGGGGAACAGTCTAACAATGGGATAGAAAAAATATATTTGTGGCAGTTAACATTTCCCATTACAATATTATAAAGCTTTTTGACTAGATCACAATTTTTTTCCTCTCCCAATCCCTTCTTGCCATCACTGTATTGATCCCTTGCCAACCACTCCCCTTAGGGGTAAAAAATAATAATCTTCAACTCTTAAACACTTTGTTTTTGGCTGCTACTCATCTGGGACAATTATTGAAAACATGTAGCAGGAGAATCATTATCAAACCAACTCTGAAAACTGGTGACAAGGAAGTTTATTCTGTCTCAAGAGACAACTTAGCTGACAGCAATCAAAAATGCCAAACATTTACACACTCAATAACTGTTTAAGTGCTACAGTACTGGTACAAAGGTGCGCTTTTTAACAGCCTTCTGGCTTCAATAGGTTGAGATTAGGACAAGGGGCAAAATTGCTGGAGACTCAGGGAATCTGTTTCAGCATGCATATTTTAGCAATAGTAGGATGTAATAGCCCACATTTCATACAGGCTGCTATATATCTGGAAGCACTCACTTATTTCTAAAATTGTTTGCTCTGCCTACCACCCTATGGAGACACAATCTTCCTGCTAAAAAAAAGGAAAGTCTCAATCCTGTTGCCTCATTCTCCAAAATGTAAAAAACCAAATGGCAACTGCGATGGCAAAGCACCCTTCTAATCAATGTGGCAATAGGAAGGAGCTGAAAACCGAGCTATAGAAATATTGTATAGTAGCCCATGAAGTCTTGTGACTTACCAGAATCTAAAATATCAATTTGGATGGGCTAACCCCAAAGGGAGCATTCAAAATGTTACTACTTGTCTAGTAGGGTGCCGATACATGTACTCTGTAAAAGGAAGTTTGCCTGTTACTTTCACAGCCAAGCAATTCCTATGTAACAGCTCTTTTTTGAGTTTAACAGCAGTAAACCAAACGTGTGAAAGCATGTATCCCCCCTTAAAACCTATAAACTGGCTTGCACTACAAAAATATGAATATCATCTAGAATGAATGATCCTCTTCACCTTTAGGTTGACATTGTGGTAATATGCATTTTTACCACACATCACCACAACGCACAATACTAAGTGCACGTCAATCATTTAGAATGGGACCAGCCCACATGTACAGTAGATGTCAATGCAAAGAATTGTGCTGCCAGCCCATAAAAAATAGAAAAGTGTGCGGCTCGTCAATAAAAAAAATACTGGGCTGTCCTAACTAAAAGCACAGGCGTGCCGACATATGCCAAGGAACCCTCAATGTAACCCTTTGCGCCAGAGCGCTTCAGAACACAATAGATCAGGGGTAGTCAACCTAGGCACACCAGCTGTTGTAGAACTACAAGTTCCATGACACTGCAAGAATGACTTCCAAAAGCAGAGGAATGTGGGATTTGTCATTTTTTCACAGCTGGATGCCAAGGTAGTCTACCCCTGCAATAGATCAGCTGCCATTTAAACAAATATTAATGTCAGGATCTTCCCGGGACCAGACTATTTCTACTTCACATGCTTCCCTCTAAACAGGCCACTCTTTTTAGCTCAATGAGGTGGGTTAGGCTGCAGTCAGTGCTTTAGACATGCTGAGCATAGCAAGAATCTCAGCCTTTTTCTGAAATTGTACAGATTGCGGTCAGAGCTTTCTTCTGCTTTTTTGTGATTCAAATATTACCCAACTTCCTCAAACCATGAACTAAAATATAAAAAGAAATAGCCTGGTAAAACTTTTTCTTCTTTGAAGTATTACATTGTAAAGTGTTTAACCAACTCTCTAGATCCGAGTCTTTAAACGTCCGCTCAGCCATGCCCCGCGGGAAAGTCCTAAAATGTAAAACCAGGCAGTGATGCCTGTTAACATACAAGAGAGCCGGCGTATCGCTTGTATGAGGTCCCGGGATGTGCGGGCCCCCCCTCCCGGGCTCCGTTGTGCCCGATGTGAGCCCGGGACCAGCATAGTGCCTCTCAGACAGGGGATCAGATGGAGATCGGTACACAATCTCCTCCGGTCCCCCCTCTGCTGTCAGAATGCAGAAGTGATGTATATTACATCACTTCCACATTCTTGTGTCACTCTCCAGCTTCAGATGCTGGAGAGAAGCTGATGAAGCAGATCTGTGCTTCATCAGCTTCTTCAGGGGGGTCCTAAGTGACATTAGGGGTCTTGGAGACCCCTGATGTCTCCATAAAGAGGACCGGTCACATCTTTTGCTATCACATAGAGGGGTTTCTTAGCCCCCTATGTGATTTCAATAAAGTTAAGTGACATTTTTTTTTAAAGTTTCCCAAAAAAAAATTAAAGTTACACAAAGAATAGAAATACATTTTTTTTCCAAGTCCGCGCCATACATACAAGCAAACATGCGTCGGTGTGCATACGTGCGAAAACGACAATTGCGCCCATTACGCCACACTACCGCAGCGCTGAATACTGAAAAATGGCCTGGATGGGAAGGGGGTTTAACACCGCGGATGTCAACTGGTTAATATAGCAAAAAATAAAACCCCAGTGGTGATTAAATACCACCAAAAGAAAGCTCTATATGTCCCCCAAAAAATGGTATAAAATTCATTTCAGTACAGCGTTGCATGACGGAATAAATGTCAAAGTACTGCAGCACTAAATACAGAAAAATAGCCTGGCCATTAAGGGGGTCTAAACAGCTGGTCTTCAAGTGGTTAAAGTGAAAATCCCCTTTATGTTGTTGTCAGGTCTATTCCATAAATACTCTCACTAGCAGATTTGAAGTATTCGAATTGGACCTCCAGGTAAATTACATAAAGAAATTAAATACACTGATGTTTTGCCTGCCAAAGGATTTGGCCAACCATTCTGTTTCCTGAATCCACTTTACAGCACCTGGGTCAGCTCCCCGCTCATAGAACAGAAAAGATGGCGCTGGTTCATTATTCAATAATTAGGCTGGGGCAGCAAAAGTGCCACAGGAAATAAACATTTCAACTGTCTGGCTTTACAGTGTTCAAGTAATACACCAACTAGAAATGCCAATCCTTTGCAATTCAACTGTGCATTTAGTGGTTTACCTGTTTAATGATCCTGCAGGAGGCTTTTACCTGTAAATTCAACAGATATAAGCAAATGCAAAAAGAAAAAACTTGGATGCCTGATTGTAGGATCTGCATTAAAGTGTATGTCAAGGCAAAAAAAAAAAAAATCTATCACCTCTGCAGTAAAACCCTTTAAAGGCCCTGCAGTTACAGAAATGCATTTAGGTCCCTGCTGTGGCCTGACAACACAAGGCATTTAGGTGGACTAAGCGGCGTCAGTCTAGGTGTTTTTTTGCTAAACTATGAAACCATTCCCATTCTAAAATCATTGCAATTAGGAGGGCTGTCTGAGATAACACAGGAATTGTGCAGAGGACACAGGGCAGCTCTGAATTTCTGACATATACAATAGGTTTTTTCTTTTTTGCACTTATCAGAAAGATATGACAAAATGTTTCCAATGGTGTATATGGTAAAAGTTAAACAGGCCAAGGGAGCAAATAAGAAGTTCATCATTTGGATTTACATGCACTTTAATTAGCGGACATCAGCCAGGAGAGGAAGCTGTGAATACATCGACAGTGAGTTAACAGAAGGACAACTGAGCTAACCAAGGACAGGAGATGCGCAGGACAGCAAAAATGTCTCATCAGTGAAGAATATTGGGACTTCAAAGAGCATGTATTTCATCATAAAGACCACTGCTCCGTGTTATAAGCAGAGGTGCCAAAGTCTATCAACACAACAGGCACAGATGCCAATGTGTATCAACACCACAGGCAACGGTAGGACACCCTTAAGCTGAACGACTTTGTCCTTGAAGGTTTTTTCATATGTATAGTTTATTGGGGTTTTCGTTAAGGGTAACAGCAGTTAAACAAAACACTGCACGACAAAAGGGTTTAAAGTACCTCTATACTGATGTACAAATCCAGGCCTACACAGTACAGAACATGCACACAGATCATTTCTGGTTAAACAACTTTTCTTTGAATGAAAGTTAATGAAAAGGTTAAAAATGCTACTGCGTAAGCAGGATATTTCACAGTACTGTCCTTACCTTGGGTTTCTTTCCAAAGAGCCACAGCTTCCCCTTAGCCTTGCCAATTGTAATCTTGGGGTCATTCCTCGTTACATCCGGTTTAGGAGTACTGATGGTACCATCTGAAACTGTCCTGTACATGTGTTGACTGTAATCTTCGAACGGGTACTCCCCAGGGGGTTCAAAACCAGATTTAAAGCAGTCCACCACAATCTGAGAATCCTGTATCAATACACATTGGTTAGAGATATATCCAGCAAACTTTTACATTGTGACAAGCACACCACAGAAACTTCAGCATTACTATAAAGCTTAATATGACCATTCTGCATCCCACTATGTTTCCTATTCAGCCAGTAACTCCACATGTACTAACATAACACGTCCAACCTGCTTTAGTTAATTGCTATTCATCTGATCAGAATGCTATTTTGGCACAACATTGCTGTACACAATAAGATAATATAACTGAACTACAGCTTTACAGCTGATTGACTGTTAATTGACTACTAGAAAAATTCTTGTTACCACACTTTTCATACATACGCCTGTTAACCAGTTGACATCCGCGGTGTTAAACCCCCTTCCCATCCAGGCCATTTTTCAGTATTCAGCGCTGAACTGAAATTCATTTTATACCCTTTTTTGGGGACAGATGGAGCTTTCTTTTGGTGGTATTTATTCACCACTGGGGGTTTTATTTATTTTTTTACTATCATATAGGCGATCGGCGGGCTATGGACTCGCTGATCGCCTATATGTGAAACACCCGGTAACGGGTGTGTGCAACGGTCGGGTCTCTTCTGCCCGTGCGTGCCCGCTAGGGGGCGCGCGCGAGCAGAAAAAAATTGTCGTCTGTAGACGGCAACCCGCAAATGCAGCAGTGCCGTCCGTCCGTTTTTTTACTACGGGCGGACGGCAAGAGGTTAAAAGTTGAAGAAAAAAAAAAAGTGTCGTAAAGCTTCTGTCTTACCTACTAGCAAATTTCTTCCAAGTATACACTGAGCCAGGCATGTCCAGTTGAGTGAACATTCTCAGCATGCCATGAGTCTCCGTATGAATTAATGCCCATGAGCATGAGTTATGTCTTCTTGGCCCAGCCAATCAAGATGGCCAAAAATGTTAAACCCGAAAGAAGACCGTGTGAAGGTGGGTGTGACAAGGTCCATGCGTGAGCCATTGCATTGCTAGAGGGGAGTGCTTTGGCAGTTATATGTGCTAGGGCTGTAAGTAACGATTATTTAAAAAATCGATTAGTGGGCCGATAATTGTTTTTATTAATTGGATAAATAAAACTGCAAAAAAGTTGCAACAAATAATGGATAATGAGAACCATCATCAACTATTCTCATTATCAATTAGTTGATTCAGCTCAGCCCTTCTCCAACGCACCACTGCCACC
>NW_017306650.1:309079-319082 GCF_000935625.1 Nanorana parkeri | reverse complement strand
ACTCTGCTGTCCCGTTCTCCCCCTACCTGCACCGTTGCCAGTCTGCTCAGCCGTTCTTCACACCCCCCACATCTCAGCCGCCACTCTCCTCCCCGCTGCAGTCTGTCACCTCCGTTTCCGCTGCTCTTCCGCCTGTATCAGCAGAGGCAGCGGGCTGTCAGGAGCCGGGGCCAAGAGAGGGGGGCGGGTAGAGAGGTACAGAGGCAGTGGGTGTGTGCAATAGCCAGTTTGCTATTGCAATCTGAAATTGCCAATAGCAGGCTGGCTTTTGTACCCACCCACTGCCTGATGCCAATCAGCAGAGGAGGGACCTAAAGGAGAAAGTAGCGGCTGAGCAGAGTTGTGGCGACGGGGGGCCAAAATCTGGTAGTATGCTGTGCAAAACAGCGGAAAACCATTATCTTAGAAAAATGACAAAGACCAAGAGATTTAAAGAGAGACTTTATTTGAATTTAAACTTGTATTCTCTTGACATCTGGAGGTGGTGCATGTCATTTTTGCAACAAACTATTGAAATAGATACATTGCACTATTTATACACAGTTATTACACAAAACATTTTTATAGAATCCATTCACATGGGGCTTGTATGTCTGGCTGGGGATTCCTGCTGCCTTATTGCAAAAGGATCCTGGACACCAGAACTTTCAGTAACAACCAAGTGATGGCTGGATGGTTTGGATCTGACCAACCACCTGGTACTCAGACCTGCTACCTCAAAAAGTCATTAAGAGTCTGCCATAATAATACCCATCGGTGCTGATATACCTTTTTGTTAGTTTTCTGTGGACTTTTATAAGTGTTCTATAAAAATGTTTTGTGTAATAACTGTGAATAAATAGTGCAATGTATCTATTTCAATAGTTTGTAAAAACAGACATATGGGAGCTGACTCAGCATGCTTGATAGGGCTGCATCAACTAATTGATATTATTGATAATAATTGATAATGGGAATCGTTGGCAACGATTCCCATCATCGATTAACTGATCCGCACTACACCAGGAGACTTCGGTTTACTTCATTCCAGTCTGCGCCATATGTGGCACGGCCTGGGATGGAGGAAACTCAAGCAAAATAATGGAGAAAGTGCCATTTTCTACAGATTCACGCACAACGGGAAATCTCTCCATATTTCAGGCAGCACACTGATCAACAGAGGCTAAAAAACAGGGCAGTGGTAGTCACTGACCCACGCTCACCTTGGCCACCAATCAGGAGAGCGCTGCTTGTTATGGGATACAGTGTATATAAAGTGCACGTTGTATGAGGATCAGCATTAAGGGGACATGTCTAAGTCCTGTGAAGTTTCTATGAGGATCAGAGGGACAGGGACATGTGTGAGTGCTCTACAGTGTATATGAGATCCGTAGACTATAAGTGCATTGCTGTATAATATTGCTGATATTTGTAATCCTCCATAGCCGGTGGTATTCTGCATTCCTGCACAATAACATATTGCTGGGATTTGTAGTCTTCTATAACCAGTGGTATTCTGCATTGCTGTATTATAATGTATTGCTGGGATTTGTAGTCCTCTATAGCTGGTGGTATTCTGAATTGCTTTATAATCACGTATTGCTGGGATTTGTAGTCTGAGCCATTCTGCATTGCTGGGATTTTTTAAATTTCCCCACTAAACTTATAGCTGTTTATCTATAGTTACCACTGTATATGTGTATTTAAGTATAATTTTTGGTTATTTTTTTAACCTTTACAGAATAATTTGGTAATGGTATTCAATGTTTTTTTAAACCGATTAAAATCGAAAAAATTAAATCGGCCAATTAATCGATGAAAATAATCGTTAGTTGCAGCCCTAATGCTTGTTCTAAGTTTAGGAATCACTAGGTAGTGGAACCAAGCTTAGGTTGAATGTTATGTAACCTGCATCTCAGAAAAGAAGTCAGCAATTTTACTTCTATCCTCACAACGGAAATGTATAGTGGTTTTGTAAGCCTTTTCTATTTTTATAATGGTCAGGACAAGGAAAAGCTAAATATATGTCAGCTAAATATAAAATATGGAACAGTAATATTATGCCATCTTTTTCCAGCCACCAGTAGGAACTCTAGTTTACATATTCAGCTTTCAGCTGTGTTAAAAGAAACCCCTTGTATACAGAACTCGAATAGGTCATCACAGCAACAATTCAGCCCTTATTAAATGTCTCGGTACCAGGCTTCTATAAAAAATTTTAAATATCTATATATCTATATACATATAGATCTAGATATATATATCTGACCCAAAACCACTATAGTTTTGTTTTAAGGAATTATTGGCCTGTTAGGATGCACAACATATTGAAATTTTTTTGTCCCGAAGTTACATTTTACATGAGATTACAAGAAACCTTGCACTCTTATGTCATTTTTCAATGGAGTCACAGACCTAAAATATATTATGCCTGACAAGTTTAGCAGTTCTTATATATCAGCAGACCATCCTAAACTACATGAAAGCTGTGAATCCCTTCTGCAATCCCCAGACACTCACCTTGCGCTCATCTACAGACTTGCCAGCCTGCACCATTCCATCTAAGCACTTGGAGATAATTGGGATAACTTTACGTTCTGCGTCAGCAAAACCTTTGTAACACTCGCTCAGCTTAACAGTCCTCCGCTCATCCATTTCCTGAAGGTGCTGTGAAAGGAAAACAAGGGGTTGCATCAGACATTAAAGGGTCACTATGGTGAAAAAGTACAGATTTTTAAAAACAAGGAATATTTCATAGCACTATTCTGAATACAATGAACACATTCACATTACTTCAGGACAAAATCCTGATTTAGAAGACACTTAAGCTAAAATTTAGAAAAGGAAAGAACAATGTGGAGAATGATGAATCCCACAGCAGCCAATCAGCAAGAAGTTCACTAGTCACTATAGGTCCTCAAAGCAATTAGTGAAGCAAAGAGCATAAATTAACTTGTCAGTTATAACAAGGAGATTCTATAGCATTTGGATTTAGGCCACATGACCCAATGCCACAGCAGCTGAGAATGGGAGACAAATGTCAACACACTTTTCAGCCAAAGCAAACTTCGACTCTGCTGACATCAATGGCCACAATGCAGAGCTGTTACAACAAGTGATCTAATGACAGGTTTAAGCCATATGTCCTTAAAACCAAACACCAGGGGGAAAAAGGTAATTCACACAGCACACCAGGTGTGTAAATTATGATAAAAATATGTATGTTATGGGTGGAGGGCTGCTGCAAAAGTATATAAAAAAAAACCTAAAAACTCTTACCTTGCAACATCTCAGCTCCTTTACAGAACTCTTGGCTTCTGCGAGCAATGCGATTCAAAAAGTGCTCAGATCCCATTCCCACTCTTTTTCACCCTACTTGCCCATTTACAAAATGACTTGTGTTTTTCTCAAAGAAAACAAAGCATTCTGTGGTTGGAGGAGGAGAGGAGGGGGCGGGGATGTGACTTCAGCTCCCTTCCTCCAATCACAGAATGCCTTGTATTCTTTGAAAAAAAATACAGAGCTTTTTGTAAATGAGCAAGCAGTGAGGAGGGTCAGGGTTGCATCTGGAGCACTTCATTGCTCAAGTCTCATCCATTACATCCTGCAGAAGAGTTAGGTGTAGGAGGCGGCATGCTGCAAGGTTAGATTTTTATGCTTTGCAATATCCCTCCATACATAGCATGCATCTTTATAATGATAATCACACACCCAGTGCGGTAAAAAAAAAAAAATCCTCTAATGATGTATTTCACTTATGCTCTTCCGATGCGCCTACCTTCTCTTCCTAACTGTTTAATGCAGACCTAAATGTAAAGAACATAAAAATATATTTAAAAATCTCCAAAAACAGCTTAGCATTAAAATGATGGGCAGAAATAATTTACCACATACGTAATTATCCAGGGATCAAAGAGTTTGCCGCCACTGTAAATCATTGCCCTCATATCATCCTAGCCTCCTCCTGGCAATAAAATAATAGAGGAGAAAGGAGCAATGCGGCTTGTCTAATGAGTCCAATAAGACAAATAAAGAGCAAGCTCTTTGGTCAGATTACATAAAAGACTGCTCATTCTGAGTTTCTTTGCAAGCTCCAGCTAAATGCAACATACAGCTGCCAAGGGGTGTATATACTACCTAGTCATTCCCAACATTATGCCGCCTCTTGCAATCAGGTTAAAGAACTTGGTATTCACCATGTCTGTATAAACATTTAGGTTGGTTCGCGTACCTCACAAAAGAAAACCCGACTTGATGTTAAATCTAAACATTTGAAAGATCATTCTTGCCCGAATCCCCAAAACACTGGTAAGGAACTACACAAAGGCAGATAGCAGGGTAGTTTAGAATAACTAAATGAAGCCAATCATTTCTGTTTTCAAAGACAAGTCTCTTTTTTTTTTTAACACAACAATGTGATTTCACTCTTCATGCAAGCGCCTGGAAAATAGATGGCCTTTTCTTTCAGCGGGGGCTGCTGAAAATATAGCACAGCAAACATGCAAAAATATGACTTGGCCGCAGTTAACAGGTATCCGAAGTTATATAAACAGGAAGCCTATAAGGAAAGTCATTGTTCAAAACATCTGCTAATGACCAAGAAAAATGCAGCATTATGACAGGAAATGTGAAACTCCCTCAAACGTCTCACAGCACAAGATTCCCATTCTTCACTTTAAAATGATTAGGGATTATTATGATTCTTCTCCCATTTTATATACAAAATTCAAATTATAAATATATTTCTGCTCTGTACATATTCGATGATACACTTCCAATTTTTTTAATTATTAGTTTTATCCTAAAAGTACACAGTGGCCAGTAAGTACACTAACCTTATAACAAAAGAAGAAGTACAAAGAGAACACATGAAACGTAAGAGACCAAAACAAAAATAAGCAAAAGGTCAGATTTTACCTTGTAAACTTGTGGGATAACAATGTAGAAATGTTTATTTTGTTCAGCATTGAAGGTCTGCAGTTGGGCGGCGTATTCATTTTTACTTTCATCAGCCATGTGTGTTCGCAGGTTAAGCTGTTGTTTTGCCTGTTTAAAAAAAAAAAAAAACCCAGGTAAATAAAGCTTAGGGTTACACAGTGAATAAATGTATTAACAAACCTTAGGGAAGGGCATTCGGTAGCTAGGTGACACTCTTATTGAGCAAGTGGTTACATAAATATTGATAAATCTAAGGTGGGAATCTCTTTACATCCATTAATGTGCAAATAAAGTTGCCTGCTTAAAGGCATCTGCAAGCGACTGCTGATTCCCAAGCAGATGGAAAAGAACTGAGATTTTTGGCATTGAAATCTTGCAAGGTAGAATCTTTAAGAAATGTAAAAATCCAAGGGTTGTACATACTACCATCAACACCTGGTATATTCAGTTTTCTGTGAGTTAACCTTTTCATACAATAACAGCAGGTGATAGTGTTCATCCATGTAAATCGAAGCCTTCCTAAGAAGCTTTCCTGACACTAAGAATGGGATTATGTAACTAGAACAGGGAGGTTCTACAACATTCACACCTCCCATCCGGTTCTTGGACAGCAATATCTGCCTTTCCATGGTGATTGGTTAAATGCCTGTGCTACCTGTGTGGATATAAATGCTTGGGTATTTTCCAGACATTCATTAAAACTGAAGGAGTGGCTTAGAGAAGCTACAAAATGTCTTTCAACAAATCCAGTTGAATGTGACTAACTACTTCTAGCTATACAATGACCTGGATAAATAAAGAACCTTCACAGACAACTTCTCAGCTGCACTGAATACTCAAGGAGTCTCATCAGCCATGCTAAGGTCAACATCATAAATTACAGAACACCACCCTCTATTTTAGTAAGATGAGGAGAGAGCGGTGTTCTGTAGTCCATATCAAGGAGGCACAAGTAGCCTAGGATGACATCGCTACTACCCCATAGATATAGGAAGTCAGGATTGTCACCTTGAGATAAGAAGCGTGCTACTGGCAGAACCACAAGGAATTAACTAAGAACATTTAAATGCAACCATCACATCCAAGGACTGGTAAGCTTTGATATATTACATTGAACTGTTAATAGTTGTCGATACGCTTTAATGCACCAAAATTAAAGACATTATATAATTCATGAAAAGTATTGATGTGAAATGGATCATTTATTCTGATATGAAAAAAAATGTGTGTTCTTGGTTGACTGATCCTTGACCCAGGTATGAAGTGAATTTTAGAAAAACAGGTCTGATAAATATTCAAAATATCCAGTTAGTGGCTTGAGGACTCTTTAGCGAGGCTCATGGTCGAAAGTCTTCGCTGCATACTCAACTCTGAAAGTGGACCTATACTTTGAACGATAGCTGTCTACTATAGTATGGCTGTGTAATAGATGTCCCTTTCACATATAGTTTCTTATTAAGCAACATAACACTGCTTTACATGTGGCCGTGCCTTGGAACCCTCTGTTCATCCTGGCTCAGAGGAACCAATCAGAAGTGTAACAGGTAAACCCCACAAACCCCTGCGTCTGATTATATTGATGGTGTCATCAGGGGGTGGGCTCTAGGAAGAGTTGTTCCATAAAGACACTGTGCAATGGACAATGTGTGTCTGGACAAATGAGCCCCTACAGAAGGCCTAATGTAAGAATTATATCATTCAAAGCCGACTACTGCTTGAAGGATATGGTTGCCTGCTGAGTCTACGCTCACTTTAATAGCAATAGTCACTTCTGCAGTGTGCTTACTTACCTTCTCCACATCAGACTTGGTGGCATTAGTGTCACTGTCCAGCCTCTCGAAGCCCTGTTGTGCCTTCTCTGCCTCCCTGCATTCTCTTTCAAACTTCTTTTTACTCTGCAAAAAATACACAAAATGTTAATATTTTTAAAACCATCAGATCTAAAACAAAGCATACAAAACAAACACGAATAAGTGAGGCTGCATAACAGGAAATTAAAAGGATGTTTTCATAATCGGGTACAAAAGCTGAGGCTTGCACAGATATCTGTCTGTCTCATCCGAAACACAAGAATCAGTTTTGGGTGGCCATCTTAACGTTAATGCAGCTTACGCAAACAAATCACAAACATCATTTTTGTTTTAATATTTTCTTTAAAGTGCCATTTAACTTTAGCTAAACAAAGTTAAAACACACAAATGCTATCATAAATGCTATTCATCCAGTCCAAAGATTTACACAGCCCTGGCAGAAAGAGTCAGGATGATGACCAGAACATTTTTCTGCTGCAGTAAAGCAATACAGCTTGGCTAAGAACACACCCAAAGCTTGTGATTGGACAGTGAAGGAGAAGCAGTACACCGATGAGTTTGTCTCTCTGCTCATTCTTTTCTCTGCACATATACATGCAGCACACCTTCGTCTCTGGTGTACAGGAGGTTATTAAAAGCAGATTAAAAAAAAAATAAAGGAGATTCCTCTATCTATTTACATTTTAAAAATATTCATTGAATATATAAATGCAAATCTCTTTTTTGCATTTGCTGTATTGCTCCAAGATTTTTTCCATTTTGATATTGCTGCTTCCCATGTAAAACTTCAACAGGCTGCAAGAAAAGCAAGCAATATCTGGCAAACTGAAAGTTCCATTTTCTATAAATTAGGGATGCACCGATACTAGTATCGATATCAGTGCCGATTCCGAGTATTTGGGCAAGTACTTCTACTCGCCCAAATGCTCCGATGCCTAGCACGAGTACTTCCGGTATCAGGAAGCCGGGCAGCGCGTCATTACACGCTGCCCGGTTTCCCGGGAAGCGGCTCCATGCTCTCTCGTCACTTGTGATGAGAGAGCATGGAGCTGACTTCCCGGCCAATCAGGAAGCTGGGGAGCGTGTAATGACGCGCTGCCCAGCTTCCTGATTGGTCGGGAAGCTGGCCAATCAGGAAGCTGGCTTCGTGAGGTAAGGGTACCTTACCTTAGTATGTGCAGCCTGTCACCCCCGGGGCCTCTCCAACGAGAATGCGGCCTTCGTCCGGTACCCAGCTGGAGCCGTCCAATCAGGAAGCAGGGCGCCGTGTAATGACGCGACGCCCTGCTTTCCGATTGGCGGGGAAGCTGGCTTCATGCTTCCTCGTCATCTCATGACGAGAGCATGGAGCCGGCCTCCCGGCCAATCAGAAAGCAGGGCGTTGAGTCATTACACGGCGCCCAGCTTCCTGATTGGACAGCCAGACGGCTTCGGCTGGGTACCAGACGAATGCTGCGTCCTCGCTGGAGAGGCCCCGGGGGTGACAGGCTGCACATACTAAGGTAGGAGGGGACTTTCTTGTTAATCGGGAAGCCGGGTGGCGACTCTTTACACGCTGCCCGGCTTCCCGGCTAATCAGGAAGCCAGGTGACAAGTCATTACACGCCACCTGGCTTCCTGAATGGGACTTCCGTTACTCGGTAATTGGTATCGGCGAGTACTGAAAAAAAATTATCGGTGCTCGTACTCGGTACCAAAATACCGATATCGGTGCATCCCTACCATAAATAGACCAATACAGAATAGAAAGAATAAAGATCACAAAGATCACTCACATTGTCCATCTGTTTAAAGCACATGTCCAGGTACTGCTGGGCTTTCCTCCCCTCTTGAAGATGCTGTAATGAAAAATAATAGCAACACTGGCAGGGCTCCACTGGGATTACAGAAGACTTTTCATTTCGACATAAAAAAAAAGTGTCAACCTTGCCCAAATGATGGCAATAGCCGAATATAAAGCGCAGTGGAAGAGCTTGAGATTTGTGAATATCTCTATTTTAAAACACCAAAACCACAACTGAAGGTGCAAAAGGGTCATATATAATTATTGTATTTAGGCTCAATTCATATGCATGTAAAAAGCCCAGTGCCTTCAGCTACCAGGCAAATAAAGGGTCATTGACCCAGATGGTATATTTGTTTACTGAGCTCTCTTATTACATCCATAATGGGTCTGCAAAAGGCATACACATGTTCACTAGGAGTAAATGATCATTCTACAGAACTAAGCAGGTCCCACCTTCCAGCCATCATCTCATGGCTTAATAAATAAAGCCACAGAAAAGTCCAACCGACACAAGGATTTTGTCAAAGGCACTGATGACCATCAGTACCATTCATTGCTATGTTTTAGCAAGCCATAGCTCACCCCTGGAAGAACTGCAATATTTTCAACTAAGTATATGCATTTTGCCATCACCACATCAGACTAAATGACAGTCGTATTTCAAAAAGTGGAAATATACCGATTTTCTCTCTGCTTTCAGATCCAAGGAATATCTCATTATTTCTGCGTAAACTCTGTGTCCCATCTCTTCTGCCACCACTTCACGCTGTCCAGCATAGTCATTAAGTTCATTGAGGATATTATAGAAGGATGCGCAAGATGTGAACCTTTAAATAAGTAACACAAAATAAGGTCATTTTCCAACTCTCACTTTCATACCCGATCCAGTCTAAAAACTCCCTTCCCAAAATACCAAAGTGTAAGGCACAAGAAAATGAATCTGCAGATATGTCCAATAGAAGGTTTATTAATGCATGCCATCACACCAAGCATGAGTTACTGTGCACTAGGTATGTTGTGAAACCATTCACTGAATGGCACCCCAACACACCTTCTGGCCGCTACAATGCAGTGCAATGTGCAGTACCATGCATTGCGGAGCATGCACTACTTTATTTCACCGCACCATGTATTGCACTGAAGTGCATGGTGGCTAGGAGGTGCGTTGGGATGCTATTCAAATGAATGGCACCCCAAAACACCTAGTGCATAGTAATGCACACTAGGTGTGTTGTGCAACAGCATGTGATTAATGTTATGCATAGTGTGAACGGGCCTGTAAACAGTCACAGTACTGTAAGCCCTCATTCCCACTGTATTCGGCCCGCACGTACGGCTCCGTGCTGCATGCACTACGTGGCCGTATGCCCCCCCACGATCACCCACCCTGCACATCCGCTGTGGGTGAGCTTACTTGTACGCTGACGGTATGGATCCTGTCTGTGTTCAAGCCAGGAAACACGCACCCCTAATTGAGGTAAGCATAGGG